>NW_024081000.1:85718-574385 GCF_003009895.1 Hyaena hyaena
CACTAGAGCCGACACTCTTTCCGTGTACGACGCTATTTCGATCCTCCTTCTTCTTCTTTTTAATTTTTTTTTTAATGTTTTTATTTATTTCTAGGAGAGAGAGAGACACTGTGAGCAGGGGAGGGTCAGAAAGAGAGGGAGTCACAGACTGAAACAGGCTCCAGGCTCTGAGCTGGCAGTCAGCACAGAGCCCGACGCGGGGCTTGAACCCACAAACCGCGAGATCATGACCTAAGCGAAAGTCGGACGCCGACTAAGCCACCCAGGCGCCCCACCCCTCTTCTTCTTGAATGGGGGAGAATACAAAAGATATAATTGCCATTATTCATATAAACACAAGAAAACCCAGACACTCCAAGCTAATTTCATACCATGCGATATGACCTATATAATGTTTTGAGCAGCAACTTTCAGGCTTGTCTTTTCAGTTGAGGGAAAACACATCAACAGGAGTTACTCTGCTTCCTAATTTCTAGGTGTCTGGCTCAACTCCCAATTCCAAAGGCCAAGAAAATTCTGTTGTCCTCCACGAGACTTCTGTAAACTCCCAGAGAGCGTGACAGTCTTTTCTGTCTCCTTAGGGTCTGGCAGGTACATGAAGTTGTATTCCTGGACCCACTGTAATTCAACACTCTTCCATGTACCCCAAACTTTTTCTCATTATCTGACCCCAGTATGGAAGTCAGCTCCTTTCACTGATTTTCAGAATATGCCCACATGATTTCTCACTCACTCACTCAAAGTCTTTGTAGTCTTGTAGGTATGGCAAAACTGAGGTTTATACTTCAAATACAAAATTCTAAAATTTAAGAGAAAACTACTTATTTTGGCCATCCTGCCACACACACTGAGGTCCCACATCTGGTTGCTTACTGGTCCTATGCCACAGTGGACTTAACTGGTTTTATGACATATTAGTTACATTCTTTTATAGAGGAGGGTTAATTGCAGTCTTTCAAAGTCTCTCTTCCCTCATCCCTAGCGCTTTCAAATTTTGCACCATTGGGTGATTGGATTTTTCTAGTAACATAAGACTTTACACAGTTGGGAGGAACAACAAACAGCAAAGATATTCAACATAATGGCCATTTTAAAGCTATATTATGTGTGAGAAAGAAATACCAGTAGCACTCAGATCACAGGACAATTATCCAGAAATCTCTAATACTCATTTTCTAACTTTATTTAAAAAAAGATGTTTGTTCATTTTTGAGAGAGACCATGAGCAGGGGAGGGGCAGAGAGAGAAGGAAACAGAGGATCCAAAGTGGGCTCTGTGCTTACAGCAGAGAGCTCAATGTAGGGCTCGAACTCACAAATTGAAATCATGGCCTGAGCTGAAACCAAGAGTCAGACACCTGACCAACTGAGCCACCCAGGAGCCCCTCTAACTTTCTGTCTCTGAGTCATTTACATAAGAACTATTATCCAGGAAGGGTCGGGGTCATTTCTCCATTCTTCTCTTCTAATATTAGAACAGTACATTATTATTTTTTTCCACATCTAATTTTGTGATACATGACCTTTCTTCAGTTTTCTAGAGAAGAAAAGATTATTTTATTTCCTACATGATAGAGATCTTATTCTCCCACTGACAACTTTCTCATTCTATTCAATTCTCTGAAGATGAAAAACTAACCCTTTGAGATTATAAAAATAATCCATGGGTATGTTTATATTCCCCCTAGAGTTTGGCTTGTAAGGTGACAGAGAAGGAGGCTGGCATATTTATTATCAATAAACTTCTCATGTTTGTCCCTTTATTATTATAAAAACAGATAAATCTGAGGTCCATTTGCCTATCCAAATGCAAATGAGGGAAATGAGGGGCCCCAGTGTCTTCTGATGCTGGACTACTACAGAAACCAGAGAGTTTTAACCCAAGAAGCATGGGCAAGTATGTTTGCTTCCAAAACAGTCCTGCCCAGGTGCATATGAGAGGTTTGGGGAGTGTGAGTTACCAAGAACTGCACTTTTGACCATGTAAGAATATTTTTTGTGACAGATAAGCAGATAATAGCAAATCTATAGCAGCAGTACTTCTCAAACTTTAATGTATAAAGGAATTAGCTGGGATCTTATTAAAATATAGTTTCTGATTCATCAGGCCTAGGATGGGACTGAGAATAAACATTTCTAATAATGAGCTCCCACATGATGTGGATGCTGCTGGTCCAAGACATTTAGAAACAAGTAGAAGTCCTCAGATGGACTCCAGAGGACATACTAAATACAAATATTTTGAGTTTTGGTTTAATGTTACTAAGGCCCTCAAAAGTATATACATTTTTTAAATGTCTGGGTAAAGTCATACTGGTTTAATTATTTTGTGTGTGGAAGTAAATAGCATACATAAAAAGTGAGGAAATACTGCTGCATGGATTTTTCACAAAGCCATTTAACCACCATCCAGACCAAAAAAGAGCATCTTACCAGCATCCCTGAAGCTTCCTCACACCCACTCCTAAATCACTTTTCTCCCCCCACCCCCTTCTCGAAGGCAACCAGCCTTCTGACTCCTGTACCCAATATTGGTTTTGCCACTTGTAAACTTTAGGAAACAAAATTGTGCAGTAAGCACTCTTTTGTTCCTGGATTCATTCACCGTTATGCTTATGATATTCATCCACATTATTGTATGCAGTTTGTTATATTTCATTCCTCTATACCAGAGCTCAGCAAACTTTTTCTTTAAAGAGCCAGATAGTAAATATTTTTTAGTTTTGACTGCCATAAAGATGCTGTTGAAACTACCCAACACGGCTGCTGGAGTATAAAAGCAGCCCTAGACGCCCCATAACAAATCTGGCTCTGTTCCAGTTAAACTTTATTCGCAAAAGTCAGGTCAAATTTGACCTGTGGGTTATAGTTTACTGACCCCTGCTCTATTGCAGTCCATTATTTATCACAATTTATTTCTCCATTTCCTTCTTAATGAGTATATTAGCTTTCTATTGCTGCTGTAGCAAATTACCACAAATTAAGCAGAGTGAAACAACACAAATTTACTATCTCCCACTTCTGTAGGTCAGAATCTGGGTGGGCTCAACTAGTTCCTCTCCTCCAGGTCTCACAAGGCTAAAATAAAATTATCAGTGGGCCTTGGATCTTAAACAGAAATTCTGGGAAAGAAATTGCTTCCTGGCTCATTCTGGTAGCTGGTAGAAGTTGATCCATTGTCTTTGTAGGACTGAAGTCCTGTGTTTCCTTTTAGGCCGTCAACTGGAAGGTGCCTATAGCCCCCCAAGGTCTCTCTTTAGTCCTTACACAAGGCCTCCTCCATCTCAAAATCAGCAACAACAGAGCACATCCTTCTCACACCTGGTATCTCTCTTCCAGAGGCTTCATTTATTTATGTTTCTCATTTAAATATATATCTTCCTTTCCTGGCTTAGGGTATGGTATGAAGAAGTGATGAAGAATCACTCTTTTCTGTGTCTGTGGATATCCAACCAATCCAGCACTGTTTATTGATAAGATTGTCCTTCCTCCACTGCCCTGCAGTGTCAAATTGTAATCAGTCAACGGCCATGTCTATGGGAGTTTATGTCTGGAATATTTGTTCCATTGTCTAGTTCTCAATCCTTACACCACTAGTGACTATAGCTTTATTATAAGCTATCTGATAGTGTAAGTCTTTGAATTTTGTGCTTTGAGTTTGCGAGTTGACCTGAGACTGTTTTTGATTGGCATGTGGCACGTGGTAGGGAGGTTATAAGGGTAGTTTCTCTCTACCTCTAACCACTGAAACTACCAACTGCTTACTGTAAAGAACCTAGGATTCACAGTATGAATTAATTGGCTACAGTCACTTTGCTATGCATTTCTAGGTAATTTTGAACTTTATCCTGAAGGCAAACAGGAATCAGTAAAACAATTTAGACAAGCAATTAGGTTTTTTAATTGCTTTTTAATAGAGAAGTTAGGTGAGAACAACATGGTTAAGCCTTATTTCAAACAAATACACTAATAACCATAAAGAAGATGGGTGGTAAATCAGGAGTTTATTGAAGCGGTTAGGTCTAGAGATGACAGCACCTGAGATAGGCCTATAAAATGGCAATAGTAGCTAAGGTGGTAGAGGTAAAAAAAAAATGGATGCTACTCGGAGATTAATTATACCTAGAGTATTGACTCCAATGATAAGGGACGTGGTACCTAGCCAATGCTACTGACAAAGAACTCAGGAAAATTTATATATAAAGATAATGGGTTGAGTATTGAGTATGTTGAGATTAAGTTGCCCGCAACCTATCTAAATGGGAACATTTATTAGAGAGAAATAGGGGCTGGTGCCCAGCAGAGAAATCAAAGCTGGAAATGGGTTTGGGGGAATTTTCTGCATTTAGATGATAATTGGGGCCATGACTGAATCAGATTATCCAGCAAATGTGTATGAAGCAAGAAGAAAAGAGTACTGTGGATAGAATCTTGGTGACTTTCAACACCTATAAGATACAAAAAGAGAGAGAGAAAGAAAGAAGGACTTATTTTCTAAAATGTTTATTTATTTTTGAGAGCACAAGTGGCAGAGGAGCAGTGAAAAAGAGAGAAAGTGAGACACAAAATCTGAAGCAGGCTCCAGGCCCAGAGCCCAATGCAGGGCTCGAACTCATGAATTGTGAGATCATGACATGAGTCAAAGTCAGACGCTCAAATGACTGAGACACCCAAGGGCCCCAAGAATGACTTATTTTAGAAATGGGGAGGGAATCAGGAGCAAGCCATAATTTTAGATCCATTTCATGTTACAATTTCCTCTACAATAATAGAATTATTGCCATCTCCACATATCAACTGCTCTACTTAAAATATATAATGTTGCACAGAAAAAAATATTGACTTTATCTTTGTCCTTTTCTAAAAGAATTCATCAAAATAGTGTTGTTAATAGTTGAAACATTACCTATGATGTTAATCAAATTATATGACCACATCAGAGATTAACCTGATGAGGAAGGCATTCCTAAATGATAATTTTCATGAGGTGGTGAGGTAGTCTCATTTTAATTAAAAACCAGTAATGACAGAGAAGTAGAAAAGAACAACTTCAGGTGGAATAATGTGCTCAGGACTATAAAGAAACCACGAAGGCTCCTTTAAACTTCCTTGGAGCATGGAGATGGTTAAGGTGAGTTGCTTAGACTGAGAGGGAGTGGTGTATTCCCATCTTCAATTCTGGATTCTGTTTGCATGCATTCATAGATAATGAATATTTCCAGCTTCTGATGATGATGTTTGGAAGTTCCTAGTGATCTTCCTGTAGTTTCCTAGCAGGGTCCCTACAATGAAATGCCCGCAATGTGGATAAAAGTGAAAGGCAAGGCATGCTGGGACAGGAAAGCCACTCTGCCAGCCAAGCTGTCCTCAACCTGTGAAGAGTCTGTTGCCCTCTGAGCTCTTGAAGACAACAACCAAAGGCCATCAGTTCACGGGTTCCATGTTCATTTCACCCAGTAAAGGAGTTGCTTCATCCACAGGGCAGCAAAACAATATAAAATTAGAGGAGGGAATCAAATCAATAGTCAGTCCAGCAAGAGGCAGTGAGTGTTCTCCTTTGAGCTGTTAGCAGGTGCACTGGGTGAATACAGATAAGTTGATAAATGGCTGATTCGATAAGACTGGTAGCAAACACGTGCTTTGCCAGAGATGACTTTTTAAGTCACCATACATCAAACAGACAGTGTCGGCCTTTGAGGATAAACCTGTGAAGCCTTGTTGTGCTCTTTGAACTACCTCTGAGACCCAGAGACTGAAAGGGGGCCTGAGTGTTCCTCTGAATCCATTGGGAGGATTGAAAGCTTCAAAGAGGAGTGCCATCATATCCAAGGGGAAATACATTGATTGAAGGAACCAGTGTGAAATAGTCTTTAATAATTACCAGAAAGCTGGAATCGACTGGTGTTTTGCTGAGCTATATTTTATCTTTATTGGATTAACTGTGACACAGTAGGTTATGTCAAAGGGAATCTGCATGAATATTAAAAGTAAATGTGGTGTGAATAATAGATAACTTACATTAGATGCACCAGCATGCAGTAATTTTTATTCACCTACATAATTAGATTAAAACAAATCTGCTGAATAAAATACATTGTCTTACTATAATCTGGTTTGAAAATACCCAAAAGTTATGGCCATAAGGATGTTTGCTGGTATTTTACATTTAAATACATAATTTACCCTAAGAAATGTTTCCCAAAAGGTTCCTAGTAGTTACAAGAGTGGGTAAGAGTGAATATTAACCATCTGAAGCCAATAAGAAATACCCTTAAGGTCAAATAAGGCTTCTACAATGTTGATACCGGAGTAAAACCACCAACATGTAACTTTTATGTTCATGTCTGGGAAATTATGATGGACAGTAAATCACCTAGGAAAATTAACCTCCAAAAAGCCCTTATCAGCAACTTAAAAGCCCACCATGATCCGTTTCATAGGTCTATTTTCTTTTGTCTACTTGAGTTTTACAAGATAAACAAGATTTTTTTTAAACCTTTGTTTTATTTTTGAGAGAGAGAGAGAGAGAGAAACAGAGCACAAGTGGGAGAGGAGCAGAGAAAGGGAGACAGAATTCGGAACAGGTTCCTGGCTCTGAGCTGCGGGGCCCGAACTCACAAACCGCGAGATCACAACCTGAGCAGAAGTCAGATGCTTAACCAACTGAGACACTCAGGCACCCCAAGATAAACTTGGTTTTTTTTAAATGATTTATTTATTTCTGAGAGAGACAGCATGAGCAGGGGAGGGTCAGAGAGAGAGGAGGGGATACAGAATCTTAAGTAGGCTCCAGGCTCCGAGCTGGCTGTCAGCACAGAGCCGGATGTGTGGCTCAAACCCACAAACCATGAGATCATGACCTGAGCTGAAGTCGGACACTTAACCGACTGAGCCACCCAGGTGCCCCAGATAAACTTGTTTTTAAGTCAAGGTCCGTTCCTCTTTTGGGCTGGGGAAAGCTGGCACCAAGATTTCTTAAAACCTCCTGGTCTGCAACCTGGTATCTTTCCATCCTCCACCATCGTCTCCCCAGAGGTTGTTTTCCATTGCTGGAAAAGTTCAGGTAACATCTGTTGTTAACAAGAGCAGAGTTCCAACATGGATTCCACCTAACTGTGGATGCCAGTGACCCCCTCATCCATCTCTTTCTCTGCTCCTAGAGACTTCTGAATAGTCTGTGCCATTACAAGAGTGTTCAGGTAGGGAAGTTTAAATGTGGCTCAGCAAAGTATGAGGGAGGAATGGACATCACTTCTGCTGGTTATGCTGGCAGATATGGGTGGGCGGCTCTCCCGAGAGAGCTCCATGGTTTATCAAGCAAGTGATGAGTGGGGTTTACTCTCATGCTGATGGATGGGCTTCCAGTCTTCACTGATCCCCACAGCTCTCCACTGCAGCAAGAGATGGTGTTGGGCTCTTTCTGCGTTCTTGCTCTCCTCCATGTAGTGCCCCAGGTTTCAGTTCCCTCCCTCATCCATCTCCTCTTCCCCCTACCCAGCCCAGTGCACCTTGGCTAAGTATCCACATGCCCTGACTTGCCTGAGTCAAGTCCTGGCATACTCATTTGCTCCCAGGATGATGAATAATAATAATGCCTCCTTTCACCCTCAACTTTGACCTGTTTGGACATAAAGTTATGTGGTCACCCTTCTCTTGTCTAGTCTTGCCAACGAGGTCATTGTCTGTATCCCCAGTCTTCTCTTGCAGCCTGCTATTCCAGCACAAACTGGATTCCTTGTTTCTTTGGGGGTCTTTTGCTTGGATTCTCAACAGCCTTATTTTTTTTTTTCCTCTTCACAAAAATCAACTCTTGCAAATCAAAGTTTAGGTATCCAAGTTAGGCAACACAAGCTTATTTTGGAAATCCAAGAGGGAATATTAACTGCTTTGCTCTCTTTTTATAGTAACTAACTGAATTCACCTTGAGGCAATGTAGATGGCTGAGGGTGGAAAGTATCACATACAAAAAAGAAACCCCAAGGGTCATATGAGAAGCCATTTCCTCACCATTCTCCCACTTCCAAGCGCCATCTTCAATTTGAAATCTCAAGACATTCTTGCCAAACTTTCTGTGCCTGATGTAAGTTTTGTGAAAAAAATAATAATCGCTATTAATTCTTGAGTATTTACTAGTTCCCAGGTTATCTCATGTAGGGTGGGTATCATTATCATTATCCGCATTTAACAGATGTGGCAGCTGGTGCACAGAGAAGTTAACTCAGCTGTAATATGTTATGCAGCTCATACGTGCATGCTTAGGCCTGTAGCTAGGCCTGGGCAGCTTAAGTCCAGAGCTCATGCACTTAAAACAGAAGGCATTCCTAAAGACACAAAGCTTCCAGATCTATAACTTGGCAGATTAATCAAAATACAGTATAAACTTCCATTCCTGAGAGAGAAGAGGGTATGGTAAGTGCTGTCAGAAGCCCGTTTTCACTTGTGTAGTTTCCCCCAAATGACCCTAAAATCCTCCCAAGAGCAGCTTCCAAAGAAGCCCTTGCCTATCTTCTTCTGACAGGATGGGCCAAAAGTCTTCCCCCAAGAATTGCTCTCTCCTCATAATTATTCACATCTGTATGCATTTCAGCTCAGAAGCAAGCTCTCTGCAAGGAAAGGGTCAATGGAGGAGGCTGATTAAAAGTAGCAGCAAATCTCTCCCGAGGCAGGACGCAATGTGGCACCTGAGCTCCACCTACTGTGCTTCTTGAGGTTGTCTTAAACCCAGGAGCCCAGCTGGCCCAGAACCCAGGTGCCACTCTGCGCCCCAGGTGCCCATGGGCTGTGAGGACCCCCAATAGTGAAAGACCCATCAAAGAGACTGCCAAGATCAGAAGTCTGGGGCTGCATTCTCTCACAGCTTCTCAAGGGAAGTAAGAGTCAAAGGAAAAGGACAGAGGTAAAATCTGCAAATGTAACTAGAGGTATGTATTTAAAAGATGAATAAGAACAAATGAAGACTTTTTGGAAATCTAATTCAACATGTATATGCATCAGAGCAGAAATCATTTCAGCCAGTCTCTCATGAGAGTAGATTACAGTACTTAAACAGAACAACTAGCCATTATAAATATAGAGTGCTTCAGGATTGTCAAAGCAATCACACTGAAATTACCCCAGCGATACCTAATCTCCATCATACATTCGATATATGTGTGGGCCTATATTGATAAGGCAGAATTAATATCTCAAAGGCAGGGCTGTTTTTTCTCTGATTGGGTTAGGCGTTTTTCAGTGATGGATGAGGTCAAACTGTGACCGGCAGAATTTGTCAGAATTAACACAGATGTTCCTACATGTGGTGTTTGGGTTGTGATTTTCATTTGTAGCTTTTATTGTTCCTTCTCAATGTTTCATGGCAGTGGCAGATGTTTCCTAAGTGTGCACGCCTTCTATTACTTTACATCCCTCAGCAGACTGATTTTGGGCCAAGGCCTCCCAGGAGATTATAGCTAGTGAATCTTGTATAAATTTTTTTTTCCTTGATGAATGTAATGTATGCATGTAGTCGAAAATCAAATAGAATAGACTGGCTTATAAAATACAGTGAGTGTCTGTCAACTCACAACTTCCCACTCCACTCTCCAAGGGCATTCATGTTTATTTCTGTTTCCCCTTCTTTTGAGAGTTAGACATCATTCTGAATAACTTGTTTTGGGGGCTAATTCTTGATGCACAAACTTTATATATTTTCAGTCAGCCTTCCTACTATTATTGAAAAATATACTCTTTAATATCACCTCCCACACCCTCTTCCCCTTTTCTCAATTCTTAATAGTTATATTACTATTTTTAATGCTCCTAGAAGTTATCTTTGAAACTGCAAATGAAATATTATAGCCCCTGATTTCATGTTCCATACATTTTTGAAAGTATGGAATGGGTCCATAAAATCAGAATTTTAAGGGTGTCTCTCCTCCCCTCTCTTTCTCACCCCATCCTTACACCTCCCAATCGATTTTAAACATTTAATTGTAGCTCTCATTTTGACTACAGGTTGGTTACCAAAGTTTATAACCACTAAATATCTTAGCATGACTGTAGCTATATAAATACTGCTCATTGTGAAGTGAGAGCACGCTAGAGTCAAATGTCATCGTCTGCAGTTCCTGTGACATCACCCCTCTCTCCATCATTTAAATCACAGGGCTCCTAGAAACAAAGTCACTGGCTGTTGTCAAAATCAAAGTCACTGGTAAAATTTCTCCTTTCTTTACCCTCTACCAATAAATCAACACCATGCCACATTTGGGGTTTTCTTTTTTTTCTTTTTTCTTTTCCTTCCTTCCTTCCTTCCTTCCTTCCTTCCTTCCTTCCTTCCTTCCTTCCTTCCTTCCTTCCTTCCTTCCTTCTTTCCTCCCTTCCTTCCTTCCTTCCTTCCTTCCTTCCTTCCTTCCTTCCTTCCTTCCTTCCTTTCTTGTATTTGGGCCATGAGTTGTATATTTTTCTGGGCATTTCTTAGTGCCTTTCTTTTTTTATAGTTGAAAGAATTATATCCCTTTGTCATGTGTCAAATGTTTTGCAGGCTCCCATTCTCTTTTACTTGATACACATCCTGATCTCTTACAGAGATTTTACTTGGATCCCACTAGCCCATGCTCTAATTTAGACTTTTGTAAGCCTACGACTCAACATTTTATTTTATTGGATTTGTAATCTCAACAAGTTCCCTCCTTTGGGTGCTGGAGTATATCCTCAAGTAATTTCCTTAGATAAGGTGAATAAGTAGGAACTTCTTGAGGTACCTGGTTGTCTTAGTTAAGCATCTGACTCTTGATTTCAGCTCAGGTCATGATCTCATGGTCAGTCATGAGAGAGAGCCCTGCATCAGGCTCTGTGCTGGGCATGGAGCCTGCTTAAGATTCTCTCTCTTCCTTTCCCCCTGCTCCACTCCTACCTCCTCCATCTCTAGGAAAGAAAGAGAGAGACAGAGACAGAGACAGAGACAGAGAGAGAGAGAGGAAGGAAGGAAGGAAGGAAGAAAGGAAGGAAGCAAGGAAGGAAGGAAAGAAGAAAGGAAGAAAGAGGAAGAGAGAAGGAGGGAGGGAGGGAGGAAAAAGTAAACTTGGGTTCTTGCATATTGCAAGATGTAACCAAAGATTGCAAAATTATCTTGGAATCATAATTTTGACCTGGCCTGGGGGTTTTTTGTTGGTTGGGTTTTGGGGTGTGTGTGTGTGTTTATCTTGCTTATTGGTTACTGGTCTCCTTTATTGCAGACTCCTTGTTCTCCATAGCTTTGGGGTGTTGGTTTATTTGTTTTTTGCTCTTTTATTTCTTTAATACTTTCTTCCTCCACATTCTCTCTGCTTTCTCTCTCTGCATATCCTATTAGAGATTTCAACTTCTAGACTGATCTTCCAGATCTTTTATTATTCACCTAATATTTCTTTCCTTGTCTTTTTGCTCTACATTCTGAAATCTTCCAAATTTTCCATTAAGCTTGTTTTTATGGCAGTCATGTTTTCAATTTCTAAGAGGATTGTGTCTTCTCTGATAATTTCTTTGCCCCTGTTCTTGTTTTATAAGGGACATTTTGACTCTGAGAAGCCCAATCACATGTTTTCAAAAGATTTTGTGCTAATTGAAATGTTTATTGAGATTTTTGGTATGCACATACAGTTGTAAGAAATAATATACAGAGATCCCAAGTATACTTTATTCAGTTTCCCCTAAAAGCATTTGTGAAACTATAGTATAATATCAAAACACAATAATGACAATCCACTGATCTTATTCAGATTTTCCCAGTTTTACTTAGACTCGTGTGTGTGTGTGTGTATGTGTGTGTGTGTGTTTAGTTCTACACAATTCCATCAGATGTATAGGTTTGTGCATCTGTTACCATAGTCAAGGTATGCACTAGCTCTGTCACCACAAGGATCCCTCATGTTTTCTTTTGAGCCTTCACTTCCTTTCCTACCCTCATCATCTACTTAACAACCACTAATTTGTTCTATTTAAACACTTTTGTCATTTTAAAATGCTATATAAATTAAATCATATATTATGTAACTTTTCACTTTTTTTACTTGGCGTGAATTCCCTAGACATTCATCCAGTGTTATTTTTATTGATCTTTTGTTTCTTTTTATTTTTGTATACCATGATATGTATGTAACAGAGTTTAACCATTCACCAGCTGAAGGACATCTGGACTGTTTCCAATTTGGGCTTATTATCAACAAAGCTGCTATGGATATTTGTGTATAGGTTTTGTGTGAACATGCCAGTTTATTTCTCTGGGATAAATACTCAAGAGTGTAGATGCTGGGCTCTACAGTAGTAGCATATTTAGTTTTATGAAAAACTACTGAAATCTTTTGCAGATTGGCTGTGCCATTGAACATTCCCACCAGTAATGTATGAGTGACCTAGTTTCTCCATATCTTCACCAGCATTCTGTGTTCTCACTTTTTTCTTTTTTTAGCCACTTTGATAGTTGTAGAGTCATATCTCCCTATACTTATAATATGCATTTCCTTTATGTAAATATCTTCAGTGAAATGTCATTACATATCTTTTGCCTATTTTCTAAGTGAGTTATTTGGGTTTTTTTCCTGCTGAGTTTGGAGAGTATTTTATATATTGTAAACATCCGTTCTTTACTGGATATGTGGTTTGTGACAATTTTCTCCCAGCTTGTAGCTTGCCTTGTTAGCCTCTCTATATGGGTATTTGCAGTACAAAAGTTTTAAATTTTGAGGAGGTTCAATTTATCAACTTTTCCTTTTCCCTCTCATTTTTTTTCATGCTTTTTGTGTCAAGTCTATGAAATGTCTACCTATCCCCAGGTCCCAAAGATAGTCTTCCTATGATTTCATTTTGTAAAATTTAAAAAAATCTTTTACTGATTTATTTGTTTAAGTTTATTTATTCACTTTTGAGAGGAGAAAGAGAGAGAGAGCACATGAGCACGAGCTGGGGAGGGGCAGAAAGAGAGAGAGAGAAGAGAGAATCCTGAGCAGGCTCCATGCTGTCAACCCAAAGCCCAATGTGGGGCTCAGTTCCATGAACTGTGACATCATGACCTGAGCTTAAATCACGAGTTCAATGCTTAACTGACTGAGGTACCCAGGTGCCCTATTTCTAATTTTTTTTTTATAAATTTAAACTTTACATTTAAATCTATGATCCATTTTGAGTTAATTTCTGAACAAGGTATAAGGTTTCAGTCAAGGTTCTTTCTTTCTTTTTATTTATTTATTTATTTATTTATTTATTTATTTATTTATTTATTTTTGCCTATGGATGTCCAATTGCTCTAGCACCATTTGTCAAAAAGTCTGTCCTTCCTCTAGTGAATTACTTTTGAATCTTTGCCAAAATCAATTGGGCATATTTGTGTGGATCTATTTCTGGGTGTTCTTTTCTGTTGCATTGATCTATGTGTCTATCCCTCTGTCAATACCTGCTGCTTGATTACAGTAGCTATATTGTAAGCATTAATATGTGATAGAGTGACTCCTCCCACTTTATCCTTCTTTGTCAAGGTTGTTAGCTCTTCTAGGGCTTTTGCCTTTTCATATAAATTTTAGAACAAGCTTGTCTGCTTGTATAGAAACACTTGCTGGGATTTTGATAGAAATTGCATTAAGCGGGCAGATCAATTCAGGGAGAATTGACATCTTTACTATGTTGAATTTTCCAATTCATGAACACTGCATGTCCCTTCATTTATTTAGGTCCTTCTTCAGCATTTTGTAATTTTCAGCAGATAGATCCTATATATGTTTTGTTAACTGTATACCTAAGTATTTCTATTTCTTTGGAGTGATTTTAAAATGGTAGTGTGCTTTTTATTTTGGTTTCCACATGCTCATTGCGGTAAACAGAAACGGCATTTATTTATTTTTTTGCATTTTGATCTTGTATACTGTGACCTTGCTAAACTTATTAGTTCAAGATGTTCTTTTACAGATTCTTTGGAATTTTACACATAGAAGACAATATCATCTGTAAGAGACAATTTTATCTCTTCCCTTCCACTCTGCATGCCTTTTTACTTAATTTTCATGATTTCGATAGCTAGAATTTTCAGTACTGTCAAATAAGAGTGGTGAGAAAGGACATCCTTGCCTTGTTCTTGATCTTAGAAGGAAGGCATTCCATCCCTCACCATGATATTAATTGTGTATTCTTTTTGTAGATGCTCCTTATCAAGTTGATGTAATCCCCTAAACTCCTTTCTGAAATTTTAATATTATTAATGTGTGTTGTTTTGTCAATTTTTTTCCTGCCACAATTCAGATGCTCATATGCTTTTTCTTGTTTACATTGTGGGTATGGTGGGTTACATTTTTTTTGAAAGGGAGAGTAAGAGAGTGCAAATGCAGGAGGGGCAAATGGAGAGAGAGAGGGAGAGAATCCCAAGCAGCCTCCATGCTCAACATGGATTCAATTTGCTAATAATTTGCAGAAGATTTTTTGCATTTAAGTTTGGAAGAGATATCAGTCTGTAGTTTTCCATTTTTTATACTGTATTTGTCTGCTGTTAGTATCAGGGTAAGGGAGTCTATGCTATCTTGTCCAGCCTGGAAGTCTTTGGTCACATTTTTTAAAGTTCTATTATGTTACTTATAAATTTTCATAATTATTTATTTATTTTCGTCTTTCTTCTTCCATACATCAGGATTTATTAAATAGGTAGTGATTATTACTTTTCCATTCATATAAGTATGGAGTAAGAGCTCCATGCAGGTAGATGGGGCTTGTTTACTTCCTACAGTGTGTAGGCAGAGAGCAAGCCATTGGTACATGAAATACTATTAACAACTTTCTGAAGGGCAGAAGGCTATTTAAAACTCAGAGAGAAAGAACAGAGCAGAAGTGCTGCCCCTAGAGTATATACAAGAAAATCTGCTGATTAGAAGGAAAATGGTATCAGCAGCAAAAACCCTGAGAGGTGTGAGCCACAGCAAACAAGATGGAAAGAAGTGAAAAATAGCAATGAAAGCACAGGATTAATTCTAAGCTCTACATTTGGAATTGTCCACTTTTTCCACCTCTTCCCTTACTGTCTTCTGTTTTCTGTTTTATTTTGTTTTATCTGCAGGTAATTCTTGAAGTAAGGTAAAAGTATGATTGGCAGAAGTTAGGACAGCTACCTTAGTGGTTGGGCTCAAGAAAAAAATTCTACTTCATTACAGCTTTATATATATCCAGATATTAAATGGCTGTCTCCTATCTTATACACTCATGTTTTCAGGTTACTATTTTGAATCAAAGTCTAGTACAATATGTTATTAAATTTCCCTTAGGAAATATTGATCTATGCCTAAGAGAATGATAGAGTTTTCATCCAGTTTTTCTCCTTATAGCAAGAGTAGGAAACATCCCCCTGATTTTAAAACACTAACCAATTGGCAAACTCTCCTACTTCCTCATCTATAAATAACATGGTACTTAAAACTTTACCTTCAATCTCTGGTCTTAAGGTCCCCTTCTACCCTCTCCTTTGTGATCCTAGTTCTATAAGGTTGGACAGTGCCTGAGATGGACAGCAGAGGCTATCCAAGACTCGACCAAAGGCAAAATGGGGCTTCAAGTATGGAATGTGATGAAAAAGGCCAGCAGCAAGGGCCATCAAGCACCAAAAACCATATCCACAAGGTAGGTTTACAGGGAAGGCAGAGCACAAAAATGTAATATCTTTCATTGTTTTAATGAAAAGGCTTATTACAGCCAAGCAAGATCCTGGAATGTTGTAATGGCTTTAAGTGTCTATCAAAGCCCTTAGAGATTGGAAAGGGGCTCAGATGTCATCAGTATCATTGCTGACAGTCTGATTGATACTTCCAATGGCAAGGAAGTCACTATCATAGGAGATTGCTCATACCATCAGAAAATATTTCTTCTGGGGCGCCTGGGTGGCTCAGTCGGTTAAGTGTCCAACTTCAGCTCAGGTCATGATCTCACGGTTCGTGGGTTTGAGCCCCGCGTCGGGCTCTGTGCTGACAGCTAGCTCAGAGCCTGGAGCCTGATTCCGATTCTGTGTCTCCCTCTCTCTCTGACCCTCCCCTGCTCACGCTACCTCTTTCTCAGAAATAAATAAAATATTAAAAAAAAAAGAAAATATTTCTTCTATGAATAGTTCAACACATATAACTCCCTGAAACAAGGTGACTGTGTATTTTGGTTTCTCCACAATAGTTCCAGTTTATACCTATCTATCATCCTGATATGACTATTAAGTGTACTCCCTTTCATCCCTAAAAGTCTCCTGGTCATCTGCCTACAATTGTCATATTTTAGATTTAGTTTTTCCCTGAAATTACAAAAAAGGTCTCAATATATGAAGACAACCAATACCCAAAAAAGAAGACCACCTGAAGCTAATCCACTTCTTTAAATGGGAAACAAAATCTCATGGGAAAAGTGAAAAAAAAAAGTTTGAATGGGCCAGTACTTTGAAAATGAGACTTAACAGTATAGAAAAGAAGCACAATGAATTGGGGTAGTGGTCTTGAAGAAAAGTCTTATAAGGGAGGAAGTGAATCAAGATAGAGAAGGGGTAAGAACTGATCAAGGATGAGATCTCAATCCACAAGAACTCTGGAGCATAAATTGTACCACAGTATTGTTATTTCCTTGAGGCAGGAGCTTAGCTTTTGTATTCTCCTAGCACTCAGCGTTTGGCTATAGCCCTTCCTTGGGATGCAGGATGACGTTTAAAAGCCCATCAAATAAAACCAGTTACTACAAAGCAGGTCATCTGTGAGCCTTTACAGCCAATATTCACAGCATCCGAAGAGGACTGTGTGGGTTACCAAAACAATGTCTAATACAGTCCACCCACTACTTAAATGCACTTGTTTCTCACATTCCATTCACTCTACCCAGTATCCAAACACACCCACTCCATGATTCTATGGCCACAGTTCCTAGGGAGATTTACAAGAAAGGAATTTATGGGTCAAACTACAGTACCTAATGTTGTATTTAAAATTGAAACCATGTTGGTATTACTGTTTCCATCCTTTACCATCAATTCTAGACTTACCTCACTCTTAGTTCATAATTCTGCTACTCTAGGTGGCTTGTCTGATGGGATGACCCGGATCCTCACCACATGTCCTAGTGGATTACCTTAATACCAAACATATTCTTTCCTGCCCCAGTATGTAGCAGCATTCCTAATATTTATGATATTCAGGGACAATTACTTTTTCTATTCTTTTCTGTGCCTACTAGCACAGAAGCTGACAGTGATCAGGTAGGAAACTTAAATTAAGTGAGACTCTGACTGTGTTTTCTGGAGGAATGTCTCCCCATCTGGGAACTGGAACCACTAGACTGACATCCCATGTTGTGGGGATGGGAAGCACAAATTCCCCCATAAAGTCTCTAAAAGTAATTAAGAGGAGGACCTTTGTACTTCTACCCTTTGGTTCCCAGATCCATGTATTCTACGTATTTAGAACTCAGACACATATAATAGCCATTCTGAGAGCCAATGGTATTTAGATAGAGGGGGAACTGGGAAGGTATCTTAGACTGATCCCTCCAAAACAGAACTTGAGATAAGGGTCCAAATGTAAGGGGTTTATTTGGTTGGTAATTACAGGAAACCTTCAAGAGGAGTTGGGAAATGAAGCAGGAAAAGAGAAGAAAATCAACACATGTGCATCAGTGAACAGGTCACTTCTGTGGGCAACTCTAACTCAATCCTAATGGGAACCTAAGGAGAGATTGTGAAATACACCTCAAGAGTTTTCCACCTAAGGGGCTAGGAAACTAATGTACTTTTTTTTTTTTTTTTAACTCTCATCCATAATTGGCTGAGGGCTACTCCATTTTGCCGTCTATGTGGGGTGAAAGAGAAAGAGCCCTCAGGTAGAGAGTTGTAGAAGTTGGGAGTAAGACACTGTGAGCATATACAGGAATGGTAAATGCCAAGGGGATATGGTGGGGGCACTGAAAGAATTTATCGGTAGGCATCCTAAACACAATGAAATTACATTTCTAGCACCCAGTGCATCAGGGCTTATGAGAGATATTTAGCCAGTTACCTAAGGGGAAATAAAGTTACATTTATTATATACTAGATTTTGTGGATGAACATTTGTATACCTTAAAGTTACATTCATAGTTTACTTTGATATGGGAAAATCAAGTCAGAATGTTGCTATGTACACCACCAGGACCATGGAGAGAATGACTGGTCTGGAGTTGAGAATTTGCATTACAGCTTCTAGTGTGCTTCACTTTCTCCATTGGTAAAAAGGCAAACACCTAATTCCAAGGAGTTTAGTTTCTGTAAAAAGCATTACAGTTCTGGGGTAAGAGGAACTATAAAAGACACCATAAAAGTTGACAGATCTCAATTTACTGGTAAAGAAGTAAGTGGCACATATCAGAGCCATGTTGGCCAAGACCCTGTAATTATAAACATTTAATAAAATTAATTTAATGGCCAATAATCCAAAATTTTAAAAGCACATGTGAGAATCAAATAAAATGGAATAAAAGAGTTCAGTAGTGACTAAACGTGGAAATTATGGACTAATGATTTCTGCAGCAAGCTTATGACAAAATGACTCCAGACGTCATAAACACTGGACTAAGTCTGAAACTCTAAGGCCAACCAGATACATAATCTTCCACATTTAAGGGCACAACACTAATTTTAATTTACTTATTTGAAAGGAATAAGCACAAAAAGTTTACAAAGATAGTAACATGATATAGTAGAATGAATATAAGATGTTAGTCAGAAGATCTGGGTTTTAGTCTTATCTTCAGCACTTACATGAAAGGAAAACTTGGAAGTTTCTAAGATTTGCTGAACCTACTTCCTAAAAGTAATAATGATACCTTTCTATCGAGATTATTGCAGGGTTGTAGTAACTGAGATAACATGTATAAAAGTAGTATGTAAACCATGTATGCTTAATACACTTAAGACCTTAGTTGCAGAGCAGAGACAATTAGCAAGATCCAAATAAAAACCTCCTACCATGCAATTACAAAGAAGAGACAGATGCCAGGTAGTGAAAGTAATTTTGTGTAGACCCTTTAAAAAAAAGGAAATTTTGTCTGAATCGCTGTAGCAGCAGGTAGGACTTATAGTCCTCAAATTCTTCTGGTCCGCTCTAGTGCTGGCCATTTGGGAGGATTGCCTTTCCCTGCCCCTCTGGATCTGGACAGAGCCATGTGTCTAGTTTTAGCCTAGCACTAGCAGAAGTGATATCTGACTCTGCTGGGCTAATGCTCTAACAGCCAATGCAAAGCCCTTCTGCATTTTCTTCACCAACCAAGGTGACTGAGGAGGTCTCAGTTGAGATGGTGGAACCAAAAGATCCAAGCCACTTAACAGAGAACCCTGGACCTGCAGAGTCACTTGGACCCACAATAGATTTTGCATGAGCAGGAACTAAACTTCTATGACATTTTGAGTTTGTTTTGTTTATGGATTTTTTGTTTCTGCAGCATAACTCAGCCTATCCTGACTAGTACAGTCACTGAGATAACTGTCCGGGGTTTCTATGCTGCTACACATGACACAACCACAGAGCTCTGCTGACATTAATCTTTAGGCATCAGAATCTCATAAATGCTACCAATCAAGAAAAAGGTCTTTGGTATTATTCACTAACTTTTCTTTGAGCTGCATCTTAACAATGCTGGAAAAATTGGTTGGTTTAGTAAATTCAGAAAAAAAAATAAGTTACTTCCCTTCACTCACAAATGTGCTTTCATAGACATGTTTAGTCACTACTGAATTTTTCCACTATCCCAAATTTAGTTTATATTATTTATAAAATATGTACTAAAATTCACCTGGCTAATTGCACCATGATTCCCAAGAAAGACAAAAGGATGGAGATGATTTTGTGATATTTATTCATGATCCCACATTATTCTAAAAGGATTTGTGACATAAATGACAAATGAATCTCCAATTTCCTTAACTGGTCTTATTCCACAGAAAACTACATTGCTATGAACCAATCATGAATGGAATGGAATTAAGTCTAAGGATGGATATGTCCATTTATATTATAAAATATGGATTATAAATCCATAGAATGAGCACCCACAAATATATCTCTGCCATTACCACAAAAGTCTCCATGACTTTGGGCAAATTATTTATAGTCTATTGCCATTTCTGTGTCTTTGAAACTGGGGATGTGTTTGCCATTCCAAACATACTCTATTGGGAGAGACAGGTAGCCTTGGGGAAAGATAACTTGTATAGAGAGTAAGGAAACATTCCAAGGGCACTCAGCTCATTAGAAAAGAGACTTACAAACTAAAACCAAAAAGAGTATTTAATTTAAATTCCAGTAGTTCATCAAGTATATAGTTGGTTTTTAATTTCTCTTTTATTTTGAAAGAACTGACTGGAAAAGAATAACTGCCATTTTGAGTGGAGAGGAGTCATGGGGTGGATTTCTGAAGAGGACACTGTGTTTCCTACATGGCTTTAGATCAGTCTCTTAAATACAAATTAATGTCCCTAACCCTTGAGATATGTGGTGTGTTGATTTAGAGTTTTGTTATTGATACTCATTATATTGTGGTTGTTGAAATGTGGTTACCCAGGCCAGCAACAGAAGCATCACTTGGGGAAATTCTAGAAATGTGAACTTGGCCCTACCCCATCTATCAAATCAAAAACTTAGGTGTGGCATGGCAACCTGTTATAACAAGTCCTGTCTGTGGTGTTTATGCATGCTGAAGTTTGAGAAACATTGGACGAAAGGGTCTTTCCTTAGAAATCTGCAAAAAATACTCCGATGCATTAAATATATTCTAGCATTCAGAGATCAGATATATATCGAGCACCTGTAAGACATTTTCTAACAGATAATCTATATTTTTTGATTCTCTTAGATTAAGATCTGACTCCCTAAATTTCAAAATGGAGCTAGTTTTTATGTTTAAGTAATAAACCCCTGAAAATATGTGATTTATATTGGAAGTGCTGACACAATCTTAATGATAGCATTGCAAATGGCGATGCTATAATTAAGCTTCGATCTCCTTTGGAAAAAAAGAGGGAGAGAGAACGTGAAGAAGGAGGTTACTGTTCAATGAACTGCTCTGTCATTTGCCGCAGTGATTCTTAATTGTGTCTCATTACGGCAAGATGATCATTACTCTACTTGTCTGTCTGATTTAGAGACCACTAAAAGTGTCTTGTAACATGCAGCCACCTCCCTTGCAACAGTCCTTTGGCTCTCACCCTCATTACTCAGAATCTGTCCAATTATTTGTCATTAAAGTAATAAAAAGGACTGCAGCAGAAAATGTGGGAGGTAACCGTTGGAGGTCTGCCCGGGGAGGAAGAAAAAATGCAAACTGTTTTCAAGGCACTGGGAAGGTGACATCGTTAATTAAGTGTTAGGGAATATGCAAATCAGTCCCACTCTCAAGAGACTGTAATAAAACTGAGAAAACATTATTATCACTGCAAGTAAGAGAAGCCCGTGTTACCCCATCTGGAAGACTATGTCATTTTCTAGTGGAGACTCAGGCAAGGAGGGGAGGGGAAAGAGATGAAGAAGGTGGAGTTGTTCAGGGCCATTGAGTGTGCTCAGGCTGTTAAGAGTTCAGAATTAAGGTGTCAACACGGAGGGCCAGTGGATTACAACTTTTAATGAGGGATGTTTGTCTAATCACAGGATTTGCACACCCAATTTCCTCTGCAAAATGACTTACAACCCATCAGCAGGCAGTGTTTTTGTAGGTTAAAGGAAGGGGAAAGGAAGTGAGGGAGAGGCTGACAGCTGGCATAGTAGGCATCTTGGGTGTTGTTCCAAAGGCGTTAATGAAGCAAAGCACTTACAGGTACGTGGACACTTGCTTATTTATTAAAAATATACTGAGCATCGACAAAGGCCTCTGGGTTTGCTCAAGCTGAAACCTCTGCCTGAAGTGTCTTTTCTCCTGTCCTCTCATCTCTTGTTGCCTTGGCCAACTCAGTTCTCATCTTCAGTTGTTTGTAGTGTCAATTCCTCATGAAAACTATCCCTTAGTCCCACCCCAGATAAGTATACCAAAGTAATCAAACAAACAAACACACCAAAACAAAAAAATGTGTGCTTGCCATGCAAATGCAGCTTCAAGGCAAATTCTCTTGCTTCCTTATTCCATCCAGTTTTAGATATTTATATAAAACCTTCCTATGTGGAAGTATTGGAGCCATACCTGGCTCTAGAACCTAATTAATATTCAGGAATCTATATGTCAGCTGGGCTTACACAGGAATTTTGGTCACTCGGAGGCTGGGTTAGGTGACCACACTACTGGGTAGGCTGAGCCTGTTCACACATTTGGGTGTCTGTTGGCTCTAAGTTGGCTGAGAAGGACCTTAGTTTGGATAGTTGGGCTCTTCTTCACAAAGTCTCTAATCTTCCAATAGGCTAGCATAAGTGAACCAGACTGGTAATAGGCTTCTGGGAGAGAGCAGAAATATGCAAGAGGTTAAGGCACAGGCTTAGAACTTGTGTGCTTTCACTTTTGTCCCATTTCATTCATCAAAAGATTAATTCTATGCTGACAAAAACTGAGGACTGATGGATGTGGGGGGGAGGGGGGATGGGTATGGAGGAGGACACTTGTGGGGATGAGCACTGAGTGTTATGTGGAAACTAACTTGACAATAAACTATTTGTAAAAAAAAAAAAAAGATTAATTCTAGAATCAAGGGGTGGGAATTCACTCTACCACTTAATGGGAGGAGCTACAATGTGACAGGCTTAGAGACAGTCAAGGTTGAAGAATTAAGGTGCTCAATTCCTATTTGCAGGAGTGGACAGAGCTGAATGTCATATGCTGCATGGATCATAGGGGTGTGTGTGGAAGAGAGGTATCTTATTTATACCAAAAACCACTTTCATAATATTGCAATAAAACTGAGGAAACTGGTTCCTTCCAACAACAGAATGAACTTCCTTGGTGTATTAATTTCCTGAGGCTGCTGTAGCAAATTACTGTGAACACAGGGAAATTTAAAAAGGTGAATTTATATTCCTACAATTCCATAGGCAAGAATCCTGAAGCCTTCCTCTTCTGTCCCTTATAAGTATATTTGTCATTGAATTTAGGGCCCACATGGATAAACCAGGATGGTTGTCTCACCCCAGAATCTTTAACTTAATTATATCTGCAAAATAAGGTAATATTCACAGGTTCTGGGGAGTAGGAATAGACATGTCTTTTCAGAGGTCACTATTCAGCCCACTGCAGTCTACCATCTGGCCCCACTCAAGTATGCACATCATTTCCATGTGCAAAATACATTCATCTCATCTCAAAATCCCCCCAAATCTCAACTCATTATAGGCATCAATTCAAATTTAATCTCTCATTGAATCATCAACTCAAAAGTCAAAAATCACTCAAAATCATCTAAATCAGGTATGGGTGAGAATCTTAGTATGATCCAGTCTGGGATAAAATGCCTCTCTATCCGCCCATGGACCAGTGATATTAGGTCACATGTTACCTGCTTCCAAAAGTCAATGGTGGGACAGACATAGTATATAACAGTTATGGACATTTCCCTTCCAACAAAGGGAAAATGAAAGGAATAAAGGAGTCACCAGTTCCAAGCAATTTTAGAATTCAAAAGGGCAAATTCCATTAGGTTCAAGGACTGGGAATAATCGTTTCTGGCTCAAGACCAGGCTCTGAGCCAGTGTCTCTGCCCAGTAGGCCTGTGGCAGCTTGGCTGGCTTCTGCTCCTGCAAAGCACAGCAGGCCTCTGCCTCTCGACCCATGGCTCCACTCTTCAAGTCATTCTGTTTTTTGTTTTTGTTTTGTTTTGTTTGAAGAGTAGCACAGACTGAGCATTCTAAACTAAGTAGCTCTAGCAGCTTGTTTCTTTCCCATTGACTTTCGGAGGTCCAACAGACCATTTCACTTTGCACTGTCTCTATTGCTTTCAGTCCAAGCTAGCAGTGTTTCTGCTGATACAACATTCTCAAAAACCTTCTGGCTATTCTGTGTATGTCACAGAGGTCCACACCATTAGACGTGAGAGTTTCCCACATACTTTTCCTGGGTAACCTCATCTCTATTACTGGATTCTTCTGAGATGACTGGATCTATGAATCACATACCCAATCTCCTCAGCTAGAGATTGTTCAGACTCACCCTTGACCTTCTTTCCAGCGTGCATTTTCCTAATAAATCTCCCAAGTTTAGCACCTTTTGCAATCAGAATATGCTCAGAGTTTCCCAAATAATTAAGAGCTTGCTCCTTTTTGCTTAACAGTTTCTTCCTCAATTTATCTGTTACCTCTTGCATTTTACTATAAGCAGCAAGAAGACAACAAGCCACACCTTCAACACTTGGCTTGCAAAATTCCCCAGAGAATTATCCAAGTTCTTTGCTTAAAAGTCTATGTTCTACAGATTTAATGCAATCTGTATCAAAATACTGGCAGCCTTTTGCACAGAACTAGAATAAACAATCCTAAAATTTGTATGGAACCAGAAAAGACCCCAAATAGCCAAGGAAATCTTGAAAAAGAAAAACAAAATTGGAGATATCACAATTCCAGACTTCAAGTTATATTACAAAGCAATAGTAATTAAAACAGTATGGTACTGGCATAAAGATAGACATATAGATCAAT
Organism: Hyaena hyaena; assembly: GCF_003009895.1. Taxonomy (NCBI): domain Eukaryota; kingdom Metazoa; phylum Chordata; class Mammalia; order Carnivora; family Hyaenidae; genus Hyaena; species Hyaena hyaena. The sequence continues at coordinate 110,308 of NW_024081000.1, forward strand.
GGAATAGAATAGGAAACTCAGAAATAAACCCACAATTATATAGTCAATTAGTCTTTGACAAAGGAGGAATGAATATATACAGGGTAAAAATCTCTCCAACAAATGGTGTTGGGAAAACTGGATAGCTACATGCAAAAAAAAAAAAAAAGAAAAAAGAAAGAAACTGGAACACTTTCTTACACCATACACAAGAATAAACTCAAAATGGAGTAAAAAAATTAAATGTGAGACCTGAAACCATAAAAATCCTTAATGAGAGCACAGGCGGTAGTTTCTCTAACATCAGCCATAGCAACAATTTTCTGGATTTGTCTCCAGGTACGGAAAACAAAAGAAAAAATAAACTATTGGGACTATATATATATATATATATATATATTTATGTATATATAAAGCTTATGCACAGTGAAGGCAACAATCAACAAACCTAAAAGGCAACCTACTGAATGGGAGAGGTTTTCTGCAAATGACATATCTGATAAAGGGTTAGTATCCAAAATATATAAAGAATTGATACAGTTCAACACTCAAAACTCAATTAATCCAATTTTAAAAATGGGCAGAAGACATGAAGAGATGTTTCTCCAAAAAGAGATACAGTCAACAGACACACAAAAACATGCTCAATATCACTCATCATTAGGAAAATACAAATCAAAACTGCAACGAGAGAGCACCTCACACCTGTCAAAATGACTAAAATCAAAAACACAAGAAACAACAAGCATTGGCTAGAATGTGGAGAATTGCATTGTTTATGGGAATGCAAACTGGTGCAGCCACTGTGAAAAACAGCATGGAGGTTCTCAAAAAATTAAATATGACAGTAATCACACTACTGGGTATTTACCGCCAAAATAAAAAATAAAAAATAAACACTAATTCAAAGGGATACATGCATCCCTATGTTTAGTGCAGCATTATCTACAATACCCAAACTATGAAAGCAACTCAAGTGTCCATAGTTTGATTATTGTACATAACACCGCAATAACTAAACACACACACATACACACACACACACACACACACACACACACGAATATTATTCAGCCATTAAAAAGAAATATTACCATTTGCAACAATGTGGACAGACCTAGAGAGGATAATGTTAAACGAAATAAGTCAGTCAGAGAAAGACAAATACCATATGATTTCATTTATATGTGGACTTTAAGAAACAAAACAAATGAGCAAAGAAAAAAAAGAGAGAGAGAAATAAGAAATAGGCTCTTAACTACAGAAAACAAACTCATGGTTACCAGAGGGGAGCTAAGTTGACGGGTGGGGGAAATAGGTAACAGGAATTAAAGAATACATTTGCCATGATGAAAAAAAGTATACACAAATATAGACTACAATGTAACCAGTTTTCTGTTACTTATATAACAAGGATTGCGTTTCTTCCAATTTCCAATAACATGTTTCTTATTTTCTTCTTAGCCTTAGTCTTTACCATCCAAATTTCTACCAATGGTCTACTCAAAGCAATTTATTTATTTTATCATGCACTTCAAAAATTTTCCAACCTCTACCCATTGCCCAATTTCAAAGCCACTTCTCCATTTTAGCAGCACCCTACTCCTAGTACCAACATCTGTTATTTATTTCTTACATACGCTTACCAAATGATCACAGACCAAATGGCTTAAAACTACAGAAATGTATTCTCTCACAGTTCTGGAGACTAGAAATTCAGTCTAGCAAAGTCATACTTCCTCTGAAGATCTTGGGGAGAATCCATTTCTTGCCTCTTCCAGGCTCTGGGAGCTCCAAGCATTTCTTAACTTGTAGCCACATCACTTCAATCTCCATCTCCACAGTCACATTGCCTCCTCTTCTTCTATCTCTTACAAGGACATTTGTCATTAGATTTAGAGCCTGCCTAGATAATCTATAATGATCCCCTCATCTGAAATTCCTTAAATTAATTACATTTGCAAAGGTCCCTTCTCCAAATAAGTTGACATTCACAAATTCTGAGGAATAGGATGTGGACATACATTTTTCAGGGCCACCAACCAGTCTACTACACTTGTCATCACCTCATTATTGTAGATGATTCAGTTGTGATGCTAGTAACAGCTCTGCTTCTCCCTTTACGTAGTTGAGAAAACAGTAACCTATGGACAGTGATTAATGGCAGGATTCTGAACTGGAACTGCAAATGTTAGCAATATGGCCACCCATTTCATGTGCTCTCCAATCAAGGGCTTCAATGGAGAAAGTATTGGGGGAATTATGCTCACATAGCACTTTACAGCAGTGTTTTGGAAAGTCAAATAACATGGGCAGCGAGTGACTCTGGAATCATTAAGTCAGGTCACACATTCTCCAGTTCTCACTAATCCATGGGAATTCCTTTTTAGTTATCCACTAGTATGTAACAAGTCAACCCAAAAGTTAATGTCTTAAATTATATTATTATCTAATGGGTCTGGGAGTTGACTACATAAGTCTTCCATTTCACTTGATGTCAGCTAGGGCACTAGGATGGCTGGAAAGTCCAAAGGACCTAACTCTTGGTACTAGCTGTTGGCTAAAGTCCAAATAGGGCTGTGGCTGGGGGCCATGGCTCTTCACTATGTGGGCTTCTCCTTCCAGTGGTTTGGGATTCCTTACAGCATGATTACTTGATTCCAACACGGAGCATCTCAAGAAGAAAGAAGCACAAGTTGACAGTTCTTTGAAGGCCTGGGCTTAGAAATCTTGGACTAACTTTGACAGAATTCTATTGGTCAAAATAGTCAGAAGACCAACCCATATTTAAAGAGAGGAGAAATAAACTTCAATTCTCAATAGAAGTACATCATGAGCATACAAAAATGGGGATGATTGTTGACGACTATCTTTGGAGGCCAGTTATCAGAGCCTTCCTATCTTGGCCCTACCAGCAAATCTACCATTAGTGTTTCACAAGTATGTTTGGCTCAGTTGGTAAATGAGGGTTGAAATCCAGTTCATGCTCCACTTGCCAAACCATTTACCTTGGCTAGAGCAGGGCTATCTCCACTCACACGAAGGGAAGCTTTTTCCACATTTTGTCTTCCAGCAGACCCAGAAGTTGGCACTGTAGTTTCCATTATCATTACTCAACAAAACCAAGACTGCTAGCACAAGGATTCTGTATTTGAACCAAAAGTATGTTGATCTTAAAGTTGCAAGTCCTTTACTTGAAACTGGTACCTGCTACTTACTAACTAAATTGACCTAGACAAGTCACTTAACTCTGCAATGGAGTTTCTTCATCTGAAGAACAGACATAATAGTTCTTGCCCTTTATCACTCTCACAGTGTGGTAAGGGTCAAGTGATATACATGTAAGACTACGTGAAAAATATAGGCTACTGTGTAAATATAAGTCTTCATCTAGAAAGTATGCCCACTCCCACCTAGTTTGCAGATGCCAATCCTTTATCTTCACTTGGGAACTAGAGCACAAAGGGCCATGAAACATTGGCCCACAGAAATCTCTCTAACTAGAGAAAATTAATGAGAATAAGGCATCTTTTGTGGGGACAAGGATTTCATATTGGAACAAAGATAATCAGACATTATCATTTCTATATCTCATTTTCCAGGTCCTCTCAACTATGAAACACAAGGAACTAAGAATCAGTCCTTGTTCATACTTCATTCTATATTTATTTTCCAAAGCCCTCCAGGAGGAAGAATATTACCTTCCAACTTTAAATGAGTGCAATGCCTATTGAAAACACAAGCCACTAGGTAAATGATAGATAATTACCAAGCACACATTGACATTATGTAAAACACTCTGGCATTTTTGTGTGCTGTGATCCATTGAACTGTATCACTTTGATGACCAAATAATGAATTACAGTCCACTTATGAAGGCACGTGTGTTTAATGCTAACCTTCTCCTACGTCTCCTCAGTACCTTGACCATGAAAACAAGTGCATACACAAGGTGGGTGTGAATGCACCAGCCTTCTCATTTTTTTAATGAATATGCTTTTTAGACTGATGGTTCCAAAAATAATTTTCATACCCAAATTTGTCACAGGAAGAGGATTTATCTGCAGAGGTGCGTTGTTACTCAGTTTTAATGGTAGAATGAATATCAGTGCCAATAGATAGCTATAGTTACCCTTTGGGGTAGGTTTAGAATTCATCTGTTGTCCGGCATCATATATTAATGCAACACAATAGGACTTGGTATAGTGAAATGTTATACTGACTATCTTTGATTATTAATAATAAGCTGCTACTTACTATATGACAATATTTACTTGTTTAACCTTCACTCTAAACCCTGCAAGGTAGGTATCTCTATCCTCAAATGAGGAATTTGAGATAAAAGTTCACCTAGTCTGTCCAATATCAGTTGCCAGTGTCCAATGCCGCAATTCTCACTAATCCATGTGAATCCCTTTTAAGTTACCTACTATTATGTAACAAATCAACCCCAAAACTTAAAGTCTTAAATCATATTATTATCTAATGAGTCCAGGAGATGACTACATAGGACTTCCATTTCACTTGATGTCACTTAATGGTTGGAAAGTCCAAAGGACTTTACTCAGAAAATAAGTGTTGGAACTGGGGTTCAAATCCAGGTCAAATTACTTCCAAATCCCATGCTCTTATATGGTACTGGCTTCCAGAAAACACTGTTAGTTTTTTCCAGTAAGTTTCTAATGGATTTGCAAACTCCAAAGGAAGTAAGAAGTCCCATTCGGGTCTATCACTTGACATCTCATCTCTCTTAGAGATGAAGTTCTGAGTTTTACCTCTCATCAGAATTTTAGTGAGTCTATGTGAATTACATTTTCCAAATTTAAAAGCACCAAAAAATTTTCAAAGAAGTATAGGGTGTCTCAAATGTATCAGCCCATCTGAGTAGCCTTCATTCACACTACTCAAGCCCACTTTAAGGCCAAACTCAGTAATGTATAGTATCCCAGAACAAACAAATCCAACTCTAAAAGCACTGGCAAGTTGATGCTTATTATACTAATTTTTTATGGTGATTGAGAATTTGCACCACACATCATGTGGCCATAACCTAGAAGAACAATTTTATTAGACATCTTTGTTTTCCCAGAGTTCTCTCCCCTTTATTATCCAGTTCATGACTTCCTTCTCCCCCTTTCTCTACCGTCTCTTCAAATGCCCTTTTGTCAATTCAGTTCTTCCCTCAGTTTGAGTACCCAACTCAGTAAATAAGACTGCATTTAAAAGGACAGTTGGCTACTAAAAAGTCATTTTGATTTCTTCTCCCTCACATAAGTTAGTGGTAATGTCAAGGCATTCCAGAGGGATTCACATTTTGGGGGTGCATGCTATATATTTAGTTACTTTCATGTAAGTAAAAAACTAAAAATCAAATTTCAACATTAATGTTACTATTCTCATTTTTACCTAGGATGGAACTGAGTCTCAGAGAAGTTAATTGATTTGTCCATGCCTACACAGTTAAGAAAGTTGAAGAACCAGGTTAGGGCTCCAATCCACACAGATTTTGCTTATTCCTGACTGAATGGCTTGGTACAAAGTCCCCTGTAGATACTCAAAATAATAACTGAATAACTGTATACTCAATATAGATGGATTTATACCTGCACTACGGTATTGCAATCAAGAGCATCACTTCTGTAACTAGGTGATTACTTAAGGACAGTAAGAAAAACTGGTCAGGTGGGACAAACTATGTAAGTCATTGATGTATGCAAACTCCTTTGAAAGAAACTGGACCCCAGAATTTCAAGGGGAAAGAACTAATACATGTCTTACATTCCTAGAAAAAAAATATATAGTCCTAATTTCCAAATCTTCTGAGGCAAAGCAATTATCTTTGGCTTCTCCCTATCACTGCCAAGAGACAAGTTCTGTTTCCCTTCTTAGGACATCAAAATAAGTTTTAAAACGCTTACTAAGATAGTGTGGCAGAGAATGTTATGTGTTCCTCGCTTCTGGTTTTCTTTTCCTCATGGGAACACAGCTAAGTGATAGTGCTCAGTGCCCCCTTGTGATTGGATTCTGGCCAACAGAATAGGGGCAGCAGTGATATCTGCCACTTCCAGGTCTGACCCATGGATATCCTCCATACAGTCCTACACATTCTTGCACCTTCTCAGACGATTTTTTTCAAAAGCCAGAAGATGGAGGGAACTTATGTCCCTGAACATCTTAGTTTGGGTTCCCCTGAAAGCCAATGACTTAGGTATAAGTCATTTACTGGGACCGTGATCCCAGAAGGCAGAATGAGGAAGCAGAGAGAGTGGATAATGGATGAAGGAAGCTATGTAACGGGTGAGGTATTCAGATCATTGATGTGAGCAAAAGGAGTGTATTTCCTGACATTTCCTGAAAGGCCTGCAAACTGCCCCCCAGGATTATCTGCCCAGAGGTTGGTAGGTGAGCACCTGTTCATCAGCTCTCATCGGCCACCCTCCTGTCAGCTAAGGGCTGCCTTCAAGAGTATTAAACTGGGGTGCCTGGGTGGCTCAGTCGGTTAAGCATCCAACTTCAGCTCAGGTCATGATCTCATGGTTCGTGGGTTCAAGCCCCACATCGGGCTCTGTACTGACAGCTAGCTCAGAGCCTGGAGCCTGCTTCCAATTTTGTGTTTCCTTCTCTCTCTGACCCTCCTCTGCTCACGCTGTCTCTTTCTCTCAGAAATAAATAAAAAACATTAAAAAAAAAAAGAGTATTAATCTCCCCTGTGTTCTGAGCTGCGTAAGTCTAGGATTGGGTGAGCTCCTCCCACACCTTCTTGAGGACATGGAGTTCAAGGATCCCCAGGGAGAGAATGAACACAAAGAACATGGTACAATGCTGGAGGTGAAGTGTTGCCAGCAAGAACTGTTCATACCTGTCACAGGTGGCAAAGAGAGGCAAAGCCCAAAGGATATAGGTTGGGGGCTGTGACATATCTTCTAAAAGACTGTGGAGCAGAACTCTCCCTCCCCCACAAACCCATCCACCTTGAACCATGACATAAGTGAAAAATAAGCTTTTATTGTGAAACATCTCTGAACTTTGGGGCTTTTGTTTTGTTTTGTTTTGTTTTGTTCAAGTGTCTAGTTTACCCTGATTAATACAGATGAGAGAGCAGACAGTCCAGAACCTATTAGGTTTGTGATTTTGTCTTAGCCATGATGGATGTTTAATCATTATTACTAGTTAAGTGATAGATATTCAGCTACATTAGAGACAAACCATGATAAAGTAAAAGTTATTTTCCTAAGCCTCATTAAAAATTGAAAGTGCAATATAAATTTTAGTTAGACTGAAATTTTCATTTTTTGAATAACCAAAAATTTTAAAGAATAATCACATTCACAATATTGAAAGGGTGAGAAAGCAGATCTATATAATAATATCATGGGAAGTACAAACCTGTAAACTTTCCTATTAATTAATTTGTATCAATAATACATATCAAGAATATTCTAAAAATTCCTAAGTTTATATTCTTGGATTCTAAAGCTCTCTAATTAATCTACTTATTTATTTGGGTCTTGCCTTACTCAGGAAAGTATTCAAAATGACTACTTTTAGCCTTCCAGAAGGCATTTCCTGAGGAAATAGTCTTATATTCAGATAAAGATTTAAGGCACAAGGAAATAATGCCTCATTATTTATAATAGCATACAATTGGAAGTGAACATAATGTCCAACTATTGGATATTTATTAAATTATGGCACAACCATATAATGGACTATTTTGTGTTTATCATAATTCATGCCTTCAAAAATATTTAATGTCCTCAGGAAGTGTTCATGCATAATGTTAAGTGAAAAAAGGATACATATTTGATATGCAATACAGTATGTAACACAAAATATACATACATAAATTAACAACTGGAGAAAAATATATTGAAACATTAACACTATATCAACATTTTAACAATATGCCTGCTAGCAACAGGATTATGGCTAATTTTAATTTTATTGCTTTGCTTTCTTTATTTCCTAAATTTGCTATTATGAGTATATATCCCCTTTACTATTATAAAGTTATTAAAATGTTTTATATTGCATTTTCCAAGTGTATTTTATATACGATGATAGGTCTGCTTTGGGTGCAATCCAGGTGTACTAGAAGAGCTGTCCTCAGGCACATGGGGCCTTTTGCTAGCAAACTTTACAACTGGTAGACAAGGTTGTGTATGGCATGTTATATGTAGCATTTAATTGGGGCAAAAGTGCTTAAATAGGAATGTTATCATGTTGCTCTATGGCTAAAAATTCCTTAGCTCCCCTGCCCCTGCCTTCAGAATAAAGCTCCAATCCCTTAGCATGGGACAGAGGCCTTTTCTAATCCAGCCCTTTCTTGCCTCAATGGCTGACCTTTATCCTGCCCATGAGTACCTGCTCTCCAGCCTCAGTGATTTCCTGGAGGTTTGGAGGTACGTAGTACCACATATGGTCTCAGTGTCTTCATACAGCTGTCTGCCATGTTTGGAAGGGACTAAGGGTAGGTGAGCAGAAACAGTGACGGAGGGAAGGAAGAAAAGCCAGTGTATGGTGCCTTATTACAGTTACTGCTGTGAGCCAAGGGATTCAATTCACTGGTACATCCTGAGAAGCCTGCAGAAGGCCTCCCAGATTTCTCTACCCAGAGGAGAACAGTGAAGAGCATTTATCCATCAATTCCCATCTTCTGTTGGTTAAGAATTGCCCCCGGGGCATTATCTCCCTTACATGTCTAAAGTACATTCACACTAGGGCCACCTCTCCTCCCTCTGGATCCCTTTGACTTATTTCTGTTCATCATTCAAGATTCGTTTCATAGTTCCTTTAGAAAAATTCCCCTGATCACCCTCCATACCAAACTCGTAGAGCTACCTGAGGTACCCCTACTCTAAGCACCCTTTGCCTAAGGCTCTCCTGTAACAAAAATAGCATTGATCACACATGCGTTCTTCATCATGCCCCCTATAACTAAGCCTTCTGTCCCACTACTGGTGCCAAAGGGCTGGAGCAGATTTTTTTCTTCTACTTCTGTTTTTCCACCTGTATTCTGTACCCACACAGGATCTGGAAATAGAAGGCACTTAATAGATAAATGTCAGTTGAATGGATGCAGTGGATAGTGATATTCTTTTAACAAAGCATAAGCATGTGGCAAAATCCCTTACACTATCCTCAGAGCGCTGACTGAGTCACTGTTTTCCTCTCGTGCCAGATCTCTATAACCTCTACTCCTAGGTCTCATCTCACTAAAGTTTCTGATAAGCTACAGAAGGCAGAGGATCACCTCTTATTTGTGTGCCAAGAAGACATACGAAACCCAAAGAGAACTTAAACAGTATAGCACGTCACGGCAATAAATTCTTTCAGTTCTGCCCCCTCTCTGGTTTACAGTTGTCCACATGTCCTTCTTTCCATCAGCCTACATTTGTTTTCTCAGTCAGACCTGGTCTGACCTTATCACTAATGATCCCTTTAGATCCCCAAATCCTCAATTCTGACTTTAGAGAACACTTTCTTCTTTTTTAACCTGTTGGCCTTCCCTAAAAATCCCCAAATAGGTTGGTTCACTTTATCTTCCTCAATATGCTTTACACATCACATTTTATTTTATTCATTAGAAACGCCAAGAGGTACTTTCCATGTCACATTGATTTTTTATTTGTACATTGGCATAAGACAAAAATATACATAACGATACCGGTTTTTACCAATAGTTATTCAGTCATATTCTCGGCAAAATTTAAGTATCGCTGTCAAGATTCTTTTTTTTTTTTTACTTTTATTTTTTTATTTTATTTATTTATTTATTTTTACAAATAGTTTATTGTCAAATTAGTTTCCACATAACACTCAGTGCTCATCCCCAAAGTGCCCTCCTCCATGCCCATCCCCCCTCCCCCCCACATACATCAGTCCTCAGTTTTTGTCAGCATTCAAGAGTCTCTCATGGTTTGCCTCTCTCCCTTTCCCCCACCATTTCCGCCCTTCTTCTCCCCCTTGTTCCTCCGTCAAGTTCCTCCTAATCCTCCTATACGTGCAAACATATGATATTTGTCCTTCTCTGCCTGACTTATTTCGCTCAGCATAACACCCTCAAGGTCCATCCATGTTGCTACACATGGCCAGATCAAAAAGAAAAGAGAGAGCACCCAAATAGACAAAATTATGAATGAAAATGGACTTATTACAACCAGCCCCTCAGAAATACAAGCAATTATCAGGGAATACTATGAAAAATTATATGCCAACAAATTGGACAACTTAGAAGAAATGGACAAATTCCTAAACACACACTACCAAAATTCACACGGGAAGAAATAGAAAACCTGAACAGACCCATAACGAGTGAAGAAATCGAATCAGTGATCAAAAATCTCCCAACAAATAAGAGCCCAGGGACCAGATGAATTCCCTGGGGAATTCTACCAGACATTTAAAACAGAATTAATCCCAATTCTTCTCAAGCTATTCCAAAAAATAGAAGTCGAAGGAAAACTCCCGGACTCATTTTATGAAGCCAGCATCACTCTGATTCCCAAGCCAGACAGAGATCCAGCAAAAAAAAAGAGAACTATAGGCCAATATCCTTGATGAATACGGATGCAAAAATTCTCGCTGTCAAGATTCTTAATGGGGTCATCCTGTTTCCCTATTCCACCACATGGCACTCAGTCTCTCTGATAAATACATGCTGGAAAACACAGTAAAAGAATATAAATTTGAAGGGATAACAAGTGATTAGCTTTCCTGGGATATCCACAGGTGTCAGTCTAACTCTAGGCTCTGATTGTACCATATTTTTATTTTTAAAAAATTTTTAATGTTTTATTTCCAAGAGAGAGACAGCATGAGTAGGGGAAGGTCAGAGACAGGGAGACACAGAATCCAAAGACAGGCTCCAGGCTTTGAGCTAGCTGCCAGCATAGAACCTGACACGGGGCCCGAACCCATGAGCCGTGAGATCGTGACCTGAGCTGAAGTCAGATGTTTAACTGACTGAGCCATCCAGGTGCCCCAGTATCATATTTTCAGTTGTGTTTTCGGTTAATTCATGCTTTTTCTATATAGACAGCAGCTTGCTTGGCACAACTGTCCCTAATCACAGATAGCTGACAGATAGTCCCTTATGACTTAAAAAGGGGCAATTGGAAGCATCAAATGGCCTCAAGAGTTCTTGAGCAAATCGAACCAGAATTGGAACCACTGAATACTAGTGATTTTATTAAGCCATTAAACATTCTTTTCTCATAAACAAAGGGACACAAAAGATATTCTGTAGTCTATGCCACAGATCAGCGAAGTTTTTCTGTTAAAGAACCAAACAGTAAATATTTTAAGTTTTTTGGGCCATATGATCTGTCCCAACTCTGACGTTGTGCAAAAGCTGCCACAGACACTATGTAAACAAATGGGAGGGGCTGTGCTCCAACAAAACTTTACCTATAAAATCAGATGAGGGACCACATTTGGCCCAGAGGTTGTAGTTTACATATCCCTGATCTAGATAAGGAAGTATTATTCTCAAAAATCTAAAAAGTTCAAAGAAAGGCCACTCCTTTAAATAATTAAGCCTTAACTTATCAGGACAATAGTGAGACTAAATTCTTTTATCAAAACCAAAATATGAAATTGACTCCCTTCTCTAAGATAGTTTGGTTACCAAAATGCAGCACTGAGGCAGCTTAACTCTTGTAGAGTCCTCCGGATTGAGCTCCAGGTTTTGTTTGGTTTTCAGTAATAATCAGTAACTCAGAAAGTGTATGCTAAGTAAGGAAATCTAATTATGTTCAATAATCAGAATCTGTATGTTTTGATTAAAAGTAACAGGAAAAAGCTAATTTGATTTCCTGATGTGATACACAAAGACAAACTTCCTGTGTCAGAGACTCCCTGGTAATCCTACTGGAAACTCCAATTTAACATCTGTTTAAAGGAGAAGACGACGATCCTCTTGGAAAAACACAACTGACAGATTGTGTATCTGCCGACATCCACTTTCTCTTGTCCAGGTAATTTCTTGATGAAACTGGATTTATACTGATTGGAAGTTTACAGGTTATAGTTTTCAGAGAAATCAGGTTACCATGCAACCTTATAAGGAAAAAAAAAACCCGTATTCCCTATTCAGGGTTTAGTTTCACCTAAAGAAAAGAAAATTGAACTCTGACTCAGAAGAACTGGAGTGCATGTAAAAGTTTTTACCAAGGGACTGCAGACCAGTGAAGACTTTGTAACCCAAAAGTAAATCCCACCCATTGGTACATCCCCTCATTGTGCTGCCCCTCTATGCCAGATGCTTCCACTTGTAGAAATTCATTGGCATCAGTTCTGGTTATGATCTTTTCCAGACAGTGGGAAGGAAGAACTGACCTTGTAGACCAACTCACACTTATATCCAGTTTTCAAGGGTAGCTTACTTTACACAGAAATAATACATTTAACTCTGCTGGCATAATTAGGTATTTGTATTCTAAGCTAGGGGTTTTTAACCTTTTTGTGCTATGGACCTCTTTGGCAGTCTATGGATGGCTATGGATCCCTTATCAGAATAAGGCTATTAAATTCATAAAGTAAAATACACAAATAAAATACATGTTAATGCAAAGGAAAACAAACTGTCAAAAAAATTTTAACATCTCTTTTTCTGCTGTCTCTACTTTTTTTCCTCCACTTCTTCAACTCTTTGTCATTCCTCCTCTTGGCTCTCTGAGTAAACAGAGGCTAGGGAACCAAAAAACAAACTTTTAAAGCCAAGAGCCTCTATCTTTTAGATTCCAAGCAGCTCTGAAATAAACCTACCAGTAACAGAGAAATGCTAATGATCTAGCCAGCTCAGAACACAATAAACTTCTTTTAACCAATCCAGTTCTAGGTAAACTATGGATTCACCTCATTCATGGCATGGAATGTGTCTACCTAATGTAAACAATAGGCAGTACTTTCTGACTGTAGCAGCCAGTACCGCATACCTGGGAAATCCTTCCCATCATTCAAATCTCAGCTTAGATAATTCACCACTTCTTCTGGGAATCTGCACTGACTCCCAAGATTCTGGGCAAGGTTATCATACTTTGCATGCCAATTGCACAGTGAATACCAGAGAATTCACCAAGTCACAGAATAATTTTCTATCAACATATTAATATGTCTGTCACCTACGTTGGCTTTTTCACAGCACCTTGTATACACAAAGGCTCAAAAAATATTTGTTGAAAAAAACATTCTAACAAGGCAGGACTCACTATTACCTCTTCATTATGATTCTTTGCTGTTATACTAAACCTAGATATTTTCCAAGAAAGCTCTGCGATGTGGATGGCATAGGACACCTCTTCAGGGTAAGAAAGGTTTTAGATGGGCACCCTGGTGGCTCAGTCAGCTAAGTGTCCAACTTTGACTCAGATCATGATCCTATGGTTGGTTGGTTTGAGCCCATGTCAGACTCTGTGCTGACTGCTCAGAGCCTAGAGCCTGCTTCAGATTCTGTGTCTCCCTGTCTCTCTGTGCCCCTTCATCCCCCATGCTCTCTCTCCCCAAAATAATAAATAAATAGACTTTAAAAAAAGTTTTCAGATTAATGATTAGCGATAACCAATAATTGTGCTTACACTAAAGCTGGAGTATAAGATTTCAAGTACCCAACAATCCAGATAGAAATGCATCCAGATATTCACTAAAAGACACGTTAGAATGTTCATGTCAGTACTATACTCATAGTAGGCCCAAACTAGACACAATCCAATTGTCCAATAAAGGTAGACCAGATGAATAAAATATGATATATTCATGTAGCAGAATACTAGAGGCCCCTGAGAATAAAGAAACTACATGCAAAGATATGGATGAATTTCACAATACAATTTTGAGAGAAAGAAGCCAGCAAAAATTGTACATACCAGATGAGTACACTAAAAATGGGTAACTTGGGAATTATTTTTTTCAACAAATGGTACTAGGACAGCTAGATATCCACATGCAAAAGAATAAACTTGGACTCCTACTTCATACCATACCTTAGTTTTTATAAAAAAACTACATCAAAATGGATCAAAAGCCAAATTATAGGCATAAATATTCATGATCTTGGATTAGGCATTTTTATGTGTGATATCAAAAGCAAAAGCAACTAGAATACATAATCAACTATTATAAGTCAATAATAAAAAGACAATCCAAATAAAAAGTGGGCAAAGTCTTTGAATAGACAATTCTCCAAAGAAGATATTTACAATAAGAATGTGAAAAGATGCTCAACATCATTAGGCATCAGGGAAATGCATATCAAAACCACAATGAGATACCATTTCACATCCACTAAGATAGCTATAATTAAAAGACAGACAATAACAAGTGTGGACAAGGATGTGGAGAAAGCAGAATTCTTATGCACTGCCAGTGGGAATGTAAAATGGTGCCCCTGCTTTGGAAAATAGTTTGGTAGTTCCTCAAACATGAAAATATAGTTACCATATGATCTAGCAATTCTACTCCTAGGAATATACCCAAGAGAAATGAAAACATATGTCCACACAAAAACTTGTACATGGATATTTATACCAGCAGCACATTATTCATAAAATCCAAAATATGGAAACAGCTCAAATATTCATTCATGAATAAATACATAAATAAAATGTGATATATCCTTGCAATGGAACATAATGAAGCAATAAAAATAAATGAAGCATTGGTATATGCTACAACATGGATAAACCTTGAAAACATTATGCTGAATGAAAGAAGCCAATCACAAAGAGTACATATAGTACAATTCCATTTATATTAAATGTCTGATAATCCCTTATCAGAATAAGGTAAATCTATAGAGACAGAGACGAGACTAATGATTATCTAGGACTAGGGGTGGGAGTAGAGGAGAATGTTGAGGAGTAATGGTTAAAGGGTATGGGGTTTCTTTTTGGAATAATAAAAATGTTCTAAAATTGATTGAGGCGATGGTCACAAACTCTTCATACTAAAAGCTATTGAATTGTGTACTTTAAAGAGGTGAATTTTATGGTATGTGAATTATTATCTCAATTAATCTGTTTTTAGACTAGATGAAACGAATCCATGGTGTTAAAAATCAAGAGAGCAGTTACCCTTTAGAGAAGCGGCTTGAAGGGCACTCAAGGGAGGCCTCTGGGAAGACAGGGATGTTCTGTTTCTTGACTTGAGCCCTTGTTAAAAAGTTACACGAGTATGTTCACTTTGTGAAACTTCATCATTGAGATGTATGCTAATCATTAATGTGCCTTTTAATGTCTGTGTTTTGATTTAATATTTTTTAACCTGAAAGAAAAAAAAAAAAACTAGGTGGATGTGGTAGGCAGGAAAACAGTCCCCCCAAACTGTCCACATCCTGATCCCTGGAACCTTTGAATGTGTAAAGGAGTTTTAGGCTGCAGATAGAATTAAGGTTGTTAATGAACTGATCTCATATAAGGATCTAATATAGGGAACTAATCTTGGATTGTGTGTGTGATCCAAATGTAATCACAAGTTCCTTAAAAGTAGAAGAGGGAAGCAGAAGACAGGTCAGAGTGATGTGACTGAACTTGCCAGTGCTGGCTTTGAGGATGAAAGAAGGGGCCACAAGTCAAAGAATACAGAAGCCGCTAGAAGCTGGCAAGGGCACAGAGCCTACCCAGAGCCTTACTGAAAGTAATGTAGCCCTGCAAACATCTTGAATTTTAGTGCAGTGAGACCCATGCCAGACTTCTGACCTTCAGAACTAGAAGATAATACACTTCTAGTGTTTAAATCACTAAATTTGTAATTTGTTTTGCCACAGAAAACAGAGATATCAATTTGAAATACCTATTTAGGGGTGCCTGGGTGGCTCATCAGTTAAGTGGCCGACTTCAGCCTCAGGTCATGATCTCACAGTTCGTGGGCTCAAGTGCCCCGTCAGGCTCTGTGCTGACAGCTAGCTCGGAGCCTGGAGCCTGCTTCGGATTCTGTCTCCCTCTCTCTCTCTGACCCTCTCTCACTCACACTCTGTGTCTCTCTCAAAACTAAATCAGACAACGGGGAAGAATTTTGGAACAAAAATCCCCCTAAGTAGGGACAATAATCTTGCATTTAGACTCAGTATGATGCTAAACTCTCATGTGTCTCATCTATGGCCAGGGACAACAGGTCCCAGTAAAGAAAAGAGTGAATGACTAATGTGTCCCCAAATGATCCAAACCCTGGCAGGTGGCCAGCTTAACAATGTGTTAAGGAGATAAATCTGGAGAGCTATTAAAAGAAGTAGTGACAATGAAAAAGAGAGATGAATGGGAAAGTCTTGAAAGTTTTCAAACTTATGTCTTATGACATTTGGTTGAGCTATGTTCTGCAAATTTGTTGAAAATCTCAAAGCCTGAAATGCCTGACATGATTTTTAAGTAATAGCCAAATCCTGGTCCAAAACCACAGAAAGCCAAATTGAAAGGAAAATGGGACAGATAATTCTTGGAGCATTAAGTAAATTAAAAGGTTTATTCTAGCTTCACTTGACATGAAACTAATGACTTAAGTCAAAAATAATGAGTTAAGGACAAAATGAATCTGGAAGTATGGCAAGAAAAGGTAGTTAAGATCACAGTCATGAAAATGATTCTGTTATCACAGTCTTGAGTATATTCAAACAATGGTTTCAAACCCCTAAAACTTAGAAAACATGACTTCTGCATCATTCCCTTTTCCTCTAAATAGGAATTATTCAAATTACCCAACAGAATAAAACCTCTTTCATTCTCTCTAACTTACAAAACTCAAATAAATGAGGATAGTCTCCTCCTTGATTTTAATAGGTCTGACTATTTTACCCAGAAACTATATACAATATACCCATTCTTAGAAGAAATAATACTGTTTTTCCCCACTTCAAATTAGAATACTCTTTTTCACACTACAAATGTATTCTCCTAGCTGAAGACATTGTATTCAGCTGTAACATCAATTTACAGATCCAGAGGGTAATGTTTATTCCTAATGCTACCCTAATGCTTCCATGATTCCTTAAGAGAACAATTCAGTTCCATCCCAAGGCTTTGGGCAGAGATCATAGCAAGGGTCCTAGAATCATAAACACTCCATCAGGGTCAAACCCCAAAACTGAAAGGAAGAAAGAAAGACCTCTGCATTGCTTCCTGAAGCTCATCAGAGTCTTTTCTTAGTTGGTCTTGGGGATAGAAATTGCTTCCCTCTGTGTACTCTTTAATTTTCTATCCTTACATTCAACATGAAGAGGGACCTGAGAAGGTTAACTGAAGAAGGTTAACCCACACACAATATGCATTACCCATTGCCCTTTTCGGATTTCAAATTAAGTATACAATTAGCAAAAAAGGAAATCCATGCCTTCTGGTGATGAAAAATTAGGAAATCAATAGGTGGTTGCCTCTGCAGAGACTCAGGGGGATTGGGGGTCTTTAGTTGCGGCTGCCAGTTATAATATCTGAATGGCAACACACGCATCCCCTTCAGGCCTCAAAGCACTGAGCAGATGCCCCACTTCTGGGCTGGCTGGCTCTGAAGATTTGCAAAGAGAAATGAAAAGCTGAAATTGATCTGTAAAAATGTAGGTAACCATGTAGACGCAGTCAAATTGCTTTTAATACCGTCGGAAAGCTTTGAAAACAAAAGGTTTGTATACATTTCTTGAAATATTAAAATGAGGAAAAATTGCTTTCTCCTACTCCCTTCCTCCCAACCTGTTACGAA
Source organism: Hyaena hyaena (assembly GCF_003009895.1). Lineage (NCBI taxonomy): Eukaryota > Metazoa > Chordata > Mammalia > Carnivora > Hyaenidae > Hyaena > Hyaena hyaena. The sequence goes on from NW_024081000.1 coordinate 127,969, forward strand.
CGATGCATTCCTTCCAGCACGGTCTACTTCAAACACCATGTTTTAGAAGTTGTTATGTGGCTGCCCTCTTAGGTGTTGGAGGATATATAACACTTTTTACCCTTAATTGTGTGTTGCCTTGATTTTATGGGCTGCTTGCACAACCCAGCATTCTTTTAGTGCTGTTTGGGGGATGGATACACTTATTGACGTACGGAGCTTTCTGTGTTCATAAACTCCTGCATATGGGGACTTGAATCAACCTTTCTGTGTAAATTTTTGGTGACACTATCCTTTTCTAAACACTAGGAACCCACAGCCAACTGGAGAAATAAACAGTCAGGTTCGCGTATTTGCATTCAGTCTACTCTAGGCCTTGTAAGGTACTGTGTAGCGTACAGTTTCAGCACTACATAAATAAACCATTGTTGTATTCATTCGCTTAGCTTTATGAACAGTAAAATCCCAGAATTGTTTTGTTCCATTCCAAGCCTCGGTGTTTGCTTTTACAGAAATATACTCTTTCATTAGCACCACTGGATTATCCCCCCCAAGGCAGATGTAATGCCACATGTAGCAATTAGTATTTTGGAATTGTGTTATAATTTGTGCAATACGAAATTAACCTAGATTGAGATCACAGGTGTTCTTTTGAGGTATTTTTAACTTGTTTTTTTTTTTTTTTTTTTTTTTAAGTAAAACATAACTGCTATTCCTTTTCCTTTCAAACGGCCTACGAGGAAGGCTCCTCCTTCAGATCTAGCTGAGTGTTTAAAAGCAGGGGCATTGGAGGGGAGCTGGACTTAGATTCTACTCTGAGCTCATTCTGCATGATCTGTCTGGGCCTTGATTTCACTGCTTATAAAAGAGGATTATTCATTCCCACATTTTAAGGTTGTCAAGAGGATTGAATGTATTAGACTTTGCCACTAGCCTGACTCATACTCCTCCTCTATTCTCAGATTTGTCTAGGAAGCCTTTAATGATCCTCAACCCCGGGCCAGGTCTCCACTAATATTCTCCCATTAGACATTTTATTTCCTTTCTGATACTGCTCTGTATTTTTTTGTATATGTGTCTGAATCTGTTTCCCCTCACTTTCCCTTCCCCTCACCATCCCACACACTGCTGACTATAAACTTTTGAGAGCTGAACAAGATCTATATTTTTACAGCTTGTGATGGTCAATGATGCTATTCACCAGATATGTCCATTTACGAGCCCATGTGACCACTTGACCAGTGAATCATCAATAGAAGTAACGGGAGTCACTTTTAGGGCAGAGTATTTAGTTGCTGGTTTGATTCACTTCTTTCTTCGATGAATGGCAACATTCAAAATGGTGGTTATCTGATGACTCAAGATGGTCAGCCTGAGGGACTACCATGAGCAGAGCCCTTCACTGGTCTATGATGGGCACACAGAATGAATGACATCATACTGATTTATGCTACTGAGATTTTGAGGTTGTTATTGTTGCCTACCTCAGCCCATCCTGACTGACACATAGATATACCTCCAGTCCTTGACACAGTGACTGGCTATGGTAGGTTCTTCATAAACTCTTAGTACATGCTGTTTTTTCATCAAAAATAGTGCTCTTAACCGGAGTATACTCTCATTAACATGGTTCATGATACAGCATCCTTGTTTTCCTTGCCTCCACTAATCATTATCTGTAAAAAAGGTCTTCTGTGGCCTACCTTCAATCTTGTGGAAACAAATCATATTGGGCAAGAAGTTATGGCTAAAGACAGTTATGGATGAACCTCTAACTACGTCTGGTGAAATAAACTAGTATTTCCTAAACTTTATGTACTGAAAGGGGACCTCCTGGCCAAAGTTAAGAAATTAATTCACTAGTATCACCAGCAAGAACTGAATAATGTGTTTCCTTCAGCAATTCAGAAATGTAACTTATCATGGATATACAAATATTTTTTCTCTACTGCCCATTGATTCAAGGACCCTTGTGAGTCTTTAAGCTTCTTGAGTACTTGAGGTTTTTGAAGAGCATAACATTATTGTTAATTACGGAGAAAGTGATTTTTTTCATACTCTTGTTTAAAAGGAATCATAGACCAATAGTTGGATAGATAGATCCATGCAAGAGATCTTTGGGCTGTGGTCCTCTAAGGATGACTGGGTAATGGGAGAAAGTGAAAGAAATAAAAGAAGGAAATGAATGAAAAGAAGAACATAAGTTCAAGGAGACAGAAAACATTAGCTTCAGAAGAAAGAATGGCTTTGAGAAACCAAAACAAATAGCAGTAAATTTGGTAATGAAATTATTAAACAAGCGAGCACTGAGATGGAAAAGGAAAGGAGACACATCCCTTAAAAGTGAACTATGTTGAAGTATTAGTTCATTATAACCAAATAGGTCAGACAAAGTACAGAAAAGAAAACCAAATGACCTATAAGCCAGGTCTCAATGACAGAGCAAAGAAGCAAGAGATGAGAAGTGCTATCATAATTCATATTAGGAACTCAATTAGGATGGTAATTGAGCAAAGCTGGAAATAATTTTGCATGTGCTGTATTGAGAATTTGCTTTATTATTTGGTTTGACCGGTGTAAACCTAACCCCAGGCTGTACACCTCCAACACAACTACCACCACCTAACACGCAGGGTTCTGGAATTACAAAACATCTTTGTTCTATTCTCATATGAAGATGAATTCTTTGCCTGTGATCTTGCAATTCTTGAAGCTCATTGTTTGCTGACAGAACTAAATTCTAGCTCAGATAAAGAATCCATGGGAAAATAAAGAAGAAAATAGCAGGATACAATGAAGACCACACACATAACATTTGGCTGTCATAGCTTGTTTTTTTGTTTGTTTGTTTGTTTTTACTTTGGCCACTTTTTAAAAATCCATGAGCAGTTATAGGGAAATACTCCCATCAGGATATTTGAGAAACACTCGAACTCATACAGTTAGTTCACCAGGAGAGTGAGGAAGACGAAAAGAAACAAGCCAAGCCAATGATGGCATCAGCTGAATATGTTCCTCTTGAGGTGTTCCAAGAAGGGAGGTTGTTCAGCCATTAAACAAAGACAGCTCATCTTCATGCATGACTATTCCCGAATAGACCAGAGCATTTTTCAAAATCTTTGAAAGAACTTCAAAAGGAAGGAAGAAAAGTTCTTAGAAAACTCAGTCACATTGAATCAGAAAATGTATGAAGCTGGGATAGAACTGAGGAAGGCTTTCATGCCACACAAAAGGTGGCCGAGATGAAAGTATTGGGTAGAACAACCAATCTCAGACCCTTACTGGTAGAAACAGTAAATGATTAGGTTGCCTCCACCATCTATATTTTTACTTTTAACAAGAAAGTAAAACTAATTTTCAATGCCACTTTTTTCAAAATAGGACATATAAATATATACATACATATGTGTGTAGAAACATGTACAAACATATATACATACATATACACACACATACACATGTATATGATTTGTATTTGTATATATGTGTGTAGATATATATACATGCATATATGTGTTATTTGTGTATATGTGTGTATGCATTTTTTTTTTTCAAATAGAAATGAGCTGTTCAAAGAGTTGCTCTTCCAAGACTCTAAATAACTCATTTTACCCAGAAGAAAACATCCTGGAAAAGGTTAAATTTAGAATTCATAAAAGTTGTCTTGGTAATATAAGCATCTTCCAGGCCAGGACATTTGGGACCCCATAGGTACACAATAATCATTTGTTGACTGAATAACTGAACTACAAAGTTATAAAGGAAAGGACTCATCATTATAGTTATAAGGTATGTGTGTATTAAAGAACTTCAGTGATTTCAACAACCTTTCTTTGCTATTTTTATTATCTTCAAGTAAAAATTAAAAACTGTCCTATTTGTAGATTAACAGGGAAAACTCTACCCCAACAAAGAGAGGAGAAAAATCATGGGTTCAAAACTCTTTAGTATCAGTAAAGCCCAGAGATGTGGTTTCTATATGCAACTATATTACGTGTTCCATTCCTCCTCTGCTTCCTCTTGGCACTAGACCGGCTATGTAACCTTCCTGAACTGAACTTCTCATCTGTAAAGTAAAATTGGGACCCCCTCCCTTCATCTCCACCCCGGCCACATGAGAGAAATGTCAAAAGAAGGAATTTGATAGAAGGTGTCTCAGAACTCAGAGCTAAGCAAGCTGAGGCTACACCATTCACTCCGAGCCAAACCTGCCAACTGTGACTGTCAGATAGAATGTTAAAGGTTACAGAGCCACATCACACATAAAATATTGGGTGGGGGGAGGCAAACTCACAGAGGAGACAAAAGAAAGGCCTCACAAAAATACCAGAAGGGAACTTCTTTTTCTACCCTTTTGAGTGAAAAGCAAAGTTCTTCTGCTTTAAAGGAACATAAAGATGGGTCTTGTATCATTCCTGCAATAAGATTTTAGGGAGATATCAGATACATGTGTACATAATCAAATGGGGCCAATTAGTGGCAAGAATCAAAGATAGTGTGCCACACATGTCCCTGGCATTCTTGTCAGAGAGAGATCACAGCCAGGGGCATGGACAAAGTGAAATCAGAATGATCTGTCATGGTGGGCCTCAAAAGGGAGCATGAATTCTAAAGATGCAGATGGGAGTTAAGGATGCTATTTCAGGCAGACTAGAAAGAATGAGAAAAAGCAATAAAGTGCAGATACCTTTGCCCTGTACTGAGAGTGAGGCTTGAATTACCATTTCTTTGGAACTCATTTGCCATCTGTGAATGGGAAAGGCAGAGATCAGGCTAGAAAAGCAGGTCAGGGCTTATTGTGGATGATATCAATGCTGAGGTGATTAATGTATTCTTAATTGGTAAGGAAGAGCCAAGCCATTGAAAGTTCTCAGTGACAAACACTTAGTCCTTATGCCAATAAATAGACCAAGAGTAATATACCTGGGACCTATCTATGTTAGTTTTATCTATAGCATTACCTTGAACTACTCTCAACTAAAAATGTGAAATTTAGGATTAACTAAGGGCAATGTGTGATGGCAGCATTCCAGGTTGTAAAAATAAATCTGTGGAACATGAACCTACATACATATCGAGGTTTTTTTAATGGATTAATTTTCATTGCAAATGGATATGTGTCATAGTTATTACTGTTCAGCTAAAGTCTACAAGTCACGTTAATAAAACAGAAACTAATTGACCCTGGTTGACTGTGAGGGCACAAATTTGGGTGGGGAGTGCAATGTCACAGGTGTGTCATCCTTCCCTCGCCCATGGAAGAAGGCACAATTATACTGATAAGTGAATGAAAGAAAAGAATGACTTGCCCAAGAAGAGAAACCAAATGTTAATTTTTATTTTTATATAGCCTAAGATGTACGAGGCTTGTAAAGTGTTTTCATTTTCTCCAAATAGAGCTCTGCAAGTCAAACAGGAGGGTGAATTCCAAAGCTGCTTAGAGCACTGATGCCCTCATGTGGGAAAAAAACAGTTAACACATCCCAGCCTCTACGAAGTACAAGACACCTGGGGAAACTCTACATGGTAACACTGTAGGAAGAAATGGATGGTTCATAAAATGGTTATCACTACACATTCAGAATTTCCTTTTCTAATTAACATCCTTTGGCATCTTTGTTTAGCACTGGAAGCTGCCAGGAATCAGCTGGAAATGCATGGGGTGGCAATAAGGTATTTTTCTTGTAATAATATCTATAAGAATTTTTCAGCTAATTTCCAGCTAATACAAAAACACATTAAAACTACTGAAAAAAGAAAACAGTACTAAATGTGTAACTTGAGAAGCTCTATTCATTTTATCTGTCTAATATTATCAGTTCTAAGAAGCTGATTTACAGATGCAGGACTATATGTAAGCACAAAAGCAAGCCTCCAGCCAAGCCACAGCCCAAAGTTTCTATAGGCTTATATCCCAGGAGAGAATCCACTTGTAATTAAGAAAATTCACTCTAAAATTCAACCTGTCCTTTTTACTGGACAAAAATACTACTCTGATTTGCTTCATTGGAACATGGCCACATTTAGGAGCCTAGAAGAAAATGGAACAGCAAAGGAGCCCAAGAAGGGGCAGTTGGAAGAGGAGGAGAAAACCCAGAATATTCCCAGCTCATCATAGTTCTCAGTATGGAAAGATCTAGAATATCATACCAACTTTACTGGCAGACACGATTTTCCCTAGGCTAGTGCTCAAAGACTCAAATATAACTATAAAGGGTCATCAAAGAAGGTTTATAGCCAACTGCAAGTTCACTACCTGAAGCCCATCTCCAACCACTGCAAGGAATACATCTTTGTTTTAATCACAGGGTTGCTCTGAGGCCACACCTTGAATAGTGAGGTATCAATGCTGTCAGTTTTCCTTTCCTGTATCCTTTTTCCCGCTTCATAATCTTCCTTCCACCCCTCTAGTATTTATCTACTCCCCTCACCATATCAAACACACTACCCATTAATGTCCAACTGGTATAAGGAGAACAGAAGGTTTTATCCCATAGTACAATCATTGGCCAATTATTAACAGAAATCACCAGCTCTGTGTTGAGAAAGATTCTGAGGTTGTGTCTAAGCTCCTTTGTAAATATACAGGTACTGAAAATAATGCCCTTCATGAGTTTACGTGTGTGTGCCTTGGAAGGGAAGGTCACAGAAGGATCAGTGCAACACTAACGCAATTTATATTTTCTTCCTCTCCTGTATATACGAGGTCCCTGAACTGCTCAGCATTCTCTGATGATACCTGAGTATCAGGTTTTTATCTCTGGAGCCTAGAAAAGCGTGCATCGAATAAGAGACACCAGTTCTTCCAGGAAGAATGGAAAAGAATGGAAAAGATAGAGGTGTTCTCTCTCCCAGGAGTCAGTGCCGCTCTGCTTGGTATGTGAGGAACCAAAGTGTCACCTCCTATGAAAGGGATTTCAAGCTTCAAAGAGAGGGTGGAGTAACTTCATGAAAGAAGCATCTTCTCCACTTTCCCCATCCGCACCAGGTATAACACTCCAGTCCCTTGATCAAAGCAAGACTTGGTCTTTCATTTTTAATTTTCCTCAAATTTCTGGTGAGCCTTTGTGTCTGCACAAACTCATTTCTGTGTGTCACATTTACCTCTTTGCCCTCAGATCCATTCTCTGTCTTCCCCTGCTCTGGTCTGAACTCTAGGGGGCTGATACCAAGAAATCACATTTTCCATTGGGGTCAGCTAATGGAAGGCACTTGCAGGAGATATATGGAAGGGAGAAAGGAAATATCCTCTCTGCTTTGGGCAATGTGTCCAGTGGTGGCTGTATCTCCATCCCTCTGCCTCCCCTGAGCAGGGCCCAGGGTGTTTCCAGCTCTCCAGGGGTGAGCTCCCCTTGGTGCCAACTAGGATAACACCTCTTCCTCCTCTCTGTCTTCCTGTCTCTAGCAGTGAGAGCAATTTCCTGTAGTTGCTAATCCCTCCTGTTAGCTTTCATCAAGTCTAACACTTTTGTTACTAATTCCCCAAATTAGAGTCCACTTAATACACTACCTGGTGTAGATTCTGTTTTCCTGACATGGCATTGAGTGATGCACTGTGCTAGAGCTGCTCATATTTGCTGAGAAACGGTGACTATCTCCTTCAGATCAAATGGGAACACAGAGCATTATAACATTCGCCATTCACTATACACAGCATATCATGATAAGACTATAGAAACCTAGTGAGAGGTTCATCACGGGAAGAGCTCACTGAGGATCCTGTCCAGAATCTTTATTAGGTATTGGACCAAGGGGGGAGGGGGGAGTAAAAGGATGTAATTTGTGATAGGCTTAAGGAGTGAGATGCAAAGAAACTATTTATAAATATAAATACATATTTATAAAATATCTTCCCATGCCCTCTAGGACAAGTAGAGGAAAACTTCATTCCTGCGGGAAGTCACAATGGTCCCATTCTCCTGCTACAACTTTAGAAACCACTGGCTGATTACTATACAAATTAGATCAATTGGGGAAGGAGCCCCCCAAACATCTCAGACCTGTTTTGCTTTGTTATAGAGAGTGATGAAACAGGACACAAATTGGGCAAGTCCTTTCTGTATTCCCCATTTACCTGCATGCCCTAGGATCCCTGGGCAGAAAGCCTCTCTCCTGTAGGTGGGATGGGGCAGGCGCTGCAAAACTGATGGAGAAAAATCTACTAGGCGTTTCCGCCAGCCCCCTCTCAGCTGGCAGCGAAGACAGGGAGGGAAGAAGAATAGACCCCCAGCAGCCAGCCTGCGCCCTGTTTTATTCCTCACAATTGGGTTTTTAGCTGAAGGGCGGGGTCTGGAAATGAATGTAATTTGCAGCTGCATACCAGAGGTGACTGAAAAGCTCCAGCACAAAATGAAAAGCTCAAAAGCTTTGGAGCCTCATTCCAACTCAAATCATTACCAAAATTGCCAACCAATTCAGGAGCACTGGAACAAAGTAAATGAGAATGGCAGAATTTTTTTCTTTGGAATAAAATTTCAACATCCCCTTCCACAAGGTTTCTTACTTTTTAATTATGTTTTCATGATTTCTTATCTAAATTGTAAGCATTTTTTATCTGAAGATTCATTCTCCCGCTATTAAACCTTATTAAATTCTTTTAAATTTTTGAAATTATTTTTGGCCCACCTTTGGTCCCTGTTTTCTTTTTCAGACACACCAAATATACATAAGTTGTATTTCTGCATTTTGTTTTCTTATAATCGATAATTTCCTCTGAAATTTCTTGTATTTCTTTATCTTCTTCCTGCTTTTCTTTCAGATTCTCCTCAGCTAGTTTCTTTAGATCTCTGCCATATAGATCCTTTTACTGCTTCTAATTCCAATATAGTTGAATTATATTTTCTATTCCCACGCACACCCCCTTTCTTTCTTTTTTAATGCTTTATTTATTTCTGAGAGAGAGAGAGAGAGAGACAGCATGAGCAGGGGAGGGTCAGAGAGAGAGGGAGACACAGAATCTGAAACAGGCTCCAGGCTCTGAGCTAGCTGTCAGCACAGAGCCCAATGCGGGACTCGAACCCACGAACTGTGAGATCATGACCTGAGCCGAAGTCGGATGCTTAACCGACTGAGCCACCCAGGTTCCCCCACACACACTTTCAGTTACCCTTATATCTCATTCTGCTGCCTTTTTGCTATAGGAGGTCTTATGTATTTCTTTGTTATTATTTTCTGATTAGTCATCTTTGAATGAATTACATTTTTACTGGACCTGCTATTTGCTATGAAAAATCTAACAAATAGGGAAATAAGAAAATAAGAATATTTCTTCAAGTTGACATACCTCGAAAAAGAGCCATTAATAGCAAGGATAAGGGAAGGATGTTAGCTATCATTATCATCACTTCACATTTTTCTAGAATTGCCAGCCAATACAATTAGTTAGGAGAAACAGTTATTTAATTTTAGAAAAGAGAACATAAGCATTATTTTATTTTCAAATTATATTATTACATGCACAGAAACCCCCAAACGAAGCATCCAGAAAAGTAATACAAACAGCATGAATTTGATAAGATGCCTAATTACAAAAAGATTATATAATCACTATATATAACTTCGCAAAATACTGAAAATACCCAATTAGTATATTTAATGAATGATGAGAAAGACCATTATTTCAATCAGTATTTACTAGTAGGTGAAGGAAGGGGCACCTGGGTGGCTCAGTCGGTTAAGCATCCGAGTTTGCCCCCGGTCATGATCTCATGGTTCTGTTCATGGGTTCAAGCCTGGTGTAGGGCTCTGTGCTAACAGCTCAAAGCCTGGAGCCTGCTTCGGATTCTGTGTGGGTGTGTGTCTCTCTCTGCCCTTCCCCTACTCACTCTCTCTCTTTCTCTCTCAAAAATAAATAAACCTTTAAAAAAATTTTTAATAGTGGGGCGCCTGGGTGGCTTAGTCGGTTAAGCGTCCGACTTTCACTTAGGTCATGATCTCGTGGTTCGTGGGTTCGAGCCCCCCGTCGGGCTCTGTGCTGACTGCCAGCTCAGAGCCTGGAGCCTGTTTCAGTCTGTGACTCCCTCTCTCTCTGACCCTCCCCTGCTCACGCTGTCTCTCTCTCTCTCTCTCTCTCTCCTAGAAATAAATACAACATTAAAAAAATTTTTTTAATAGTAAGTAAAAGAAAAAAAAACTTTAAATAATAACGAGTACGTGTTGATTCACATACCCAAGGGTCCAGAGGTAGGGTAGGCTTCAAATGCAGCTCAACATGATGGCACATTGTTAACAAATACTGTTTCTGTCTGTCTCCCCTTTTCTTTTATGTCCTACAGGAAAGGTCATCTCTCATCTAACCACTAAACAAAGGTCCTAGGTGTCTCTCTAAATTGCTAACTGTAGGTCACAAACCTATCAACAAGTCATTATGAGTAAGGGCATTCCATATGTTAACTGGCTTTGGCCTAGAATATGTGGACATCCTGAATCTATCATTGAAGCAAGGGGTGGAGTTAGAGGTGGGCACAATCCCATCGAGCGTGTTCTTTCACAATGCAGTAGTGTGAAAGAGGCATTAAGAAGGCAACCATAATTGATGATGATGATGTTGGTAATGAGATGATGGCGATGATGACAGTAACAACAACAGCCGTATATACTGAGTATTTAACAAGAACCAGTCATTTCACTTACCAGTCACTTCATTCTTCCCAGATTCAAATGTATTAACCTCATTTGGTTCTTGTGTAAACTAAATAATACCATCCACATAAAGAGCTTGTTACCTAATAATAAATTAACAATAATTATTATGATCATGAGAGGAATAGTAATAGGAGGAGAAATAATAGTCGCGATATTAGTGGCAATCATCATATTGGGTAAATAGACACTGTTATTCTGCTAATTTTATTGATGAGGGAACTCACACTTAAAAGAATTTACACTATTATTTTAACATAAGTAGAGGTTACCTTAGTTTAAGATAAGTTGCAGAGCTAAAATTCTAATTCTGACTGGCTCAGAAGTTAGTTCTAAAAGAAATACACAGAATTTATATATGAAAAAAAAAAATCAAGAAACAAAATCACTTGAAACAAAAGAATACCAGAACAAATGGACAGTTATATTTTGTTCTTGAAAAGAAATACTCTATATTTAAAAGAGTAAAATATTTGGCACCTGGGTGGCTCAGTCAGTTAAGCGTCTGACTTCAGCTTGTGTCATGATCTCACGATTCGTGGGTTTGAGCCCCATGTCGGGCTCTGTGCTGACAGCTAGCTCAGAACCTGGAGCCTGCTCTGGATTCTGTGTCTCCCTCTCTCTCTGCCCCTCCTCCACTTGCTCTCTGTCTCTCTCCCTCTCTCTCAAAAAATAATTTAAAAAACAATAAAAAATAAAAATAAAATTTTTAAAAGATTAAATTATGCTTTTGCTACAGTCACAATGAAATTCCCAGTGGGACTGTGTGTTTGTGTGTGTGTGTGTGTGTGTGTGTGTGTGTGTGTGTGTGTGAGTGTTTTGTTTTGTGAGTAAGGCAGAGACAGTAATGCTCACAGAGTATTTCATATACTCCCTCATACACCCAACTGCAGGACTGCACTCATACACCTGAACTTAGGTAGGACTAGGTGACAAGTTCGGTCCCATGTCATAGCTACTAGCCACATGTGATTATATAATTGAAAACTAACTTATTTTTTTCTCAAAACTTAAAATTCAGTTCCTCAGTCCTATTAACCACATTTCAAGTGCTCACATTTCATTAGCTACAAAAAGCCAATGACTACTGTATTAGACAATGCAATTTATAGAACATTTCCATTACCATAGAAAGTTCTGTTGGACAGTGTCTAGAGAGTGAGTTGTGAAAGGGGATAAAATGTGTCTGTGTCACTCATGCACAATCCCATCACTGCTCTCCCTCCATGCAGGAAGTTAAGGTTGTGTAGCTATGAAGTGTTGGGGCTTCAGTCAGCCTGGTGCCTGAGCAACCCTGTGGAGCAAATGCTTTCCCCTGCCGCACTCACACCACCGCATGTGGGGCATATACTCTTAATAATAAATACACTTTTACTGTGTTAACCCTCTGAGATGTAGAGGTGGTTTGCTATCCTAGTTAAACTATCCGTTCATGGGGTGCTTGGGTGGCTCAGTCAGTTGATTGTCCAACTCTTGATTTTGGCTCAGGTCATGACCTCATGATTGGTGAGATCAAGCCCTCTGTCGGGCTCTGCACTGACAGCATGGAGCCTGCTTGGGATTCTGTCCACCTCTCTCTTTCTGCTCCTATCCCCACTCTGTTTCACATTCAACTGCTCTTTCTCCAGCATGTGCTTTCTTTCAAAATAAATAACTAAACATTGAAAAATAAAACAAACTACCCATTCATGACTGTAACTAAGTTGGCAAATGCTAGTGACAGATATTATAAGGAGAATGGGATACTTCACAAAGTGATTCTAAAATTTGGCACCTGGTGGCTCAGTCAGTTAAGTGTCTGACTTCAGTTCAGGTCATAATCTCATGGTTCATGGGTTCAAGCCCCAGGTCAGGCTCTATGCTGACAGCTCGGAGCCTAAAGCCTGCTTCAGATCCTGTGTGTGTCTCTCTCTGCCCTTCCCCCGCTCTCTCTCAAAAATAAATGTTAAAAAATGTTTTCAATGCAAATATAATAATAAGCATAAGAAATCACTTAGTAAAATTCTAGAAAAGATGGGTAAAGAGCAAGCTTGTGATATTTTAGGTATTAAAATATACTATAAAGTTATAATGACTGAGAGTGCAAAAACAGGTAGACAGATCAATGCAAGAGAATAGATGTGAGAATAAATTAAAATACAATGTGAAATAAAGGTCTCATTTCTAATTACCTATGTTCACTCCTGCCTCCCTGTGGTGCTAACCAGGGTCTGAGAGTCTGAGGTGCAGGCACTTTTTTAATTTTTCTCAGAAGGTTTGCCCCTGATACAGAGCCATCTAGCAGCCAGGTCCACTAACACGATTTGCCTTTATGATTTTATAATCCCTCGGTCCCATCTTCAGTGAGGTTCATCTCCACCCTGTTTTCTCATTAATTGTAATTGCCTGAGGCATTCTCCTAACTTATTGTCTGTTAACATTTCAATTCCTCAGAGTCCTCCCCATAAGGCCAATCCTCTTACGGCCCTCACAGTTCATATATTTTGAATGAAGATGGAATTTATGCCTCACTTGGCACAATGCTCTATGACTTACAAACTTATATTTTACCCTCTTACATATGAATCCTTCTATGCTTGCTCACTTCTTCTCCATACTGCCAAAATAGCTAACACATTCCACACAAAACACACTGTCTTTCGTTAATCTCATTAACATTTTATGATATCTAAATTTGATCTCGTCTATTTCTCTATTCATGAGCATATATATCTAACATAATAATAAATATTGTACACTAATAGAGTCCCCACTACCAGGTAAAATTATGCCCACAATCTCAGTAATAATGCTGGTCCCCAATTTGCTTTGGCATATTCTATTCAAACCTGGCATCATCTACAAGTTTAAGCCTATTTTTCAGTCCAAATACTACCTGAATATCCATCTGCCCTTATTTTTCAGGTGTTCTATGGAGACAAACAAAAAGGCTAGGCTTTAGTGAAAATTTTTGGATTTTCCCGCTCTTCTGTACACCAAAACAAGTACTAGATATATTAATTTGAATACTGAAAAATAGCAAAATAACAGTTATTAGAGGAATAAAAGAGGTCATGTTTTTATAATCTGGAGAAAGACCTTTCCACCTGTGGCAAAAACACTAAAATCAATAAAGGAAAACACTGATAAATTTGACCATGTAAACATTAAACACATGAACAGCACTAGCAAAAACAGCAACCAAAAAGCTCCATAAACACATGATATGTTTTAGTATAAAAAGTTACTTATACTTATTTTTACTTACAGTAAAAATGAGGTAACTTTTTTAACATAATAAACTTTATATATTTTGGAAGGAAAACTTAGCAAAAAGATGATCACTTCGGCAGAAATCTGGACAAAGGATAGAAACAGTCAAGTCATAAAAGAAGATACACAAAGGACAAGAATATATATGTATATATATATGAAGGTATTCAAACACCCAGCTAATCAAGGAAATGCAAATTTTAAAATGCTGAGATACTATTTCCAGCTTCTCCCATTAACACTAAAACTTTTTTTAATGTTTATGTCTTTATATCTCCTTTATTCCACAAGGAAGGGAGTGGCAGAGGGGGGAGAGAATCCTAAGCAGTCAGATGATTAACTGACTGAGCCACCCAGGCACCTTAACACTAAAAGTTTAAAAGAAAGACTAAAACACAGGGTTTAAGGAGGGTGCAGTGAAAAAGACAGTCATACTGGTGATAGGTGTAAGATGTTACAAATTTGAAAATAAAAGTTTTTAAATTAGGTTTGAAAGGTTTTTTTTTTTTTTTTTTAAATTTTCTTTTGTTTTTAGTAGGCTTCATGTCCAGTGCAGAACCAAAAACAGAGCTTGAACTCATGACCCTGAGATCAAGAGTCAGACGCTTAACCAACTGAACCACCAAGGTGTTCCTGTGTGAAAGTTTTAAAAAGCCTCCTGTTTCATGTAATAATCATAGTACTTGAAATTTAAGGCAAGGAGATAATTCCCAGAAGAGTGCTATGGCTTTGTTTATACCAGCAGAAATCTGGAACCTCTCCATCTAAGCAGCAAAAGGAAAGAAGAGTTATAAGGTGATGGTAAAGACACACTGCAGTACTCTTCAGGCACCTAAGCCAATTATGTATATCTATACTCATTTGCATGGAAAAAAGGTCCAGATCATATTACTGAGGAAACAAAAATGTTGGTTATATCTGCATGTATATGTGAATCCATTTATGTAAAACTACATATTGAAAATTACATGTGGGGGCTCCTAGGTGGCTCAGTCTGTTGAGATCAGGCTCTGTGCTGAGAGAGCAAAGCCTGTTTGGGATTCTCTCTCTGCCTCTCCCCCACTCGCAAATGTGTTCTCTCTCTCAAAATGAATCAACTTTAAAAACAAAAAAAGAAAGCTGTGCGTGTGTATATATATTCATAAAAAGATGAATGAAAGACAAAGTAGCAATTATCTCTAGGTGGTAGGATTTCAGATGATTTTTAATATCTCTTCCAGGATCATACTATATTAAAGTTTACAATGTATCTGTGTCTGTTATAATAAAAATGATCCATGTAAATAAATAAGAACAAAGACCATTATGAATACTATGTAGCAACTGGAAAAATGTTTCTGATATTTATAAGAAAAAATCACAATAGAGTTCCATCAACACTATAATTATATTTAAAAATAGGTAAGTTTACTGGCGAGGAATAGAATTTTTTTTCATTTATTTTTTATTTACTTTGAGGTTGGTGCAGGGGTGCAGAGGGTGGAGGGAAAGGGAAGAGAGAGGGAGAAAGGAATTCCAAACAGGCTCTGTGCTGTCAGCACAGAGTCAGACGCAGGCCTCAATCTCATGAGCCAAACCTGAGTCGGATGTTTAACCCACTGAGTCATCCAGGTGCCCTTAGAAGAGAATTTTTTTTTTTTAATGTTTTATTTATTTCTAGGAGAGAGAGAGAGAGACAGCGTGAGCAGGGGAGGTTCAGAGAGAGGGAGTCACAGACTGAAACAGGCTCCAGGCTCTGAGCTGGCAGTCAGCACAGAGCCCGACATGGGGCCCGAACCCATGAACCGCGAGATCATGACCTAAGCAAAAGTCAGACGCTTAACCGACTAAGCCACCCAGGCGCCCCGAGAATTTTTTTTTAAAAGAAGTAAATTGCAAATATGTTCTCTTTTATTTAAGAAGAGGGAGGGAGGGAGAAGGATGGGGCAGAAGGAGAGAGAGAGAGAGAGAGAGATTGAGAGGGAGAGATTCTTAACCAGGCTCCACGCCCAGAGTAGATCCCACCCTCCATCCCAACACCCTGGGATTGTGACAGGAACCGAAATCAAGAGTTGGTTGCTCAACGAACTGAGCCAAACCATGCACCCCAACGTATATGTTTTTGAAGTGACACAGTTGATTTTTTTATAAAGACTTCAGCTTTCTTGTATTACTTGTTCAATAAACATATTGTAATTAAATCTAAGTACATTAACAGGATAGATAGAACCTAAATAAAGAAAGAAAGGCAGATTAATAGCAGGTGCTGCTGGTTTGGTTGGTGAAAAAGAAAAGTAATCAGAAAAGAGTTGCAAACTGCAGGAAATTTGGAAGTACTGTGGCATAGTTATAAACTACATAACTTCAACCACACCTCGAAATCAATCTACGTGGACATTTCTTTCAGGGGATATTCAAAACAGCATTGACATAGAGCTGAAACAGTGAAAGAAAATAGCAACTGATTTTGTACCCTTTATCTAAGCCTCTTGGTAGAAAATACTTCCAATAATGACGACCACAGAGGAAACACTGCATATGTTCATTTAAATTAGTGTCAACGCTAAGCTCTTCAACACAGCCTTGATCTCACAGAGTTGCCTACGAATTAGTTATAATTCACCACAGACTTTCCAGTCTAATTAAACAAACCCTGCCAGACCAGCCCTTTTATAAGTCCATACCTGGGAACCCTGTTAATGAAATATCCACCGAATGTCCACACATATCTAATAGTGTCATGAATGCCTTATGGTCAAAGGCCCCTTGGGATGGAAGGAAGGGCTTCCAGACCCCGCTGAAGATTATCCTAGGGTTTAACAGACACAGCCTTCAGAGAAGACTTTGTACCAGACATAACATGTTCTGCCTATTTCAAGCTTTTGAGCCTAGGAGAAGCTCTCAGAGTTAATCGGAAGGAATCCCAGCCTCCTGACCCAGAAGGATGCTTCTGGTTTCATGGGGACTGAATGAACTGCCACTGTGAGATGCTAGCAAAAATGCATTTATTTCTGACAGCTCAGCCTTTTGCCTCCAACAGGGAAAATCAGGATTGCAGAACGTTAGCTGCAGTAGCTGGAAGGATCATACAGTGTCTCAGCCCTACAAGCTGCCTCAAGGGCAGTTGGAGGGAAACTTTTTGGAATTTTGGGTGAGTAATTGAGGCAAACTGGCAGGAGCTGTTGGCCCTCTCACTTCTTCCATCAAAGCAAAGATATTGTTCCTGTTCTATTCATTGGACTTCCCAAAGGAAATGCTGTGAGATATGGGGGGAAATTGTGTAAGATACTGAATTGGATTAAAAATCACTGGGTATCTTCAATTAAAGACAAGGTGCTGTCTGACACATCCTCTGGGTTATCTGATTCTATGGGGACTCCGGGCCTTTCCTTGTCTTTTACCCACTTTATGAATTGTAGGTAGCTGAGAGCAGTACAAATGACCCTTGTCCACAGACACACAAATTCTATCCAGGAGGAACAACTGAACCACTCTCCCCTGCCAAAAAAGGACAGGTTTGCATCTATTTGTAAATTAATTCCCACATTCCTGATTCAACAATACAAGTGTGGTAATCGAACCAGTTTTAACATCTTACCGGTTCTCTCATTACTTAATGAGTTAAATAAACTCTTTGACATGTGTTTCTTTTTGTATTTGTATGAGAGTCATGATTTTACACTTAAAATAATACTTTAAAATATAAAAGGATATTGAAACGGAGTCTGGCTCCAATCCCCACATTTCAGATGTGAAGGAACTGAGGCCCAGAGATGTGAAGTGAGGAGCAGAGAAATATCAGTTAAACTTTTCTCACTAAAGAAATCCTCCTTGTTAAACATACATGATGAACATGCAATGCCGTTTACTCACCCATGCTGTGAAAAGATGAATAAATCATGATGTTGCATATTTTATGATATGTACACACTAACATTAAGGCTGAAATACTAGTGAAAGATTCTGGAATCACAGGGACTGGATTAAACCCCAACTCTCCTACTTCTGAGGGTGACTCAGGCAAGTTACCTTTTCTTTGCCTTGGCTTTCTTATCTGTAAAATGGAGATAATAATAACACTTTCCTCTGAGGATTGCTATAGCATTAAATTGGATAACACTTATTAAGCTCCTGCAACTGTGTCTGGCACATAAAAGGTGGTCTGCAAATACCATATGCTATTATCATCCACACTAGTCTAAGGCACAGTTTGCTCGTAGAGGAGTTATCATCCTGAAATGCACTATTATAAAATACAGGGATGTTGGATTTATTCCTATGTGTCATTGTGAAAAGTTGTAGCTACACTAAAGTGTTATGCAGTAAATTCTATTTTAATGCTATTAAGGAGACTTTTTTGTTTATAGCGAGTATGTGATAAATTTCTCAATTAAATTAAAAATAATTTTTGTAGCGCTTATAGCAACCCTCTTTATTATTGGATTTTAATAAATAGTTTTAAAACACACCCAACCTATACACAAGAGTACACTGTTATTGGCTGAAAACAATGCTTCTAGGGATGTCTACATATGGTTAATACTGAGGATTTATACACCCAAATGGCCAGATTCTAATGTAATTTGGCAAGAATTTAGTATATCAAAAATATTATTAGTCAAGGGATACAGAAATGCTGATGCATAGGAGCACATATACCCCAATGTTCATAGCAGCACTCTCAACAATAGCTAAAACATGGAAAGAACCTAAGTGTCCATCAACAGACGAATGGATCAAGATGTGGTTTATCTATACGATGGACTACTACATGGCAATGAGAAAGAATGAAATCTGGCCATGTGTAGCAACATGGATGGACCTTAAGGGGGTTATGCTGAGCGAAATAAGTCAGGCAGAGAAGGACAAATATCATATGTTTGCACGTATAGGAGGATTAGGAGGAACTTAACGGAGGACCATGGGGGAGAAGAAGGGGAGAAATGGTGGGGGAAAGGGAGAGAGGCAAACCATGAGAGACTCTTGAATGCTGACAAAAACTGAGGACTGATGGATGTGGGGGGGAGGGGGGATGGGCATGGAGGAGGGCACTTGTGGGGATGAGCACTGAGTGTTATGTGGAAACCAACTTGACAATTAACTATTTGTATAAAAAATATTATTAGTAATGAAAGTTTGTTTAATAAAAGAGGAATAACATACTCTCAGTTTCACATACGACTGTGACATTTAATCACTACATGTTTGACTCATTTTTTCTCAACAGTCTTTAACTCCACACTTTAATAGTCCCTACAAGCATTCACCCCAATGTCTGTACATAGTAGATGTTTAACAAATGTTGTTAAATAATCTGTAAGCTACTGTCCCATGTATTTCATGTCCTTCTGGTAGTCATATGCAGCTGTGACCTCAACCTAAGAGTCAGAGCTCAGCATTTGTTCTTGCTGTGCACAGGGATGCTTTTTGTTCATTTTTTTGTTCTTTGGTTATTATTCTCCCCTCCAAACTTCCTTTTACTCTGCAGTTTAAGGATGCTCTATAATTAGAAGCCAGCCAGGCATCAACTACTTCCTCTGGGCAAGTTTGTGCCTTAACACCTCTCGGTGACCTTCCATGCTAATTAAACTACGTGTGAGAATAAAGAACATTGGTACTTAACTGAAATAAAAAGCAATTAAGTGGAAACATTTGGAGGTGATTGTATGTTAATAAGAAATCTTAATCAATGTGTATACCTATGAGACTAACAGATGCACCTTTGAAGAATTCATATTTTCTAATAAAAATAATACAAACTTCCTTGTTTCCTAACATGTGCACAAGCTCATAAAACCCTTTGATTTCATAGACAGAAGGGGGTGGGGGGATGCTTTTTTTCTTTGTAGTTTTCTGGAAATTACTAAACTATCCCTGAAGCACAGTTTACTTTCTTGAATATATTAATTCAGAGTACTCTAAATTTTATCCAAGAAATCTAAATTTGTATTTCTTATCTTTCTAAATCTCAGAAGCACACTAGTTATGTGTATTTTTAAGTGCAGAAATAAAATAGATTAAATGAAGACAGTTTAGACCAAAGGTTAACGAACTGCAATCACAGGCCAAATTTGGCAGTGCCTCTTTCTCAATAGTCTATCAGTTGGGAACAGTTTTCACATTTTTAAATGGTTGCTTAAAAACAACACACAGAAGAATATGATATGAGAACCATTAGGGACCCACAAAGTCTAAAATATTTACTATCTAGCCCTTAACTGAAAAAGTTTACCAATCCCTCATTTAGAAATGGGGAATTGGAAATATTAACACAATGCACATACATAAAAACCATCCTAATTAACAACAATATTGAGTTAAAAATCTGGATTAAGGAAGTTTAAATTGAATTTAATTTACTCATTAAATGATGGATTAATAAAATAAATATTTATTTCAATCCAACAGCATGCCAAGGAATGTTCACACAGTTATCTCATTTACTTCTTACAAATGCCTTGGGAGGCATATTCCACATCTCCATTCTCCTGTGAGGAACTAGAACTCAGACTAGTTAAGTACACTGTCCTAGGTCACACCATGATGGAAGCTGATGTGTCTTTAGAAGATTTTCATTGTGTCATACCAGCTTTGATACTGTAAAGAACATGCAGGAATGTTTTTTAATGGCCACTGGTGTTCAAGAACCTGTTTTGACAAACAGATAAAAATGATTTGAATTAAATGTTACATTTTAGCATAAAAGGAATGCTTTGGGGATACTGAAAACATTTTTTTTCTTAAGTAAGACATTTTCCCACAAGTTTGATGCACTGTGAATTATCTTTTCAAATATTCTCCCTTTCCTATTCCCCAGACATGTAGGGTACACTTAAAAGCATTTGACAAGGTTCAAATGAATACATTTCCTGAATTATCCAATCCAAATTAGTGAAGTTGTTCATATCAGCCCACAAGAATTACAGTGTGCTTTATATAATCCATTGAGGGTATATGAATCTGAGTAGAGCATTTGCAACAATGCTTCTGACCCATAAATATGTTTCAACATCTATAAATACAGGGAAGGAGGACTCAGTAATAATCAAAATTCTCTAAGATTTCCACAATCACTCTGCTGGTGAGGTTTGCAAGCTCTATGATTTCAGACAGAAAAACTTTGGCATTAACTCTCATTCAATTACATTCAGAAAGACTTGTTTGTTGATAGAAGAAAGTGAGTAGAGTGTCAACTTTGCCCAGATAAAGTGAACCTACTGTGTTCTAGGATACTGTATTTGGGTATACATGGACCCCTCATCTGTATTCACAGACCTCTTCGAATAACAAAGAATACTGCATATACCATGCCTAAAAATAAATCTTATCAGATGTTGATAAAGGGGACTTTTGGTTGGTAAAATGATACATTATTGTTCTGCACTGTAACTCAAGTTTTTTTCCCTATTTTTATTAAATTTGATTACCTATTATACTGTTTATGTTCAAAATACTGTTTCTATGTGTACAGTATTGTGTTAGAATTGTACCAAACAACATGGAAGTACGTCAAGCTCCCTGGGACCTTAGAATATATTGCAGGAGGCATGTGACATGATATTTTACTGATTCTAAGATTACATTTCTTTCACGTTACCATCCCAAACTGAGGTATGTCATACAGTTGCTGTTGACCAGGCTAAACTCAGGATGTTGTTGTCATTGTCCAAACATGCTCAGGACTTGGTCCTGGCTGTTCACACTGTCATCACTTCAGTTGAATCATGTGCCTGGTTGGTGCTACCATTAATTACATTTAGAATGTCTTAAAAATATTACACTGTGTTATGGCATTAAAATGAAAAAATCTTTGCAATGCAGAAAATGCACTGAAACATTGACATAAATTTTACACAAATTAAGCAAATAATTGTTTCTGGAAGAATTCCATACTTTTTTTTTTTTTATAATTCCATATTGTATTATAAAGCAAAAACTAAATATGTTATGGCACCTCTAAAAAAGGAAGATATGCCCAAAAAAGTAAGTGTGTGTGTGTGTGTGTGTGTGTGTGTGTGTGTGTGTGTGTGTAAAGGATTGCCTATTTTATTTTGTGCCAAGCAATGCAAGTAAGATCAGGAGACATTGCCAAATCCCTTAAAATAGATGGGAGATGTTTCAAAACAACAGGAGGCTACTATGACTATTGTTAAGGAACTATAGAATGCATAGTGTAAATTGGCAGTATTTCCTTCTGTCTTCCTGATTTATAAAATAATGCTGTATCTTGGAAATCAATGTCATCTGAAATCTGACAGAGCATAATACTAACAAAACTGGTAAATGGTGATCCAAGGCAGTTTGTATCAAAACCGAAATGAATGGTTTGGAGAGTGCAGGACTTTGACAGAAGCTTGGGAAGGCTTTCAGATGAAAAGTTAAGAGCTGAGTTTTGTGGTAAATACAAGCTGGAATTTAAAAGTGGGAGTGGGATTTTAAAAAATCGTTAAAAAATGCTTTTTAAATAGAAAAAGGGGGGGCGCCTGGGTGGCTCAGTTGGTTGGGGTCCGACTTTGGCTCAGGTCATGATATCGCGGTTCGTGGGTTCGAGCCCCGCATTGGGCTCTGTGCTGACAGTTAGCTCCGAGCCTGGAGCCTGTTTCAGATTCTGTGTCTGCCTCTCTCTCTGACCTTCCCCTGCTCACGCTGTCTCTGTCTCTGTCTCTGTCTCTGTCTCTCTCTCTCTCAGAAAACAAAACAAACAAACAAAAAAACGTTAAAAACATTTTTAAGTGGGAGTGGGCACCTGGGTGGCTCAGTGGGTTAAGCGTCTGACTCTTGATTTCAGCTCAGGTCATGATCTGACAGTTCACAGGATCAGGCTCAGTGCAGACAGTGCAGAGCCTGTCTTAGAATTCTCTCTCTCTCCCTTTCTGTGCCCCTCCCCTGTTCTCTCTCTCTTTCTCTGCCCCTCCTCTACGCTCTCTCTCTCTCTCTCTCTCAAAATAAATCAACAAACAATAAAATAAAATAAAATAAATAAAATAAAATAAAATAAAATAAAATAAAATAAAATAAATAAAAAATAAAAAGTGGGAGTAATGATGAAGGTATTCCAGACAAGACACAGACCGTAAGCATCTATTTGGAATGAGATCGAGTCTGGTATATCCAGGCATGGGTATAGATATAGATTTAGCTATAATGAAAAACAAAATTTTGGGAGTCGGCACAGGACTAGACCTGGAGTTTCCTGAAGGTCACACTGAGGAATTCCAGTCATATATCACAGTTAATGGGGATCATATAATCTTTATTTCTCCTTCATTTGGGAGGAATATTCAGTTTCACATCCTACACTGGCATTTTTTTCTTCCAATGTTTTACAAGTACTGTTCTGTTGTATCCTAACTGCTGGTTTTCTGTTGGGAAGTTATCAATATGTTCTCCTTGATGCTTTGAAGGTAATGTCATTTTCTTTATATTTATCTTGCTGGATGTTTGCAGACTTTTTAAAATGTCAGTTGAAGTCTTCAGTCAGTTTTGGAAAATTACCATTACCTCTGCATCTGCCAAAATCTCTTTTTCTTTTTCTTTTGGGGCTTTAATTATATGTGAATTGGACTTTTCACTCTGCCTCACAGGTATTTAACATCTGTTTTATTTTCCCTTCTGTGTTTCCTCTGTGCTTCAGTTTAAATCTTTTGTCATGACCTATCTTTTAGTTCAACAGTCCTGCCTTCTGGTGTTTAATCTGCTTATTGAATTCATTTATTGAGCTCTTAATTGAAGATACTGTATTTTTTTCAATTCAACAACTTCCACTTGCTTATTTTGTATAGATTCCAATTCTCCAATAAAATTGTTCATCCACTGCCCTATTTTTCTAAAACATCCGAATCATAATTATTCTCAAGTCATTGATAATTCCAATACCTAGTTCAGCTGTCAGACTGTTTACATTATCTGTTTTGTTGTTACTGTTAATGTTTTAGATGTTATCGTTTTCCCATCAGAGTTCCATCTTTTCTTTGCTGGACAGAGTGAGGGTGAATCCTCTTAATCCATTCAGAGATTGAGCCAAGTTAAGGTTGCATTACATTTAGGCAATGCTCAGTGTATTCATGGCTTGCCATTATTCCTGAGGTCTAGTATGCTAGGGCTTTCAGCTGAGAACATGGCTGGTTCGTTAGGCCCCCAAGCCCTAACTTCTGTGTTCTGTGAAACGGGAAAATTCTAATCTGCATTTCAAGTATTTTCAGATTTAATTTGTAGCACAGTGTAGCTGCAGAATTTGGCAAATGTCTTAGGAACAAAACTTGTGTGTGTTTGAAAAGACTCTAGTTTTGTGTCTTCAGTCATTTTAGATTACCAAATGGTAGGTGTCTCTGTCCTCCAGAGCGGTCCTGCACACCTGGGCAAAGCTGGTCTGTTCTTGGCCTCTTGCTGTGTCACAGTCTGGCAACAAATTCTGGTAACACGAATTACAGATAGTTTGCTCACCTCTCTCTAGAATCTTAGAGTCTTAAGCCTGATTTCTTCAAAAGCTCACAATGCCTTTAAATTCAATATTTTGCATTTTATTTTGCTTCTCTGTTTATTCTTAAAAAGACTGTTGGTTTACAGAAAACCAATACATCTTACCTAGATACAGAATTCTCAAATCTATAGGCTCTTAAACAAGAGACTGATATAATAAGTCTATTATTTACTATAGGATAAAAGGAAATAAACTGGGAAAGATGAAACAGACCCTGACAAAGGTGGTCATGGCAGAAATGAAAAGCAAACTTAGAATTCTGAGAGCATTATTTGTAATCTTTATAACACCTACAAAGTAGATAGATATTCTTGGCATCACGTTACAGGAGAACCGATAAAAACACTTAGACATGTATTATTACATTTTCTAGCCCCAAAGCCTAAATATTTTCTGTGTGGTAGAGTGGAGTTTAATCCAAACTGGCTCTGCCATCACTAAGCCTCAATTATTTGATCTTTCCAATGAGAAAAATCATATCTGTTTCATAGAATTGTGGTCAGTGAGATAAATACATATGAAAGTGCTTCATTAACTACGTTTCAAAAGAGATTGGAATTTGTTTAATCAGATATGGTAAGACACCCAGACATGGAAATGGCTTCATGAAGAAAAAAGGTTTTCACAGTCACAGATCCCACGAAACTGGAGGCCCAGCATGCTACTCAGAGCCATACTGAGATAAAACCAAATTTGGTCAGGAGGCAGAGGGAGTGAAGGGAGGATTTGGACCAAAGCCCTTATTATGGTTTCTCCAGAAGGAATGAGTGAGACTGGGTAAGCAGGTTTGGGATTGGCCAGTTTGAATAACCTCAGTGGGCTCTGGGGTCCAGGGTCTGTCCTCGTTGTCTGGTACCTGGTCCTGGTATGATTAGAGCAAGTGGATAGTGGTCCAGTGTGTGGGAACCCAATAAAGGAAGTGGCTGGGGGTATGGGCTCTAGATAAATTTGTTTGCATATGAAAAACGCACTCCCAGGTGAGTTCTTTGCTATCTCTAGGAGTTACCTAGCTAATCCCGAGAGGGACAGTCTCTCCAGGGTAAGCAAGGCTCCATCCAAAGTATCAAAGCATTATAATGAAGAAACAGAAGACATGATTAACACAGTATACAAAAATCAGTGGCAGTTCTCATTCTCAGGCACCGATATTCTGCTAACTCTGAACTCATAAAGAACAGTAAAAGATTTAATTTTGTTTTACGTCCTGCCTGGGCACCACTTTGGTTGTCTATGATGACATGTGTACATAGACCCCCCCGTTCTTCATGGAGACTCCCAGAGCTCAGGATAGAAAGGAATCTCTGTATTCCCTTGAGTAAACATTATAATGGCATCAGTGATATTTTATTCACTCAGTGCTGTTTATAAAATCCCTAAAATGTGCTGTTGATGGCAATAGTATTTTAATTAATAAATTTAATATTCCAAGTTATTTTCAAGCAGCTGTTGCTTGTTATATGAATAATTATTTACTAAGAAAAAATCATACCGGAAGCATATTTTTTAAATATACCACATTATACAGATTATCTCCATTGTTTGTTTATACTGAATTCTCTACCCCGACTATAAACACTTTTGCAATTTGAGCAGTGTTCAACAGTGTTCAAACTAACAAATTAGGTTCCTTCCCAAACGTGTGGGAGTCTGTTAGTTTCAGATCTATCAAGAGAAGAAAAGTCCCCAATCTGTATAATCTTGTTTTCCTAAAAGGTGGCCAATTAAACTAAACAATTTCTGAACTGTATAATTCATTAGTCCAAAACCAAAATATATATCATATCAACCCCCAAATATAAGTGATTTTATTCCAATTACTGGAATAATTTAATTTTTACAAAGAGTACAATATATTTCCATAATAAAATTATCTGTTTGGCAGAGGGAGTAGAGGGTGGATACACATTAATATCCTTTTATTTCTCAAATTCTCCCTTAACAACTGTATATAGGGAGGAAATGGTTCTTATTTTATGTTTCCCCCACATAAAGAAGGTTCACTTAGTAGAACTCCTTGCCTTTTTCTGTCCTTTCCTCATTCCACTATCTGGGAAAGGTTATAGGGTCACTACACTGACGGATGAATTTGAAAATACCACCTGGGTATTCTCAGCTCAACACTATTCCTTCTTCCTCTTGGTGGTGAGTTGCCTGGCAGAGAGCAAAAGTCCTCTCTGCTCCTCTGTACCATAGGTCTCTCCTGGGCCGGCCACCTCTACATGGAAAACCTGAAACCACATGTTCTAGACTGCCTAATTCTGGATTTATTGATCAAGCTAGACTGGTTCTTAGTGGTAATAAAGATGATATTCTGACCTCCATCTTTATTCTCTTATTTCTCAAACTGTTTAGAATGTGGACAGAGAAGATGGCACTGTTCACTTGGAGACGTCCACATTAAAGAATCCAGTATCTCTCCGTTTGCATTGCACATATGCTTCCAGTGCCTGTTTCTTTTGTGCCCTGTCATGGAAATACAAACAAATGATACAGATTTATTCTATTTCTCTTCCACTATTTGTTAACTTGAATAATGGACTAAGGATGACTTGTTCATAGTAGTTTCCTATTGAGGGGTCATAGAAGGTCTAGGGTCCTCCAGAGTTTTCAGATGTGCTTTAGCAACTGTATTCGGTGTGGGGTTGGGAGGTAGGAACATTAGAGAACCTAGAATGAGAAGATCAGGACTTCAAGAACCTCACCCCACCTTCAGAGAGAACAGTTCAACTTTTATCTATTTAATACACTGAGTTGCCATAAAAGCACAAGTTTGAAGAAAGTTTCCATTTTAAAAATGGCGGGTTAAAACCTACCATCTCCAACCATCTTTCCTGATTAGGCAAATATTTAGCAAGATACTGTGGTACAAATCATTTTTCACTTGACAGAAAGCCGTTTTCTCTGGAGAATTTTCCCTTCGAACTTAGTATAGGAGCCATAACCTGAGCTCTAACACAGTGAAGGGTTCTATGAAGTCAAGTCGGGAACTAGCATGTTGGGAACAGAGTACTTCTTAACACAGATGCTTAGGTCAGACGTTCCACTTTTAGCTACATTTCCTTTTGGCCTTCTTAGAGCTACTGAAGTCTAGGCCTGAGAGAACCTAAGAGCCAGTCTCTTGGTCCCAAATTGTAATATATAATGAGATTTTTATTGCCTTAAATTGGATCCAAGGATGTATAAATAATTATCGGCCAAATGCTGAGTGGAAATCTGAATGATAAAAAACTCTTCTACTAGGCAGGAAGTTGTTTGCTGAGCCCTCTCAGAAGCTGCCTTTGCCAGGTTCAGAAACAATATTCTCTAGTTGCCCATCCACTGACAAAAAGCTGTAGCATATATTTTGTCATCTCCTAATAGGTCAGATATTATGTCTTAAATCCTCCTCTCCTGTGCCACAAACAGCAAACAAACACCGTTTTGGCTTCTTAGTGGCAGCCAAAATCGTACTGTTTACAAGTTTACTATCTTGTAAACCAAATGAGGCAGTCAGAAATGAAAAAATAAAATTCCTGGCCATATATCTCCAGGAAACTAGTAAAGGAAATGTTAATTATTAAAGGACATTGTCCTAATAGCAAGGAAGGACTATATTCCAGGTAATAACCATGGCTTCTTCCTGTAGTCCATTCATATCACATGAAACCAATTCCGAAGAATTAAGAAGTAGTTTTAAGGCACCTGGGTGGCTCAGTCAGTTAAGCGTCTGACTTCAGCTCACAGTTTGTGGGTTTGAGCCCCACATTGGACTCTTTGTCTCCTATCTCTCCCCCTCCCCTGCTCATTCTCTGTCTCTCAAAAATAAATAAGTGTTAAAAATTTGTTTAAAGAATTAAGAGGTAGTTTTGCTTTATTTTTTAATGAATATACTCAACAAAAAGCCCAAGTATAGTATATCCACATTCAGAACTGACTATGTAATCTTCAGGGCCTAGTGTAAAATGAAAGTGAAGGGTCCCTGCCTATCCTCACATGCATGAGGAAGACATGAGGGACCACTGCAAATCCACAGAAAAATGCTTTTCACTGCCTCTCATCATGTATGTTCCTGAAACATATACTATGACACTGTTTCCCTGTCTCGTTTTCTTACTTTCACATCTAGTGTTTGGGTGACCATCTTCACAATCCCCATCTTAACCACTGCCAAATTAGACATTCCCATCCTGAATTTATCCAAAATTTCTATTTTGCATGAGAGAACAGCTTCTTTGTTCTCTTTGTGCCGGTCATCAGAACTAGCAACTGGCCCACTTTTCAGGGCCAGCCACAAAGCAGTACAGCTCTTCATTTTCACAGACAAGTTGGTGAGTTTGCGGAAGCAGAACTGAGGTAAATCTTAGATGAGCACAATTGTTCTGCATGAAGGGGAAGAAGAATTTGATGTGTGAGGAGTAACTCAGGAAGGATATAGAAAGAAGAGAAGGGAGAGAGGAGGCCAGAAACAAACTTTTAAGATGTGCAGTAAGATTCTTCTATTAATCCCCAAGATTATTAACAAGATCTACGTGATTGGGTGTTCATGAAATGCAGAAGGAAAAAAGTAGAGTGTCATTCTGGGTCTCTAGGTCACAGAACAGTGGCTACTTATGCAAAAACAAAGCAAAACAAAAACTGGATGATGAGTATGGAATCTTGAGATCATAAAAAACCTCAGAAATTAGGCTCTAAGACAGAGGAGTGGGGAATTTGGACTTCTACCGGCCATGGAATTTAGGGACTGGAACCATTTTTGCCAGTTCTAGAAGGAATCTAGAGTCCAAGCTCCAAAGTGACTCTCACAGTAACAAAGAGCTTTACTAAATGCCAGGTCTCATGGGCACCACTTCCCACATGGCAGCTCATGTAATCATCCCAACAACCCTATGAAATAGGCATTATTTTACAGATGATGAAAATAAGCTACAAAGAAGTTATGAGATTTTCCCAGGATCAGACACTAAATATTAGATGTAGGACTAGAAACCAGGCATTTGGCTTCCAAACCCAAGGACCAGGGCTATTCTGAAACTCTATCTTCTATACTGTTCCCCATGGTCCAGTAAAGTAGGTGCTATCATTCAGAGTTTACAAGTGAGGGAACCGAAGTCAGAAATGTTAAATAACTTATCCAAGGGAAGCTAGTCAGTGGCAGAACCAAGATCAAAGAGGATGCAGCTGATTCTACATCCTTGCTTTTCCTGTCACTCCTTTTGGGTCACCTGGATATAGCACTTAGATTCAAATTCTAGCTCTGCCCTTCATCGTCTATGCAGCCTAAGCAAATTACTTAATCTGCCAGATTCTTAGTTTTTTCATCTGTAATGTTGCAATTATAATTACTTCGAAGAGTAGTTCTAATGGAATATGAAGTAACACATGTGAGCTGGAATGCATTATGCAAATATAAGGTATATTCACTGCTGTTGTATTACAATGCAAGGACACTACTTCCCATGATGCTTTTCACTCTCCCAGTGCTCAATATTCACAAAGGAGAGAAGGAAGAGATATATCTTTTGAACAATGTTAATTTCATCCCACGGCTTTTGATTATTCATCCCTCTGAGTGATCCAGTCTCATTATATTCAGTCATTCGTTCTAAATGCTTGGCAGGCATCCAAATAGTTATTTGTTCAACTCAATAATCTAAGTTTATTGTCTTAAATAAATCACACCTGACAAATAACTCATGCTTCCAAATGATCTTTAAAAGTGGGTGCTAAAGTGACATTGTCAATTCCAAAAATCATGGATGATTTTAAGGCTTTTAACAAAACAACTTAAAAGTTTGACATTTTAATTTATTACTGTACTGCTACCTATAACTGCATTTTGATTGGTTTCCCTACTTCCCAGGGAGTAACTTTTTTCATGTGAAATGTAATTTACACTTTTAGAAGAAATTAGCTAAGAACAGTGTAGGCATGAGTAATGTAAATATAAACCTCTTCTTGAAAAGCCAATATTTTGCTTTAATTTTCTCATTTTAAAAATGTTAATACCCATAGCCACAAACATACAAGAAGCTGGATGTATTTAATTTCCACAAAAAGATACTGGAAACTCATTTGCATAATTTTGGAATCTTACTGGGAAGTATAAAAACTAAATTTGTTATTCTGTGTTATAAAAATGAAAGAAAAGTACACTTATAGTATGATCCCAGTATCACAAATGCTGAACTTCAGAAGCTACACTGAGAAGAGATAAAGTAATGAAATATCATCTAATCAATATATTTGAATAATGTACAATTAAAATCATTAAGTAGTCAGGAATTGTTTATCATTTCAATCAATTCAAAGTTATGTTTTAATGGAGGAAAGTATTGGCATGAGTGACTCAGAAGAATATATCATCAAAACTATTTATATTAAATATATGAGTACTTTGCTCTTTACTTGAATGTAAAGTCTGTAATGAAGCCAATTTTGTATATTCATGATATTACAACTAGATAATGAAATATGCTGAAAATGTCCAATTAAGGAGAATTGGTAAAACTGATACAATTTATTATTGTTCTTCCCAGCTCACTGTTCAGCATCCTCTTCTATTATAGGACAGAAAACATGGTTTAGTTAATCCAAAGCACTAAACTAAAAAAACCTGGCTTCTCCCCTAGATTGCTTATTAACCACTTCTTTATCTGGTCAGAAGTCAATTATAAAACTAGGTAGGTTAACTTAAACAGTTCTTTCTTTGATCTGTCCTCAGATAATCATCAACCTTATGTCCAGAAAATACAGAAAGCAGACTAAGTAGCAATATAAATACATGGGAAACAAGATATGCTGTAATTTATGTGCCAGAAGATAATTGGTAACAGAATGCTTTGTAATTAAATATAACACATTCCATATAAACACAGTGTTATGTTTCAGTAACCATATTTCTGGAATACAATAACTAAACACAAAAAATAGAGCAATTAAATTACTTAGATTGAAACATATTAACGATATTGAAATTTTGTCAGGATTTAGATTGTGATAAATTGACTTACAGTTTATATTAGTAGTTAAAAACAAAATATTGATAAAAAAAGGTTTTCAAACACTTTTATCCATCAACATTTGCCTCTAATAAATAAAGTGCCAGCTTGTTCAATGCTTAGATCATAAAAGTAATTTAGGGTGCCTGACTGTCTCAGTCAGTAGAGCATGCAACTCTTGATCTTGGGATCATGAGTTTGAGTTCCATGTTGGGTACAGAGCTTATTTTATTTATTTATTTATTTTTTTAATGTTTTGTTTATTTCTGAGAGAGAGAAAGAGAGAGAGAGAGAGAGAGAGAGAGAGAGACAGTGAGAGAGAGAGGGAGATACAGAATCTGAAACAGGCTCCAGGCTCTGAGCTAGCTGTCAGCACAAAGCCCGATGTGGGGCTCGAACCCGCAAACTGTGAGATCATGACCTGAGCCGAAGTCGGACGCTTAACCGACTGAGCCACCCAGGTGCCCCCAGAGCTTACTTTAAAAAAACCTAATTCGATGTTACTTTTAATACCATATATTATAATTACCATATATTGACTGTGTAACTTGTTTTCATGTTCAATCACCTGCAGGGATACCTACATTTCTTCAGAAGGAATAAATGCATTTCTTTCACAAAGGGATATTTCAGGTCACCCTTAAGAAGTCAAACTTTATCAGATGACACAGTGACCTGGTACTTTGGGGACTATTCACTCAGAAAATCCAGGTAATTTAGACAAAAATATGGGTTTCTTCTTTAAAAAAAAAAAAAAAAGAAACTTGAAATTATAGGGTCAGCTAAGCACAAGGTCCTAAAGGCATCAGCTAATTAAGCAATGTTCTGCTGCCCTGGGGCTGTCTACAGATTGCATTTAAAAAGTAAATGATGGATCAAATTGCATAGAACAATATGAGCACACACACATACACATACGTGAACATACTCAAGCAACAGTAAATGAGTGCATATAAAGCCTTGTGAAAGATGAGTAAGATCTGGAATCTAGGTAGCAGTATTGCATTAATGTTAATTTCCTCATTTTGATATTGCAGTATAGTTATATAAGATGTCACAATTTGACAGAAGGACACATGGGACTCTATGTACTATTTTTGCAACTCCCTGTGAGTTGATAATTATTTCCAAAATAAGAAGTTTTTAATAACCCCATGGGTAATTATGCCTCAGTGAACTGATACATTGCTAATGTGTAGAATGCTGGATCAGTACCACAGAAAAAAGATCTAAATGTAATTTTTTTAATGAGGCATCAATTTGTTGTTATTTCCACCATTTTTTGATCCAAAGCTTTAAATAAAACACAAAAAACTAAGTTTAGGTTAGGATTAGGGACATAATTAGTGGTGTGCTGGTAAATGTTTAACAGCCAGTTCTTGAGTAGGGAGACCTGATTTGTAGCATTTGTCATTTTCCATAGTGTAAATATTCCACCATGATCACTTTTAAACCACAAGTGTAGGTATGCATCTTCTTGGCCTCTTTGACTCCGTGCCCCTTGGGGGGTGTGGGGAGTGCTGCAGGACAAGGGCCAGACTCAGGTCCCTCCTTGTCTACATTAAATCATCATCCCTTATACCAACTCCATCCACCCTTTCCTCTTTTTGTTCACTCACTTTATAGTTGAAAATGATTCAGCCAAGATCAAAAATATTTGCTAAAAGTTGGAGAAAACATGCTCACTAAGTATTACTTAGTTTGCTTTATATTGCTTAAGTATTGCTTAAGTACTGCTTTGTGGGATAATTCCTATTTTAATGGTTTTCTTTCGATATCACATACCAGAGTCATGCCAACGGCTATAACCAATGTGTTTACAATTGACTTTAGAAAGTCAAAGCACCTTCTATTATTACTACACAGTGGATTCCAGTAATCACTTCTGCAAAGAATGATGAGAGCTTTTATGGAGATTCTGTGCTCTTGACTTAAAATTCAATTCTCTTCCATCAAAGAGGATCATGGTCTTTGATAAGCATGTGTTTGTTTCCTGCATCTTCTCTCCTTTCTCTTCTTTGTGAAGGTTATTTGGAGACCTGATTTGCTTTTAGTATTTCTAGACAACATTCATTAGACAAATGATGACTGTCTTTATTCCCTGAGAGGGAATCCTACTCATTTCTATAAACTGTCTAATCATTTTTTAGTCACTCAAATTAAAATCCCCCAAATGTGCATTAACTTGGCTTAAGATAACAATGGAAGTTTCATATTGCTCATTATTAACTAAGTTCATATCTTCATATGATTTTCTATTAAAGCAAAATAAAATTTAAGCCCATTTCCGTGGACTACAAGAGCATTACAATCATGTTTCAATGAATGGCATGGCAGAGTATGGCACGGCACAGCACAGCAGGGCATGACACAGGCTAGAATAGAATACAATAGAATAGAACAGAATAGAGTAGGTACAATAGACTAGACTATCCATTTATTAAGTATTGTATAAGAGACTATCAACCAGAGTTGCAATCTTAAAGTTCTTTTTTAGCTCTGGTAATAATTAAAATCAAATTCCACAACCCTCATGGCCCTGCCCTCCTCTGTGCCCTCAACCTCCTTCAATCCTCTCTCTTGCTCATTTCCCACACTGACCCTCTGTTTTCTTAAACATATCACGCTCATTTTGGTCTCAGGAATTTTGCTATTACACTCTCTATTTTGGGAGAGTTCTAAGAATGGAGGCATCTCTTTCCAGTTCTAGTTTGATATTCCATTATATTTAATGACACTGAGCATTTTTTCACATGCTTTTTGCTCATTTGGATATCCTCTTTGGTGGTGCCTGTGCAAGTCTTTTGCCCATTTTGTTTTTGAGTTGTCATCTTCTAACGAATTTGTAGTTCTTTATATTTTCTGTATATGAATGCTTTGTTCAATACATATATTAGCTTCTTCTCCTAGTTTATATTTTTATTCTCTTATTGGTGTCTATGCAGAAATTAAACCACTTTATTTATTTATTTAGGTCAGTACTTAGGCATTTTGTTTCAGAAACATTTGCCCACTTTAAGGCATGAGGATTCGAACCTATATTTTCTTCTGAAAAATTTTTTGGGCCCTTCCATTTTAGGTCATTGATATATTTCAAATTAATTTTTCTATGTAGTGTGAGGTAAGGGTCAAGTTACATTTTTTTCCATAAGGACATTTCATTGCTCTACCCTGTCCCCACTTAGAAGTTTCATCTCTGTCTTATCTTAAATGCCTATATGGGGTGCCTGGGTGGCTTAGTGGGTTCAGCATCTGACTCTTGTTTTGGCTCAGGTCATGATCTCACAGTTCTGTGACTGAGCCCCATATTGGGCTCCATGCTGACAGTGTGGATACTGCTTGGGATTCTCTACCTCCTTCTCTATTCTTCCCCCACACTCACTGTCTCTCTCAAAATAAACTTAAAAACTTTTTTTTAAAAAATGCCTATATATGTACGGGTCTATTTCTGGACATGCTATTCTGTTCCACTCATCTACTTTTCTGCCTCCATATCAATACTCCACTATGTTAAACACTGTAGCTTTATAGTTATTCTTTAAAATACTGGTCTTTAATAATAAAAAGGAGTGAACTATTAATATATGCAATTACTTGGGGGTGCCTGGGTGGCTCAGCTCATGATCTCGCGGTTAGTGGGTTCAAGTCCCATGTCGGGCTCTGTGCTGACAGCTCAGAGCCTGGAGCCTGCTTCAGATTCTGTGTCTCCCTCTCTCTCTCTGTACCTTCCTACTTATGCTCGCTCCCTCTCTCACTTTCTCTGAAAAATAAATAAACATTAAATTTTTTTAAAAAAATGTGGGGCGCCTGGGTGGCTCAGTCGGTTAAGCATCCGACTTCAGTTCGGATCATGATCTCACGGTTCGTGGGTTTGAGCCCCGCATCGGGCTCTGTGCTGACAGCTAGTTCAGAGCCTGGACACTGCTTTGGATTCTGTGTCTCCCTTTCTCTCTGACCCTCCCCTGCTCATGCTCTCTCTCTCTCTCTCTCTCTCTCACAAAAATAAAAATATTTAAAAAAAAATAAAAATAAAAGTAAAAATGTATATGCAATAACTTGGATAGATGTGAAGGAAATTATGCTGAGTGAAAAAAATCCCAAAAGGTTGCATGCTGTATGGTTCCATTAATATAGTATTTTTGAAATGAAAAAAATATAGAGATGGAAAATATATTAGTCAGTGCCAGGAATTAGAGATTAGCAAAAGAGGGGCAGGAGGTGGGTGTTATAGTCAGCACAAACCTAAAGAATCCTTGTGGGGATGGAACTGCTCTATATTTTGATTATGAGAGTGATAACATAACTCTCCCTTGTATTAAAATTACATGGAACTAACTACACCAACACGCACACAAATGAGTGCACATAAAACTGGTGAAATTTGAAAAAGACGGATGGGTTGTATTGATTTCAGTTTCCTGGTTGTGATGTTGTGCTATGGTCATGAAAGCTGTTACCATTTAGGGAACCTGGGTAAAAGTTACATAGAGTATCTATATCATTTCAAACAACTGCATGTGAATCAATAGTCATCTCAAAACAAAGAGCTTTGAAAAAATATTGAACTTTCCAATAAACACAGAATAGCACACCATTTATTTAGATCTTTTAAATTTCTTCTCAGATGTTTTTATTTTTCAAGTTGTTGCACATTTTTGTTAGATTTCTAGGTATTAATGGTCTTGATACTATTTTAAATGACACCATTTTAAAATTTCATTTTCCAGTTATTCATTGAAAGTATGTAAATATACAACTGATTTTATATGCTGATTTTTATATTCAGTAATCTCGCTAAATTCACTCAACTGTAATAGGGTTTATTTTTACCTTATTTTGATTTTTAGCAAGCATAATCATATTTATCATCTGTGAATAATTATTTTATTCTTTCCAAATTTTGTTTTTCTTTTTCTTGATTTATCACAATAACTATGATCTCCAGTAAATACTAATTAGAAGTGTATTATTGAATATCCTTATCTTGTTCACAAACTCATGGGAACATGTTCAATACTTCACCGTTCAATATAGCTATGTTTTATCAAATGTTTTTACTAACCTTTCTATATTTTATGATTTTTCTCATTTGCTTTGTTAGTGTGGGTATTGCATACATCTCTTATATTTTGTCCTATTCTTTCCATTCTTTTTCTCTTACTGTAATTCAGTTTCAATATTTCCTTACTAGTTTTAGAATTTGATAATTCTATCTTCTGCTCTGTCCAGTCTGCTGTTAAACTCATCCAATAAGTTTTTAATTTCACAAATTATGTTTTACAGTTTTGATATACAGTTGATTTTTTTAATAAAGAGGAGATTCCAATTCTCTTTCTAAAATCTCAAATTTTGATCTCTTTTGTTCAAGTTTTCCTCTATTTTTAAATATACATTTACTAGTTATTTTTAAATACTTGTCTGCTAACTCCAAGATTTGAATCATCTTCTTGCTTTTTTTTTTTTTTTCAGTCATATTATTTCTCCCTTTTTTATACCTGGTCATTTTTTTTATTGTATGCAAGAAATTGTGAATAAAGGCATAAGGGAGACTGGAGTTGATGCTATTTTCCCCTCAGAAAGGATTCACTCTTTCTTCTGTTGGGCACATGGAGTGAAGAGCTGCTTATCTTATTCTGGTCAAATGCTGAGCTTGGTAAGGATGGACTAGAGCATAAGATAGACTCTCTCCAGTATTTTGATCAGTGTTTGTTACAGGTCTCTCTCTCTCTAGTGACCAAAAGACTGTAGGATATTTGACTCAGCCCATCTAGCCTAACATCTAGCATCCTACCATGCCCCAGAATTAAACAAATTTTCCAGAGAGAAAAATCAGCCAAATGTTTAGGGATCCTTTAGATCCTAGTTCATAATGCCAGTCCACAATAAAATATTTGCTGGTTTCTCTTTCTCCTACTAGAATCTCTATGCTAACAGCAAGCCCAGTCCTCAGCCTGTGCCCAGGCCTGGCAAATGCATATATCAGCTCATCAAAGAAGGGCTCTTTGAACACCTGAACTAAAATAATGGACAGAAGACTTCAATAGACATTTCTCCAAAAATGACATACAAACAGCCAACAAGCACATGAAAGATTTTGAGTATCATCAGTCATTAGAAAAATGCAGTCAAAACTATAATATGATACTACTTCACACATCTAGGATAGTTCTAATTTTTTTTTAAAAGGGAATATAACAAGTGATGAAGATATGGAGAAATTAGAGCCCTCTTTACATGGCTTATAGGAATGAGAAATGGTTTAGCCACCACAGAAAAGTTGGTTGCTTCCTCAAAAAATTAAATGTAGAATTACCAGCAATTCCAACCCTAGGTATATATCCACATGAATTGAAAACAGGTACTCCAACAACTACTACATGCATGTTCTTCTCAGCAGCAGTAGTCAGAATAGACAAAATATGGCAACAGATCAAATGTCCATCAACTGATGAACAGATAAACAAATTGTGACAACGGAATATTATTCAGCCTTAAAAAGAGTGAAATACTAATACATGCTACACTGCAGGTGAAGATTAAAATTCTGTGCTAAGTAAAAGAAGGTAAATGCAAAGGGACAAATAGTATATAATCCCATTTATATGAAATACTCAGAATAAGTGAATCCAGGGAGACAGAACACAGACTGGTAGTTTCCAAGGGCTGAAGGAACAGAAGAAGGAGAAACAACTGCTTAATAGGTATGGAAATTTCTTTGAGGGATAATGAAAATATTTTGGAACTGGATAGAGTTGAAGGTTGTGCAGCAATGAGAATGGACTAAATGCCACTGGATTGTTCATCTTTATATGGTTCATTTTTCTT
Source organism: Hyaena hyaena (assembly GCF_003009895.1). NCBI lineage: Eukaryota > Metazoa > Chordata > Mammalia > Carnivora > Hyaenidae > Hyaena > Hyaena hyaena. Next base: position 166,102 of record NW_024081000.1, read on the forward strand.
TTTTTGTGACTCTCACCTCTATTTAAAAAAAACAAACTAACAGCTCTTTCCCCTAGGGTAGTTTATATACTTCTCCTCTCTGCTATCATAACTCTACGATGCCTTTTTTAAAACTTATTTTATTTTATGCTGAGGCATAGGAGCACATGTACCCCAATGTTCATAGCAGCACTCTCCACAATAGCTAAAACATGGAAAGAGCCTAAGTGTCCATCAACAGATGAATGGATCAAGAAGATGTGGTTTATCTATACCATGGAATACTCCATGGCAATGAGAAACAATGAAATCTGGCCATGTGTAGCAACATGGATGGACCTTGAGGGTGTTATGCTGAGCGAAATAAGTCAGGCAGAGAAGGACAAATATCATATGTTTGCACATATAGGAGGATTAGGAGGAACTTGACGGAGGAACAAGGGGGAGAAGAAGGGCTGAAATGGTGGGGGAAAGGGAGAGAGGCAAACCATGAGAGACTCTTGAATGCTGACAAAAACTGAGGACTGATGGATGTGGGGGGGAGGGGGGGATGGGCATGGAGGAGGGCACTTGTGGGGATGAGCACTGAGTGTTATGTGGAAACTAATTTGACAATAAACTATTTGTAAAAAACAAAAAAAAACAAAAAAAAACAAAAAAAACACTTATTTTATTTTAAAATGTACACACTTCTTTTTAGTCATCACAGTGAAAAGAATGGACTACCCAGAAGCAAACTGCATGTCATATTTTAAAGGTGTATTTTTGTTTTTTTTTAATTTTTGTTTTTGTTTTTTTTTTAAACAAAGTGCATACACAAGTGGGGAAGAGAGCAAGAATCTCAAACAGGCTCCATGCTCAGTGTGGAGCCCGACATGGAGCTTGATCCCATGACCCTGGGATCATGACATAAGGCAAAATCAAAAGTCAGACACTTAACCTACTGAGGCACCCAAGTGCCTCTGAAATATTTTTAATCATTTATTACTTTCTGGAATTCTCATGTTGATTTACTTTTTCCTTCTTTGTGGTCTATCTGTGATTGATGATCCTTGGCTCCCATGCTCAGATTCTCCCTTAGATGCTCTATCAGACCAGGGACCCTGTCTGTTTTCCTCACTGCTGCATTTATACACTCTGTATGGGACCAAGAAGGCACAGGCACTTAGCAAATAACTCCTGAATGCATAAAGTGTTTTCAGGAAAAACAGAGCTATATCAGTTTTCTTTTAATATCAGTTCATATACAGTTCCCATCTATCTTTGTCCCTGAGTTAATTGATAAATCTTGGTTAACTGAGGTGGGGGGCGTTATATTTCTATTGCTTCTAAAGCAAAAATCAGCAGGGAGGAATGGGAAATAATTTTTTCAAGCCTAGGACACAGAACAGGTCTTAAGGGAGATCCATTAACACCAAAGATTCACACATAAAACAAGCAGGCTGAACAGCTATCGGCTATAGATCCTAGCAAATATCCTGGAGTATCATAAGATCCTTGCAGCCTAGGAAACTTCATAAAAAAGACGACTCTGTTGACTAGACCCCAACATGAAATGGCATAAATTAAAGCAGTCAAATCAGGCACCATATTGTCAAGAAGCTCTCAAGATAGATCACAGAGTGATAGAAAATATTTGCTTACCTGATCTCAACTGACTGGTCAAGGTCTGAAGTACTGAAAAAAGACCGTTCCAATCAATGAGCAGTGGCTTTCAAGGGCTCCTGAGCTCTCTGTTAGGTCAAACTGCAATATGAAAACAGCACTGATGATATTCACCCAGTCTTCCTTCATTAAGCATTACTGCCAAATTTAGAGCTCACTTCAAATGTGTGGGCTCTTAGGTTTCCAACCAACCTTGGCAATTTTGGAATTTATGTAACAAGTTCCACCGACTTGGTGGCAAATCAGACTTAATATTTCTAAAAAATAGGACCTAGCAGGCAAGAAAATGGCTAATGAGTCTTCCCCAGAAATCGAATCGCTCTTTTGGAAAATAGAAACAGCTTGCATGGATTAAAATCACTCTTGAAAAAGTAGCTGCAATATAAAATCTGGCTTTTTCCTGAAATCAAAATTCAAGTTCCTGGTGTTTGTTCATTCCTCTATCTTGTTCACCCAACAAACGCTTAACTAGGAAGCAGAGGATTTGAAATTGTGTCCTTGTATCTTCCAAGACTTGATTTCTGTGTAGCTTGTAATACATACATATTTTTGTTTCCCATGCCAAATTCATTCATTTCAGGTTTGTTGTACCATAAATATGTAGCAACATGTTCACAACAGTCCATAAATAGATTTCATGAGGTTATTTCAATTAGTAACTATTATTGTAGAATATGTGTGTGTATTCCCTTACATGTAGCATTTTTTATATGTGAAGTATTGATAGATCAAATGAAAATGTATATTAAAGCATGACATGAATATATTCACCCTACCATCTTAATATCATTTATTTCTTTGTACAGTCGTTATTAATTCTTGGTAAAGCTAATATTTTGTCACATCAATAATATATAGGACAATTTTATCAGTTTCTATTCAGAGAGACTAAGTTCAATTTTTGCACAAGCTATGAGCCTGACATTCAATACACTCTTGGAATCTGAAAATGATAATAATAACAATAAATTGTTCAGCTTGGATTTTTCCCCTTTTTTCAAGAGATCCACATCTAATTGCTTACCAAAATAATCCCAATGCTTTGGAATCAACGTATCTGACCTCAAATCTTATTCTTTAAAATAAAAAAGTACTTTCCTGATAGTGGTGTGATATTTTCCCTTTAACACCTGTTTTGGCCTGGTAATCTTTACTGTGTGAGAAAAAGGGAAATTGATTTTACAGACAGCTTGAAAAAGAAATGTTTATAGGGTCCTTCATTTCAAGCCCCCTTGGCATACAGTCCTCATTTTATTTACAAATGACGTCTTGCATGTGTACTCGTTTGGAAGAAACTGATGGCAAACACTGAATACTCCTGGTGGCCACTGGTAATAGACGACATCATCCTTCTCACTCTTTATGGGACATTAAGTCTCGGGCCATGGGTACCTATACAGTCCTAGCTCATTGCCTCAGATTGACATCAGCTCCCGAATTCACTTTTAGGCAAACTGGAAACTTTCTCAGGAGTCACATTTTTCACTTCAAGTTGTACCTAGCTGAGCAAATGCTGCAGGACAGGAGTTGGGGAGCACACCATCCACCTAGAGGGAGGACCGCCGAGAGGCCACTGGGGCAGGAGGGACAACCATTTCTGTAAAAGAACATGGCGTGTGTACGGGGGTTCACTCATCCCAGGAAGGAATTTTTTCAGCAGTTGAATCTAGTGGTCTGTGTAGGCCAATACGTCATCTCTCATAAAACAACAAACTTATTTCTTAGGTCTGGGATCAATGAGTGCTCAAAATTATAGAATACAGTTCCTGAGCTGCCCAGTCTTTTGACAGTATAAACTGCTGGAAATTGTCCCCCTTTAAACACATGCTGGGTTTCTTTGTGCCCTTAGTTCATCTAGGGAGACTGTTTCTTCCACAAGTTCACTCTTTTTCTTCTTCTTAATGAGGTTGATCCAGAAACAACTCCTGCTCCAAAGCATAAACTTTTTATTCTAATTTCATTTACATAAGCTCTTTTACTCACTTCTGATTATCTATTTTTGTGACTATCTTTCAATATAGAAATAGCAATATGCTTGATAATCAGGTGCTTCCCCAGATTTCCCTGGGGTTGCTAAGTAAGATATGATGTATCATCTGTCTAAAATTGGAAAAACTATGAATTCCAAGATTTTAAGATTAGCACAGCCTTCTGTGGGCCTGTTTTAGCCATGTAGTCTCAGCAATAAGTAAACTTTTGCTGTGTTCACTGAGACTTGGGAGTTGTTGATTACATATTCCCCGGCAAACGTGGTATATAGTAAATTTTATGCATTACTTGTTAAAGAGGATCAAGTTTAAATCTATCATTTTTATTAACTTTATTAATTTATGAAATAAGCCTTAAAATCAGTTCTTTGAAATATACTGATATAAAATACTTTTAATTAGGGGCACCTGGGTGGCTCAGTCAGTTGAGCATCCGTCTTCGGCTCAGGTCATGATCTCATGGTTCATGGGTTCGAGCCTCGCATCTGGCTCTGTGCTGACAGCTTCCAGAGCCTGGAGCCTGATTCAGATTATGTGTCTCTCCCCCTCTCTGACCTTCCCCTGCTCATGCTGTGTGTGTGTCTCTCTCAGAAATAAATTTAAAACCAAACAAAACCAAACAAAAAACAAAATACTTTCAGTTAAAATGGTAAGTAGTAGCTTAAATCTCAAGGAGGATTTCTCAGATCATGTGTTACTTGGAAAGAAGTTTACAAGTGAGTCCATGGTTCCAATGGCTCCTTGGGAACTCTGGTTTCTAGAACACTGCTCTTTGATGAACGCCCAAGGCATAAGCTGCGACAAAGTCCTCTAATATAAAGGGGGATGTAAAAGAAAGCTAAATCCTGGAATTCCAAGCATCAGTTTGGTTGAGTCTTGATAATTTTCACTTCAGTAATCTACCAATGCACACGGATTCTTAGGAAAGTTACCACCTGTCTTTGCTTACAGCACCAGAAAATTTAGTAGTAATAGGACCCAAAGAAGTTTCTCTGCAAAATATTTCATTGCTAATACAAGACATATTTGTTAGGAAACATTATCATTATTCAAATTTAGCTACTTCCTGGCCAAAGTCACTACCCTGAATTAGGGTTCAATCTTCCACGTGCCTGATCAGCAAGATGAGGCATGTGGGAAAGTTCTTTGTACAAACAAGAGTGAAGAAGTGTGAGATCAGAGGGCTGTTTCAAGACTCAGTAGTAGTCACCCATCAACTTCCATTTTCCTAAGATCCTCACTACCAGACCTAAGTAAAGGTCTCACATGTATCAGCTCCTATATTTTCCTGACTCTAAGCCAGTTGTTATTAGAAAAACATTTAGAAGGCAAATTTTAATTAGGGATCAACAGACATTAAGTATTCATAATTACACAATTCCACCACTAGGAATTTATTCAGAAGAAATACTCAGAGATACCACAAAGTTTTTCTATCAGAATGTTAATCACAGTTTTGTTTCCTTTATAATAATATCAGTGAAATAATGGGGTATAACCTAAATGTCCAAGAATAGGAAAGTGTTTAAAGTAATTTCATTATCAAACATAGTCAATGGTGAGTTAAGAGCAAGGCTTTGGAACCACTTACAGTAGGACTGGAATTACAGCTCTGCTCTTAAATAATTGTTCCATCACAGGGAAGATGCTTAACTTCTCTAACAACTCATCTGTAAAATGAGGATAACACCTACTTTATTAAAAAAAACAATGTGGAGGAATCAAATTATGTAACTTAGATATACTATTAACATAGAATCTAGTATATAGTGAATACTTACCATAAAATAGTTAGTGTTTTAACAATAAAACTGCATGTTAAGTACTAAAGTCATATTGTAGATGTCTTGCTATAAGAAAATACAATTTATTTTTAAATCAGAACAAAATAGTAATGAAGCAAAATATATAGTGGATGACTAATTTTTAAAGGATCTAAAAATGTGTGTGGATATAAAATAAAAGATACAGTACACTTTAACAGTATTTATTCCTAGTGATAAAATTATGGGTGATTTTTCTTTTCTTCCTTAGTCTTTTGCTTCAGTGATTATACTATATATTGCAAACTAAGTAAACGTGTTTTTGCAAATGTGTACAAAGGTGACTGCTGCCAGAGGAAAAAATAATAATAATTTGTGTTCAGAAGTGGGAGAGATTGCTTCCAGTTAGGAAAAATTAGGGAAAGCTACAGGGAAGGTATCACACATGAAATGAACCCAAATGTGCTCAAGCTTTATCAGGCACAGACAAGGAAGGTACCTTTGAGGGAAAATAACAGAAAGAAGAAAAATGAAAAGCTATCAATGTTTAAAGGCTATTTGGGGAACACCACACGCAGTTCGGCCTCCTACACATGGCATGCTGGAAGGGGTTTCCTGCATCCAGATCAGAGAGAATTTGAAGGCCAACACTAAGAAACTAAGTCCAGCAAAATATTAATAGAGCTCTTGGAAAGAAAGAAAAAAAGAGATCTGTGGTCATATATATTAAGGAAAAGCTTCCTGTTTTACTGTCTTCAGACATTCTCAACATGATTTTAGTAAATAAAAACCTCTGCCAAATTGACCTTTAAAATACCGTACCATATTTAATCTTTTTCCTCCGACATTTGTAGGTAGATCAAAACACTACTGGGGCACCTGGGTGGCTCAGTCGGTTAAGCATCCAATTCTTGATTTTGGCTCAGCTCACAATCTCATGGTTCATGAGTTAGAGCCCCATGTCAAGCTCTGGGCTGAAAGTATGGAGCCTGCTTGAGATTTTCTCTCTCCCTCTCTCTCTCAAAATAAATAAACACTAAAAAAAAAAAAACAAAACAAAACCACTATTTGCCTATGCTACTCTAAGAATGATATAAAGTACAGACGATCTTTGATAAGGAAAAGGAAAGGCAGAAAGTTCCAAGTATGGGAGTCCTGCCAGTGTAGAAAAAGTACTAATGAAACATTTCAGGGAGGCATTTAAGAGCTCAAGAGGCAGAAAGTTGGAAAGGGGCACACCAAGGGATGCAAGGAAGAATGCAAAAGACAAGCTTTATCTCCTTCCCAAGTCTCCCTAAGCTGACCTCATCTGCAATATAAGTCCCCAAGGCTCCCTCGTGGGGAATCAGGTAGGAAATCTTCATGGTAAGATACAATGGGAATTCTGAAAACAGTGGGTCTAGGAAAAAGCAAACACTTTGCTCCCAGCCTAACTCATCATTTACTATCCCTCGTTTAACACAATGAAGGAAAGCAAGGTCAGAGGCCCTCCAGCTGCTGACCAAGTGAAAAGGAGAAGCTGTGTCTGTGACATAACCACTTAGCTCTTCACGCCCCTTTCCAATCTGACCCTCTTTATGTCATTACCTTTATGGGCATTGTCTTCACGTGTCTTACCTTAATGCCACTTTCACACATATCATTTCATTAACAAACATAACAACCTCACTGAAGCAGGTAGAGCAGATGACCCCAAGTTACAAATGAAATTTATGAAAGTTAAGACTATAGTGAAGACAGTTCTAAAGAGATATCTACAACCACAAGGCAACAAGCTAGATCACAAAGTTCTAGAAGCATTTACTATGACTAACAAATATAAATACACAACATAAAAATGCAAACGTAAATGCTAGTAAATATAAATATTAAGCAAGTAATAACCTTACATTGAAGAAGCCAGTATTACATGTATAAAATGTTCACAATGTGAAAAATATGGGAAAGTTCGGCTCACAATGGGAGGAAGCAGAGAAAACATCAAATGTGATGTGTCTATCACATCAAATCAATTGATTTTTTAAATGTGCTTATTTATATCTTAAATAACAAAAGACAGCAGAAAGCAACATTTTATAGTTATCCTGAATTATTGAAATACTTTATACATTTTAGCTTTTTTGAAAATTACTGCAAGTTCCACTGTTCTTTTTCATTGCATGGCTGGAAAGAGTCAAAATCTACTTTAGAGAAGAAAGGGGGAGAAATGATCTAAGAAACAACATAGCAGACTCTTATATCCCATGTGATTTCCTTTTCTAGAGATAAAAATCAATTTATCAGCCTTGTATGTAAACTAGAGAAACAATATAGGTCCTCAAAGATATCTTGTTGAACATTTTTGCGTAATAAAATTGAGCCATTATTTTTACTAAGTCACAGAGGAGAAGGGCTTGAACTCTGACTTGTTCAACCTAAACTATTATTAGGTTGTTCATTGTTCCACAGAAATTATGAAGCAAGTTGAATTGTAGCCAATTACAAATTAAAGTTTTCCAAATCCACTTCCAAAAAACTATATATACTGGTCTAGAGCAAGTGCCTATAAACTAGAAACATTTTAGTAATGCTTAAAGATAGGAAAATCAAATTTATTAGGGCTTATCATAAGCACATTAAACATATTTTATAATAATTTTTATAAAGAATACACTACAGTTTAATGTACACTTCAGGTTGTGAATAATTATCTAACTTTGAGTATATGAGACAAAGGAAATGGAAAGCTCTCCATAGCTATAATAAGAATCAGATTTCAAGATTTTATCTAATCTCTAGCTGTGTGTGTGTGTGTGTGTGTGTGCTGTATGTATATACTTGTATGCACACACACATGTATAAAGAGAAAACATGGACAGGGGCAGAGAACTATATATTTAAAAATTGGTGGGAACAGTGGAGATGGCAATTATATTTACCTTCAAGATATTAACAGAAATCAGAAATATATTTCACAGATCACTCACTATTCCAAATTCATTCCAACAATACTTAAAACCAGTTCTGTAAGCTGAAATAATACAGTATTCATTTTTGTCTGAGTTCATAGAATCTCTTGAGGTTTTAAAAACTCATTAGCTAATAGAATTGCTCTAGATCTGGAAGTTCACTAATAAAATAAAATTCTCTAGTGTTTAGAAAAATTGTACTTGATAATTGGTTCCTTGTAAATTGCACTTTGATGGACCTTGTCCACAACTTATTTGATGGACAGGGGAAAAAAAAAAATATATATATATATATATATAAATCAATTAAACTTTCAGTGTCTATATATTTATACCAAGAAGTAGCTAAAATACTATTTCCCAGACTCAGTAACTTTTTAAATAAAACAACTATACAGCATCCAAGTTTGCATCAAGTATGTCCTTTAAATATTTATATGGCACATATATCTTCTCTTGATTTATAATTGGATAATGTACATCTTTAATAATTTGGTAAAGAACTAAATCCAGTGGACTGAACCACTTTGAATGAAGTGCATCTGACTAGATTCTCTGGATCCATGGAATTTTCTCATGAAATCTGGAGAGGACTACTATGGAGTTAACAAATTTTGTTGACCTGGAAATAATAAAGCTACACTTTTGCAGAAAACTCAGTGAGGTCAGAACATGACAGCCACAAACCTGGAAACCTGCTACACCAACATTCTTATGGCAGCCCTCAAAATGACACTGTATTTTTGATGAATTTATTGATTATTCCCTTTATCTCAAATAAGAAAAGCCTTACTACCCACAATCTATGGGATGGGAGAAGACATTTGCAAATGACATATCTGGTAAAGGGTTAGTATCCAAAATCTATAAAGAACTTATCAAACTCAACACCCAAAAACAAATAATCCAGTTAAAAATGGGCAGAAAACATGAATAGACATTTTTCCAAAGACGACATAAGAGGGTCAACAGACACATGAAAAGATGCTCAACATCACTCATCATCAGGGAAATAAGAATCAAAACTACAATGACTGTCACCTCTCACTAGTCAGAATGGCTAAAATTAACAACTCAGGAAACAAAAGGGGAACCCTCCCACACTGCTAGTGGGAATGCAAATTAGTGCACTCTGGAAAACAGAATGGCAGTTCCTCAAAAAGTTAAAAATAGAACTTCCCTACAATCCAGCAATTGTACTTCTAAGTATTTACCCAAAGGATACACAAATGCTAATTAAAAGTGATACATGCACCCCACAGTTTATACAGCATTACCAACAATAGCCAAATTATGAAAAGAGCATAAATGTCCATTGACTGATGAATGGATGAAGAAGATGTGGTATATATACAATGGGATATTACTCAACTATAAAAAGAATGATATCTTGCCATTTTCAATGGCATGGCTGAGCTAGAGTATTATGCTAAGTGAGTCAGTCAGAGAAAGACAAATACTATATGATTTAATTTATATGTGGAATTGAAGAAACAAAACAAATCAACAGGTTGGGGTGGGGGAAGAGAGGAAAACCAAGAAACAAACACTTAACTATAGATAAAAAATTGATGGTTACCAGAGGGGAGGTAGGTGCAGGAATGGGTTGAATAGGTGGTGGGGATTAAGGAGGGCACTTGTAATAAGCACCAGGTATTGTATATAAGTGAATCTACTAAAATCTACCCCTTAAATTAATTTTACAGTGTATGCTAAATGAAATTTAAATAAAAACTTAAAAATGAAGAGAAAAGAAAAGCGAAGAGAAAAGAAAGGAAAGGAAAGGAAAGGAAAGGAAAGGAAAGGAAAGGAAAGGAAAGGAAAGGAAAGGAAAGGAAAGGAAGGAAAGGGAAGGAAAAGAAAGGAAAGGAAAAGAAAAGAAAAAAGAAAAGAAAAGAAAAGCCTTACCACCCAGCTGGCTAGGAAATGTTACCATTGGCACAACACTGGAGAGAGCACAATGTCTCCTAACTACAAAACCAAAAGCTTCATCATTTGCTCACAGACCTTCCAGAAGAAAAAAACATTTTTTTGTGCATTGCTTTTCTCCTATCCCATTTTATACAGTCTTGGACTTTTCATTATGGCCAAGTAAAACTATGGTTTGTGACTTTTTTTCCCCAAAAATTAACTTCCTCTATCTGGGGACACCTAGGTGGCTCAATCAGTTAAGCTTCTGACTGGTTCAGGTTATGATTTCACAGTTCATGGTTCGAGCCCTGCATCAGGCTGTCAGAGCCTGGAGCCTGCTTCAGAATCTGTGTCTCCCTTTGTCTCTGCCCCTCCCCTACTTACACTCTGTGTCTCTCTCTGTCTCAAAAATAAATAAACATTAAAAAATTTTTTAATGTGCTTCCTCTATCTGGAACAACTTCACTTATGTCTTGCTTACTAAGGCACTTTAATTGGTTGACTGTGAACCTTTCTATGTTGTCAAAATACTCATTTTCTATTTCAATAATATAAAACTGGATGTGTGCTAACAACAAACAGACAGAAATGTGATACATGGACTACCACTTATCACTTTCAGCTATGAATGAATGTGCCAAACCAGAATACTATCTAGAAACAAAACATCTTTGTTACCGACACACTAGAACTACAAAAAACAAACAAACAAACAAACAAAACAACAACAACAAAAAAAGAATATTCTTCTAGTTTAAGGGAATAAACTCCAGAGAGAAATTTGACACCTATGGGAAGTAATTAAGAGCACCAGAAAAGCTAAATAAGAAGTAAAAAATTTTTAAAAAGATTGTGTTTCTTTTATTCTTGAAATTTCTTTAAAGTACTGTCCAAAGCAAATGTAGGCTTTTAAGTTACAACTGGTAATGCATGTGGAAATAAAAAAACATGACAACAAGCACACAAAGGAAGTGGCAAGTAACTGAATTATGCTATATTATAGATGGTGAAGTGTGAACTTGTAAGTAGAAATGGAAAGTGACAGGTGTGAAATACAAAATTAGGCAATAGTAACACTAAACACTTTAACTTGATCATTTAAAGATGTGAATTATTAGTACTAGGTATAACCTTTAAAGAAAATAATCAAAATTATACCTATATAGCTATACCATTAATGCCACGAGGGGACAGAAATTAGAATGCAAAAAAAATTATTTTGATGAACCTAAAACATGGCAGGATGATCAGAGAAACAAAATCAAAAGGGAAAAATGGAAAACAAATAGTCATATGGTACACTTAAATTCATGTATATAAAAGTTACATTAAATGTAAATGTACTCAACATTTCAATTGAGATAGAGAAATTTTCAGACTGGATAACAAAGCAAGACGTAACTACATGCTTCCAACTAAAAAAATACATCTCAAATATAAAAACACAGTGTGAAAGTAAAAGGATAGAAAAAGATATAACATGAAACCAGTACATTTAAAAAGCTAGTATAGATATATTAACATAGAGTGGAGTAAAGTTCAAGATCAAGAATATTACTAAAGGGGCACCTGGGTGACTCAGTTGGTTAAGCGTCCAACTTCGGCTCAGGTCATGATCTCATGGTTCATGAGTTTGAGCCCCACATCAGGCTATGTGCTGACAGCTCAGAGCCTGGAATCTGCTTCAGATTCTGTGTCTCCCTCTCTCTCTGTCCCATCGCCCACTTGCGCTCTCTCTCTCTCTCTGAAAAATGAATAAATGTTTAAAAAAAATTTTAAGAATATTACTGAAGATAAGAAAGAATATTTCAGGGGCACCTGGGTGGCTTAGTCTGTTAAATATCTGACTTCAGCTCAGGTCATGATCTCAGATTTGTGGGTTCAAGCCCTGCATCGGGCTCTGTGCTTTCAGCTCAGAGCCTGGAGCCTGTTTTGGATTCTGTGTCTCTCTCTCTCTGCCCCTCTGTGATTCATGCTCTGTCTCTCAAAAATAAATAAACATTAAAAAAATAAAAATAAAAATAAAATAAAATAAAAAAAGAAAGAATATTTCATGTGATAAAAGGGGCAGTTCATTAGTAGGAAATAACAGTTCTAAATGTGTATACACCTAAATAAATGAACTTCAAAATATATGAGGGAAATACCTAAAAGAACTAAAGGGAAAATCAAAATATCCAAAATCATACTTATAGATATTCAATACCCTTATTTTAGTAATTGATAGAAAAAGTAAACAAAAACTCAGTAAGAATTAAACAGTCTGAACTACAGTATCAGCTAACTTGACCTAACTAACATTTATAGAACATTATACCCAGTACCTGCAAAATAAACATCATTTTCAAGGTGCATGGAATGTTCCATATGCTAGCCCACTAAACAAGTCTCAGGAAGTTCCAAGGATGGAAAGTTTGCAATGTCCTCTGACCAAAATGGAATTGCAAAATCAACAAGGTGTATATAATAATGTCCAAAATATTTTGCAATGAAATAACAGATCTGTGAATAAACCATGGATTGAAAAAGAAATCATAAACATTAGAAAATGTTTTATACAAAATGATAATAAAACCACAACATGCCAAAATTTGTGGGGACAAAGCTAAAATACAGTGTAAGAGTCTTAAAAGGTTATATTAGCTTAAGGGGCAAGATGGCTGAGAAGTAGGGAACTCTGTACATTTCGCTTGTCCCCATTTCTCAAACTGAGAAGGCCTGAAGCCATAGGAACCCTTACAGAATCGCAGGAGTTTGGAAGGAAAAGGAAAGAGACAGAGTCCGCTGAGAAAATAACCTTATAGGTGCATGAGCCTGAACCAGGGAAGATATAAATGGGCCGGGACCTGGAGACATGGAGGCAGGGGGAAGCCCCCTTGCAGGGAGACGCAGTGACTTGAGAGGGAAAGAAAGTGCTGCTGAAACTGCCCAAAGAACTGTCCCTGTCCCTGTCCCTGAGAAAAACCTAGGCTCGGGACAGAGAGTGACTCAGTTCCTAGCTGTGGATCTGACTTTGAGCTGGACGCCCCAGTCCCAGATGGCGCCAGGAGAAACTGCTCTTCTGCTTTACAACTTGATCCCGAGGGGAAGCAGCGCCACCAGAAACCGCTCCACTGTGCCACTCTGGCTGGATTCCCAGTGGGGAGGCTGCACAGCCTGAAACTGCCCCACTGCTCCTCAGGCTAAAACTGCATAAAAGGACTTGACCTGCGAGTGTATATTTTGGACTAAGATCTGGAAATGAGGCAGTGGCTTAAGACATAGAACGTGGCCCACCTTGGCTACGCCCATGGCACAGGGAGATCAGACCGAAAAGAGTGATTTGCAATGCTTGGTTCCAGAAGGGACTGGGGCGCTGCCATTTTTCTCCCCACAGCCATCAAGGCAGGGCCTCAGGGAGCAGCCAGTGGGACTGCAGTGGAGGCTAAAACCCGCCTACACCAAACCATGCCCATCCCTGCTAAACAGCTGCTTTTTCTTTTTTTTTTTTCTTTCTTTCTTTTTTTTTTTTTTTTTACTAGAGCCCAGGGCAAGACCAACATGGATGCACTGCCATGATTTATTCTAGATCAATTCTTTCTATTCAATATATTTTCCCTTGTCCCACTTGTATCCCTCCCCACTGCTGGACTGGACACTCTGGTCATTGGTTTGCTTAAACAGTCACATTTAATCCATTCTCTAGATGTATATTCTACACCTCCACCCCTACCTTTCTATCTCCCTGTCTCAGGAGTAATCAGACTATAAAATTTCTCTGAGTAACATTATCTTCATTTCTTTGTCCTCGCCTCTTACCATATTCTCCTCTTTCTCTCTCTGAATTAAGCCTCTTAGTCTCTCTGCTTGGTTAATGTCCCATTTCATTTCCTCCCCGCCCTGTCATTTCTCTCTTTGTATATGCTATTCCATGAGCACTACATACACCCAGCTCTTTATTTGTAGGTGGGAAATCTGAGTTTATGCTTTTAGACTGTCCTTTGTCTTTTTTTTTCTTTTTTCTTTTCTTTTCTTCTTTTATTATTTGTTTTTCTTCATTCCTCTTTTTTTATCCTTTTTTCCCCCTTTCGGTTTGTGTGTTTGTTGGATTTGTCTGTGCATTTTGTGTGTTTCTGTTTCCTTTTCCAGGGCTTTCTTACCTGTGTGTCTGTCTGTTTCCTTTTCCAGGGCTACCTCAAGAAACAACCCAATGTACACATGGTGGAGAGTCCCAAATACCACTATGAGTAGGGAAAAAAACAACCAAAGTCTCAACAGCAGAGACTAAGAGACACCATTCAAAGAATACTACCTAAACCACAGGCCCTGGACAGTCAAAGAGCCTTCTTTAATACAGCAGTCCTTGCAGGTGCAGAGTGTGTAACAAGCTCTTAAAGCTAACAAGAGACAGAAAGCTAGCCAAAATGATGAAACGGAAGAACTCCCCTCTAAAGAAATTCCAGGAAGAAATGACAGCTAAAGAACGAATTCACTTTCTTCTCAAGTGCACATGGCACATTCTCCAAGATAGATCACATACTGGGTCATAAAGTAGCCCTCAATAAATATAAAAGAATCGAGATCATACCATGCACACTTTCAGATCACAATGCTATGAAACTTGAAATCAACCACATGATAGAAGCCTGGAAAATCTCCATAAACATGGAAGTTAAAGAAAACCCTACTTAAGAACGAATGGGCCAATCGGGCAATTAGAGAAGAAATTTAAAAATATATGGAAACAAATGAAAATGAAAATATAACAATTCAAACTCCATGGGATGCGGCAAAGGCAGTCTTAAGAGGAAAGTACATTGCACTCCAGGCCTATTTCATGAAAGTAGAAAAAGCACAAGTACAAAATCTACCAGCACACCTAAAGGGACTAGAAGGAGAGCAACAAGAGCACCCCAAACCCAGTAGGAGAAAAGAAATAATAAAAATCAGGGCAGAAATAAGCAATATAGAATCCAAAAAAATGGTTAAACAGATCAAAGAAATCAAGAGTTGGTTTTTTGAAAAAATAAACAAAATTGACAAGCCTCTAGCCAGGCTTTTCAAAAAGAAAAGAGAAAGCACCAAAATAGACAAAAATCATGAATGAAAATGGATTTATTACAACCAACCCCTCAGAAATATGAGCAATTATCAGAGAATACTATGAAAAATTATATGCCAACAAATTGGACAACTTAGAAGAAATGGACAAATTCCTAAACACACACTCACTACCACAATTCACATGGGAAGAGATATAAAACTGAACATACCTATAACTAGTGAAGAAATTGAATCAGTTATCAAAAATCTCCCAACAAATAAGAGCCCTGGGCCAGATGGCTTCCCTGGGGAATTCTACCAGCCATTTAAAACAGAATTAATACCCATTCTTCTCAAGCCATTCCAAAAAATAGAAATAGAAGGAAAACTTCCAGACTCATTCTATGAAGCCAACATCACTTTGATTCCCAAGCCAGACAGAGACCCAGCAAAGAAAGAGAACTACAGGCCAATATCCTTGATGAATACGGATGCAAAAATCCTCAACAAGATACTTACAAATCGAATTCTACAACACATAAAAAGAATTATCCACCACGATCAAGTGGGATTCATTCCTGGGTTACAGGGCTGGTTCAATATTCACAAATCAATCAATGTGATACATCACATTAACAAAAGAAAAGATAAAAACCATATGATCCTGTCAATAGATGCAGAAAAAGCATCTGACAAAAGACAGCATCCTTTCTTAATAAAGAACTTCGAGAAAGTCGAGATAGAAAGAACTTACTTCAACATCATAAAAGCCATCTCTGAGAAGGTCTCAGCTAACATTATCCTTAATGGGGAAAAGCTGAGAGCTCTCCCTCTGAAATCAGGAGCATAACAGGGATGTCCACTCTCATCACTGTTGTTTAACATAGTGTTGGAAGTCCTAGCATCAGCAATCAGACAGCAGAAGGAAATGAAAGGCATTAGAATTGGCAAAAAAGAAGTCAAACTTTCACTTTTCGCAGATGACATGAAATTCTACATAGAAAACCTGACAGACTCCACTAGAAGCCTACTAGAACTGATACAAGAATTCAGCCAAGTTGCCGGGTACAAAATCAACGTACAGAAATCGGTTGCATTTTTATACACCAACAATGAAGCAACAGAAAGAGAAATCAAGACACTGATCCCATTCACAATTGCACAAAAAAAACCATAGAATACCTAGGAATAAACCTAATCAAAGATATAGGAGATCTATATGATGAAAACTATTGAAAACTTATGAAGGAAATTGAAGAAGACACAAAGAAATGGAAAAACATTCCATGCTCATGGATCAGAAGAATAAATATTGTTAAAAATGTCATTACTATCCAAAGCAATCTACACATTCAATGCAATCCCAATCAAAACTAGAACAAACTACCCGAAAATTTGTATGGAACCACAAAAGACCCTGAATAGCCAAAGTAATATTGAAGAAGAAAACCAAAACGGGAGGCATCATCATCCCAGACTTTAGCCTCTACTACAAAGCTGTCATCATCAAGACAGTATGGTATTAGCACAAAAACAGATACATAGACCAATGGAATAGAATAGAGAACTCAGAATTGGATCCACAAATGTATGGCCAATTAATCTTTGACAAAGCAGGAAAGAGTAACCAGTGGAAAAAAGACAGCCTCTTTAACAAATGGTGCTGGGAGAACTGGACAGCAACACACAGAAGAATGAAACTGGACCACTGTCTCACACCATACACAAAAATAAATGGATAAAGGACCTGAATGTGACACAGGAAACCATCAAAACCCTAGAGCAGAAAGCAGGAAACAACCTCCTTGACCTCCACTGCAGAAATTTCTTACTTGACACATCCCCAAAGGCAAGGGAATCAAGAGCAAAAATGAACTATTGGGACCTCATCAAGATAAAAAGCTTCTGCATGGCAAAGGAAACAATAAAACTAACAGGCAACCAACGGAATGGGAAAAGATAGTTGCAAATGACATATCAGATAAAGGGCTACTATCCAAAATCTATAAGGAACTCACCACACTCCACACCCAGACAAATAATCCAGTGAAGAAATGGGCAGAAGACATGAACAGACACTTCTCCAAAGAGGACATCCAGATGGCCAACAGACACATGAAACAATGCTCAGCATCCTTCCTCATCAGGGAAATACAAATCAAAACCACACTGAGATACCACCTCACGCCAGTCAGAGTGGCTAAAATGAACAAATCAGTAGACTCTAGATGCTGGTGAGGATGTGGAGAAACGGGCACCCTCCTACACTGTTGGTGGGAATGTAAACTGGTGCAGCCCCTCTGGAAAATAGTGTGGAGGTCCCTCAAAAAATTAACAATATAACTCCTCTATGACCCAGCAATAGCACTGCTAGGAATTTACCCAAGGGATACAGGACTGCTGGTACATAGGGGCACATGGACCCCAGTGTTCATAGCAGCACTCGCAACAATAGCCAAAACATGGAAAGAGCCTAAGTGTCCATCAGCTGACGAATGGACCAAGAAGATGTGGTTTATCTATACAATAGAATACTACTTGGCAATGAGAAAGAATGACATCAGGCCATGTGTAGCAACATGGATGGACCTTGAGGGTGTTATGCTGAGCGAAATAAGTCAGGCAGAGAAGGACAGATACCATATGTTTGCATACATAGGTGGATTAGGAGGAACTTAAAGGAGTACCATGGGGGAGGAGAAGGGGAAAAATAGTTGGGGAGAGGAAGGGAAACAAACCATGAGAGACTCTTGAAGGCTGAGAACAAACTGAGGGCTGATGGGGGTGGGGGAGAGGGGAAGGGAGGTGATTGTTATGGAGGAGAGCACTTGTTGCAATCAGCACTGGGTGTTATATGGAAACCAAGTTGACAATCAACTATTTAAGAAAAAAAAGGCTATATTAGAAATATAAACTTTGAAATAAATGATTTACACCTTAGGAAGCTAGAAAAATAAAAGCAAATTAAACCAAAAATAATTAGAAGGAAGAATGTAATACATATAAGAAGAGAAATCATTGAAATAAAAAGTCTATAAACAATAGAAGAAATGACAGAAGCAAAGTTAGTTCTTTGAAAATGGTAAGGAAATTGATTAAAACCTTAAAATACTAATAGAAAAAAAGAGAAAACAAATTTTCAGTATCAGTAATGAAAAATGGAATATCACTATGGATCTAACCTATACTAAAAGGATGATAAATGAATAAAGTGAACAACTTTATAGCAATAAACGTGATTACTTAGGTGAAATGAATAAATTCTTTTAAAAGTATGATTTATTATAGCTAGTTCAAAAATAGAAAGCAAATAGTCACATATTTATTAAGGATATATTTATAATAAAATAAAAAATTCCCAATAAATAAATCTCTAGGGCTGGATGGTTTTTCTAGTAAATTTTATCAAACACTTAAGGGGGAAAAATACCAATTTTATATAAGATTTTTCAGATGCTAGAGAAGGGAATGCTTCTCAATTCATTTTTTTAAAAGCAGCATAACTGGTGACAAAACCAAAGATATCACAAGAAAATAATATTACATAGGGGAGTTCTATTGTTAACTTTTTGAGGAACCTCCACGCTGTATTCCAGAGGGGCTGTACCAGTTTACATTCCCACCAACAGTGTAGGAGGGTGCCCGTTTCTCCACATCCTCGCCAGCATCTAGAGTCCTCTGATTTGCTCATTTTAGCCACTCTGACTGGTGTGAGGTGGTATCTCAGTGTGGTTTTGATTTGTATTTCCCTGATGAGGAGGGATGCCCTGCTAGGAATTTACCCAAGGGATACAGGAGTGCTGATGCATAGGAGCACATGGACCCCAATGTTCACAGCAGCACTCTCAACAATAGCCAAAACATGGAAAGAGCCTAAGTGTCCATCAACGGATGAATGGATCAAGAAGGTGTGGTTTATCTATATGATGGACTACTACATGGCAATGAGAAACAATGAAATTTGGCCATGTGTAGCAACATGGATGGACCTTGAGGGTGTTATGCTGAGCGAAATAAGTCAGGCAGAGAAGGACAAATACCATATGTTTGCACGTATAGGAGGGTTAGGAGGAACTTAACTGAGGACCATGGGGGAGAAAAGGGAGGAAATGGTGGGGGAAAGGGAGAGAGGCAAACCATGAGAGACTCTTGAATGCTGAGAAACAAATTGAGGACTGATGGATGTGGGGGGGAGGGGGAAGATGGGCATGGAGGAGGGCACTTGTGGGGATGAGCACTGGGTGTTATATGGAAACCAACTTGACAATAAACTATTTGTAAAATGAAAAAGAAAAAAGAAAATAATATTACAGACCACTATCCATCATAACCATAAGTGCAAAAATCCTCAACAAAGTCTTAGCAAATAGAATTCAGCAATTTATGCCAAAGATAGTACTTCATGACTCAGGGTGTTTTATCCCATGAATACAAGGTTATTTAAACATCCAGAAATCAAGGGCACCTGGTTGGCTCAGTTGGTTGAGCATCTGATTCTTGATTTCAGCTCAGGTCATGATCTAACAGTGCACGGATCAGGCCCCACATCAGGCTCTAGGCTCACAGTGTGGAGTCTGCTTGGGATTCTTTCTCTCTCCTTCTGTCCCCCCCCCAACATAAACATTAAAAATTTTTTAATTAAAAAAAATTCAGAAATCAATCAGTGATGATCACCATACAGAACATAGAACAAAGGAGAATAATCAAATGAGCATTTCAGGACTTTCAGAAAAAGCAATGGACAAATTGAAAAACCAATTTATAATAAAATCTCAGCAATCCAGAAATAAAAGGGAAATTTCTTAATAAAGGACATACATAAAAAAAAATTACAGCTAATCATAGTGATCAGATATTGAGCACTTAAGAGCACAAATAAGGCAAGAATACCCACTCTTGTGGTTTCTATTCAATATAGTACTAGAGGTCCAGACAGTGCAATGAGACAAGAAAAAGAAATACAAATCTTAAATAATGAAAAGAAGTAAAACTATTTGTATTTTCAGAGGATGTATTCATCTTATTGAAAATACCAGGGAATTCACAAAAAAAAATTTACTATAATAAGTGAAAATAGCAAGATCAATATATGAAAATCAGTGATAAATTGCATATCATCAAAATTCAAGACTACTTAGCTTGAAGAGAAACTGAGAAAATAAAAAGTCATGCCATATCCAGTTGAATAAAATATTCACAAAACATATATGCATATAACATAAAGCAAATAACCAAGTAAAATATACAGAGACTTCTACAGATACTTCACAAAAGAAGATACAACATGGATAATAAGCACATCAAATGATGCACAATCATTAGTCCTCATGGAAATGCATATTAGAACCAAAAGTGAGATACTATTCACATCCCCTAGAGTGACCAAAATTAAAAGCATGAAAATTCTAAGGGTTGACAAGCATATGGAGCAAACTGAACTCTCATATGTTCCTGGTGGGATTATAAAATGGTACAATTATTTTGGAACGAAGTTTGGAAGTTTTTATGAAGTTAAAATACAGTATCACATGATTTGGCAGTTCTACTCCCTAGGTGTTTACTCAAGAAAAATGAAAGCATATGCCTACAAAAGAAAAAGAGAAGTTCAAGAATGTTCATCAACAGCTTTGTTTATAGAAAACCCCCAAACTAAGAATAATCCGAATGTACATTAACAGGGGGATGAATAAAAACACAGAATGATCATACATTGGCATTGTATTCAACAGTAAAAAGAAGCGATTACTGTTACAAGCAGAAAAATGGATGATTTTCTATAACATATATTGATCATGTCATGGGTAGTACGGTGGTAATTCAGGTATATACATGTGTCAAAACTCTTCAAACTATTCACTTGAATATATATATATATATATATATAAATTATAGCTCAATAAAGTTCATTTAAAAAATAATCACTCCCTTACTAAACATCACAGAAAGCATGATGGAGAGAAACTTTACAAAGACTGTCGCAAAGCCTTTACTCATTACTCAGAAGTTACTCAACATCACAAAATTCATACTAGAGAGAAACCATTCAAATGTCAAGAAAGCAGCAAAGCCTTTAACTGGTATTCAAAACTTACTCATTAATCCAAAATGCACACTGACAAACATAGTGAGAAAAGACCTTTGTTCTAAATATATACTTTAGAAACTACCACAGCATGCATAAAGGAAAGTAACTTTGAAGATGTAAAAATATAGAGAAGTATTTAATTGAAAATCAAATGTAAATAAATATCAAAGAATTCACAGTAGAAATCATATCTCTTTTCAGACATTATTTTTTATCAGAGTATTTATTATAGGGAATAATGCAATATTAAACACTGACTGTATTTGTTACTATACTTCAAAAGATTAAGGGGATAGATTTTTGGACAGGTATAATTAATTTTAACATATGCTTTTTTACATTGCCCCTTTTTGAGATTTGTGGTTAGCAAATGTTTTTTTGTGATTAGCCAATATTAATATATTTCTACTCTCAAATCATTTCATGTAATTCATTTATTCCTAGCGGGTATGTGAAATCATGTGGTTGACTACTGCTGCATCAAAGATATGAGATGCCCTTCTTTATTAGGTAAGAATCATGGATATCTAATTTTTCATGGAAGGCCAAGGAAAAGATAATATACAATATATGGAAAAAAGATTTAAATGGAGATGCAATTTGGGGTTGACTGCTATAAGTTACCATGAAGTAGATGTTCAGAGCATCATTCTTCTACATTTAGTAAGACTAAGGAAGACTCTGAATTTTATAAATAAAATGTCTTACCAATTTGTCTTTAAAGACAAACGTGTGGCAGTCCAGTAAAATACTGATGTAACTCCATAACAGCAATAGTTAGAATTAGAGAATATTAGTTGATTTGGTTGAAATAAAGAAATATTCACAGACGTCAGAGATAGCTAGCTTCTCCCTAAATCGGCATATAACTGTACACCTACAATTGTTAATGGTAGAAAAGCTCAAGGGACACCATTTTAGAAAGGCTCTCTCTCCGCTATTTTTCTTCTAGGCCCCATTTACTTGTGTTCTGTATGTTTGCCTCTGAACAAGCAAAAGAAACTATGTTCCCACCTCAAGGGAGAAGCAAGAAAGTTAATCATTCTCTGACTTTTGTCCTACACCCCGAACACCTGATTAAACCTAAGAAGAGCCGGATCCCAAACATGGTCCAGGACATTAGCTTCAAACAAAGCTCGGCTGATGCTGGCATCAATACCCCTACATTCAGCTACTATGAAATAACACCTATTGTTCACCTGACACTTGTATTTGCTTGGGCCCTAACAGGGATGCCTGAAAGAACACATACCCTAGACCCTTTCCAAATCAATATTAAATACCAACCCCCAGTGTCGGATTCTACACTGACAGCGTGGAAGCTGCTTGGGATTCTCTCTCCCTCCCTTTCTGCCTCTCTCTCTCAAAAATAAACCTTAAATGAAATAAAATAAAATTTTAAAATTTAAAAAGAATTATTCTGTTCAAAACAGTCAAAGGGCAAGAATAGAAGGAGAAATCTCATGAGGTACACACTGTAAGAAGTAACTTAGTTTACCTTTTTATTTAGGGGAAAGAAAATGTTCCTGTTACTCCAATAATGACTCTCCAGTCCCAGATAAGGACTGATGAGAACAAGGACCATTTCCATCAACTCAATTCAGCCGTAAGTAGAACAAGTGTTTTTAATTTAAAGGAAGCAGACATTAATGGGTAACAGAACCCAGTCTTCTTCCAGTGGGCACCTGAGTGGAAGCATGGAAGAAACAAATACTACTCAGAACATTAATATAACCCACTGGTTTCATGGAAATAGAATGCTATTTCCTTCCTAAGAATTATGAGGCTGTACAGATATATTTCCTTTTTCAATATGAGTTTAGACTGAATTGTGCTAGAGAATGAATATTTGTTCTTAGGAGAGGTGTGAACATGATGCATTTAATTTTAAAGAAATATCTATTCTTGGGGCGCCTGGGTGGCTCAGTTGGTTAAGTGTCCGACTTCGGCTCAAGTCAATGGTCTCACAGTTCGTGGGTTTGAGCCCCGTGTCGGGCTCTGTGCTGACAGCCAGCTCAGAGCCTGGAGCCTGTTTTGGATTCTGTGTCTCCCTCTCTCTCTGACCCTTCCCTGCTCACGCTGTCTCTCTCTCTCTCTCTCAGAGATAAATAAAACATTTAAAAATTTAAAAAAAATCTATTCTTGCATCTCAAGCTGGAGGAGCCCTGGATCCCTGGGGGAACTTCTAATCTGTGGACACTTGCAGTGCTGCATCCACTATTTACTACTTCTACTCATCCCCTCTTTCATGGGTAGTTATAAGCACCATTGATCTTGTCTCCCAAAGTCCAGACCAAATAGCCTAGAGTTAAATCTAGGTTATTTGAATAGAGAATAAGAAATATTTCCAAGTATTTAGTGTCCTGTGGGTTTTGGCATGAGGACCCCAAGAAGGGATGTTAAGATTGTCAGGAGACAAGAAGAAAATTCTTTAAAGAAAAAGGCAAAAACCTTGGATCAGAGGAGCAGGTTAACAAATGGCTTGATCCCTTAAGAAGCTCCCTTTAGACTCCCTGGTAAGGCATATTTAACAAAGAACTTTAAACTTGACCCCCTTGCATTGTTAAGCCCCATTGCAAATTGCTGCAAACCTTCAATGAGTAACCATGTAAATGCCTGCAAAGCCTGATGAAGTGATCTTGGGGAAGCTGAAAGCAAAAGTCGTAAAGGAGAACTCTGCGCTTTCTGAACTTCACGTGGCCCTGACGGGAGCTTAGCCTAGGTCTGATGGAGTGTATTGTATCACCACCAGTTTGGTGAGCCTGGAAAGAAGAATGAATAAATGGGGAGGAGAAGCAGCACAGAAGCAAAGTGCCAGAGTATTAAGAAGACAAAGAGGGAAGAAAACATTTTTAGGCAATAAAAACAAAAGTGACAAATATATATTGTGTACTAACTACAATTCACCTGGTAATGCACCAAGGCCTGAGGGCAGAGGGACTCTTGTACTTTCAAAATCACCTTGGGAACTGGCGTTACTGTTTTGCCAATAAGAAACCTGATGTTCAAATGGTTCTAATAAATTCCAGAAGCTATGTAACTAGTCAATGGTTGCACAGAGTCAGAATTAAAATTCAAGTCTGTGTGACTTGGAAACAATAATCAGAACAAAAAGAGAAAGCCACAGAATGGAAAAGGGAAACGCAAAACCACATTGAGGAAAGAAGGTGGAGAGTTGCTGTGATATTAGCACAGAACTGCACGGAAACTTCGGAGAGGGGTAGCTGCTCCTTCCCGGACAGTGTAAATAGCGATCTAGCTGGTATTCAAAACTCTTCACTGAGACCCTTTGCTCTTCAATCTTCAGACTAGCTGGAGCTTTTTACCCCTAGGTTCTTAAAATATGGCCCCAGACTGACAGCATAGGCATCATCCTCATCTGGAGGATGTGTATTAGAAATGCACATTCTTGGGCCCACTCCAGGTTAGAAGCCCCAGGGAAAGAATTCAGTAAATGAATTTTAAAATTCAATTTTGATGGTTTTTTTTTTTTTTTTTTACATAAAGCACCACAGACTCATTATCTCACAGTTCTGTAGGTTAGCAGTCCAACACAAGGTCTCACTTGGCTAAAATCAAGGTGTCAGCAGAGCTGAGTTCCTTTTTCGGAACTCCAGAGAAGGATCCATTTCCCTGCTTTTTTCAGCTTCTAGAAGCCACCTGCTCACTTTCACACACGGCCCCTCCTGCACTTTCAGAGCCAGTAGCTGTGGGTTAGAACCTCCTCACGTGGCATCACTCTGACCTCCTCTCTTCCACTTTTAAGGCCCCTTGTGATTATACTGGGTTCACCCAGATAACCCAGGATAATCCCCCTATTTTAAAGTCAACTGATTAGCAACCTTAATTCCATCTGCAGCTTTAATTCTGCTTTGCCCTGCCCATTCACAGGTTCCAGGGGGTAGGATAGGGACATCTTTGGCAACTATGTTTAACACCCCGTGCAGGTGCTGATTACCACACTGAAGTTTGACAGCCAGTACTGTAGGCCTCTGCATTTGACATGGGCTTGGTCTCCAGGCTCCCCCCCCTCACATTATTATAGCACCCGGTCCCAGAATCTGAAAGAATTAGGCCACAGCTAAAAGACCCATGTACAAATGATAATTTCATCAGGGTGAAATCACAACCACCAGAGACTGGAATGAACTTTTCCAAGCTACTGAAGCTTGTCACCTTCAGAAATATCATCATTAAGGACCTGGATGGAATTCAAGAGCTAATATAATTTACTAAGAATCTATTACACAAGCCAGGCCTGTGGAGTTGTTCTGCCACATGAGCATTTTTCACTTTAATGATTAGGCTGAGAAGAAAAGAAACGAGCATGGCTACCCAGATAGGCTAGCTGAGCAGTCTCTCCTCAGATGCTTCTCCTGTGCTGTGACAAATGCCTAACACCTAAAAATAATGGAAGAATGAAAACTGCAGAAAAGAACAATATTGTTCATTGTGATCACAATGAAAGATATCACAAGTATAGAAAATGGACTAAATTATTGTTAACAACCACTGACGTCATTTGGAATGCCAAGTACAACTAGTTGTTAACTGCTTCTCGTTGGCCAGGCCCTATTTCGGGACTCCTATTGTACGGGCGATCTGTGTTCCTCAGTATAGCCACTGCTCACATTCACTCTATCACACACAGCTATAGGTTTTCATTTGTGCATAATGGTACATTCAGTTTATTCAGCAGTATACTGAATGCCCACTTTGTCGGTTCATTCATTTGTTCATTTAGTCACTCATTTTTCTACTAGGAGTTAAATTTGCTACATCGGTGTTAAATGAGGTTATGAGGATACATCGGAAATAAAGACAATTAATTAATAGTAAATAAATAAGCTACATTTATTCCCCTAACTTTAGCAATAACAGAATTTAGAAATGTGAGTAGCATATTGAGGTCACTGATAATACTCTTAGTGAAAATGTTTTTGACAAAAATGCCATGCACATTTCCTCAATAAGATTTTTCTATTAAATTCTTTTGTACTTTCTCCAAACTTGAACCTGACCCTATGTTCACCTTGATATTTAGTTGATGGTAAGTGTCTTTTTTTTTCTTCTTTTCTTTCTTTTTTAATATGCAGTATTCATAAGAATGTGTTGTAAGAGTTAGATGTGGGCAAAAAGGTTAGTAGAGCCAAATTAAACCAAATTACAATAAGTAACAAAAGAGGAAATAAAATATTTCATTAAAATGATACATTCTTATTATGTATTATCATGTATTTAATACAGGACTTGCTATACATCACAAGTGTGTTATTGCTATGCATATTTACGGTAGGAATATAATGAAAATAATATTTCATTCTGTAATAGTAAAGTGGTTTTATGGGCAAAATTTGAATGGAAAGCAGTAAAATCAAAAAGTAAACCTGATATTCTCTGAGATAAGATTAGGCCGGGAGGGTAGGTTGCAGGGGAGCATGCTTGAAAGAGGTGAGGAAGGGAATAGATAAGAGGGAGAGAAAATCAAGGATTCCAATTTCTTGGCAGTAGATCTGAGTTTTTGAGGGCTGAAGTCAGCCAGAGGCTTTGTGTTGTAGTGAAACAATGTTTACTTCAGTGGAAGAAGAAACAATGAAATGCCATAGTCAGGACATTCACCACTTTCTTAGATGGAAGGGGGCGTGGCAGATAGAAAATGTGCTAAAATAAAACAAGGATGTGGTAACTGCTTCAAGAGAATGAGAAGTATGGCAGCCAGAAACTCCAGACCAAATGAATAAATTCGCCCCAAACAAAGCATCTAAGCAAAGCCCATTCTCCTTCTCAAGCTCAGAGGGTTTTTTTTTTCTCTGGGTACATTGCAATGGCCTGGAAAGTCTGTTTCTCTGCAGGGCTACTTACAGATTTCTCCTTACTCATGAATTGAAGCAGAAGGGTATGCTTAAAGAAACCATGATACAAACATGTTAAGGTATTTAGGGATTGTGGGACATGTGTGAGGCAGACATAAACACATATGATGTTTACACATCCCAACCAAAATCAAGCAGCATGAGAATCCCACTTTAAGGCAGGGAAGGTATATTACCTTCATTTGTTCACTTTAAACGACTGGAATATAACTCATTCTGAAGTAGCTATGAAGAAGGAAGGAGGATAGATTAACCTTTCGGTGCCATACCTGGTCTGCGATTTCCCAATGTGTTAATGAATTTTCTGAGATGGGAGCGTCAGACCTGCTGGCAGTACATTAATCTGAGGGAACGTGAAGCAATACATCCTCCAAACTCTAAGGTGGTGAACCAATTTAGAAAATGTTAAATCAAATCCAAGCATTCCCCAAAGACAATACCAACCCACAAAGCCCAAAGACACCTGGAAAAGTCACTCTAGCACAACTTACTGTTTGCTGCTGAGTTTCTAGCCTCCTTTCTTTATCTGTATCCAGAAAATAAGGTATGGTCCTGCACTCCTCTGAAATTCCTTTCAGAGCACAGACACTTGGCAGGGGATCTATGAAAATAACAAGCTATTTCTCAAATGCAATCACCTACTCTGTTCAATACTCCTGCAGAGGAACAGATTTTTGAAATGATGGGACTGGAAACAGATAAATATATGCTTAAAAATAATGATTTTGTCATTAGGAGTAACATACCGAAGGTGAGAATCTCCTGGGAAGTAGGCATTTTAAAAATAATTTAAGGGGATTTTTTTACTGGTAGAGTTCAAAACTGTTTTTAAGATGGGTTGGTGGGGCACCAATGTTTAATAAACATTAAAAAAAGATGGGTTGGTAAAAATGATCAGCAAATGAGGAGGCGGAAGAGGAAAATATATAGACATGTCATTCTCAAAAGGTTTTTCTAAATTTAAATACCTGAAGCCAAATTTAGTGTGATAAGACTAAAGCCTCAGTCAGGTTACTCCAAATGGTGACACTGCTCCAAAGTCTCACTGCCTGGGGATGGGGAAGGGGAGGGCAGTTTCTTTTTGTCACTCTATTCCTAAAAGTAAGCAGTATGGCTGGCACAGAGTGGGTGCTTGATAAATGTTCAGACTGACCCCATATGACAACCAACCACCATACTATGAAAAGATCCAGGGGTATCCATGTGGTGGGGTCACATCCCTCAATTTTGATCTTGGTGTTTCCTCGGGTTTCCTGCCCCACTTTGCTCTAACTCTTATACCCAGAGGGCTTGGCTTTCTCAGGAGCCCCCATGGACTGGCAAAAATTACCTGATATGTGAGCAGCAGCAGACGGTAAGGCTGCAGCTTTAATTTCAGGACAGTCTGTCAAGTTACTTTCCAAAAAAGTCCACAGCAATTCATATTCCACCAGAAGTTTATGAGAAAACACTTCTCCCTGCTTTCCTACCTAAAATTATTATTCTCATTTGTTTTAATTTTTGACAGCCAGATAGGTATAAAGTGAAAGTAAATGGCTATTTTAATTTATATTTTACTCAGTGGTAGTGAACATGAGCATATTTTCATATATTTATTGGCCGTTTGTATTTGTTCATCTGTGAATTACTTATTCATTTTTAATCTATTTTCCATTACATTGTTTGTCTCTTTTGTTTGCTTTGATCAATTTGTAAAAGCCCATTGCACATGATAGATATTAGCTCTGTTACATATGTTCCAAATTACTTCTCATCTATAATTTGTCTGTTAATTTTGCTTATGTTATCTTTTGTGTGTCTACTGTGGTTAATTTAAGCAGAAAAGATGTTAATAAAATATGTTAGCTATGTCATATATTTGTGAGGATTGATGGAGAAACAGATTCAAGGCTAAGATATCCAACCCATGCTCAGAACATGCAAGGAATGTTATCCAACCCATGCTCCAGAACTGGCCCAGTGAATTACTACACCCAACACACGTGCCAGCAACTAGCTTCACTACAACTACAGTTGCTGCCATTGCCATGACCAGGGAACAAGCCTCTTTTCTACAGGACATAATAAGAAAGCACATCATCCTGACCACAGTTGGCAGCTCTCTCAGGATCTGATGGTCACTGAAACAGAAGGATTCTCCCCAAAGGATATTCTGGGAAGAAATGACAGCTAGAGAAGTGCTCAAAATAGATATAAACAATATAACTGAGCAAGAATTCAGAATAATAGTCATAAGATTAATAGCTGGGCTTGAAAAAAGCATAGAAGACAGCAGAGAATCTACTGCTGCAGAGATCAAGGAACTAAGAAATAGTCACAACAAATTAAGAAATGCAGTAAATGAGGTACAAAATAAACTAGATACAGTAACAGCAAGGGTGGAAGAGGCAGAGGGGGGATTAAGTGAAATAGAAGATAAAATTATAGAAAATGATGAAGCCAAGAAAAAGAGAGATAAGAAAATACTAGACCACCTGGGGAGAATTAGAGGACTAAGTGATGAAATGAAACGTAATAATATCCGTATCATAGGAGTTCTAGAAGAAGAGAGAATAGGGCAAAGGGTTTACTTGAACAAATTATAGCTGAGAACTTCTCTAATCTGGGGAAGGAAACAGACTTCCAAATCCAGGAGGCACAGAGAACTCCCTTCAGATTTAATAGGAATAGGTCTTCTCCAAGGCATTTCATAGTGAAACTGGCAAAATACAAAAATAAAGAGAGAATTCTGAAAGCAGCTAGGGACATACAGGCTTTAACCTACAATGGTAGACACATAAGGATAGTAGCAGAACTGTCCACTGAAACTTGGCAGACCAGAAAGGAGTAGCAGAAAATATTCAATGTGCTGAATAAGAAAAATATGCAGCCAAGAATCCTTTATCCAGCAAGGCTATCATTCAGAATAGAAGGAGAAATAAAGGCTTTCCCAGACAAATAAAAACTGAAGGAGTTCATGACCACTAAACCAGCCACACAAGGGATCCTAAGGGGGATTCTGTGAGTGGAACACTGCAAAGACTACCAGCAACCAGAGACATCACCACAAGCATGAAACCTACAGATAACACAATGACACTAAATTCATATCTTTCAATAATGACTCCAAATGTAAATGGACTAAATTAAATGTCCCAATCAAAAAGCATAGGGTATCAGAATGGATTAAATAAATAAATAAATAAATAACAACAAGATCCATCCATATGCTGTCTACAAGAGACCCATTTTAGACCTGAGGGGATGGAGAACCAGCTATCATGCTACTAGAAGTCAAAAGAAAGCTAGAGTAGCCATATTTACATCAGACAAACTGGATTTTAAACTAAAGGCTGTAACAATATGTCAGACACTTTTGAAAGACTTTTGCATTTCTGTCTTTTTACAATTACTGTTTGTCTTATGTGACAAGAATGTTCATCACTAGAGAATCTTAAACAAGTCTGCTGGAAAATAAATAAATACATAAATACATAAATACATAAAAAAGGACTGTAATAAGAGATGAAGAAGGGCATTATATCAAAATTATGGGGTCTATCCAACAAGAAGAGCTAACAATGATAAATGCTTATGCTCCCAACTTGGAGGCACACAAATATATAAATCAATGACAAACATAAGCAATCTTATTGACAGGAATACTATAACTGCAGGTAACTTTAATACTCCACTTACAGAAATGGACAGACTATCTATGCAGAAAATCAGTAAAGAAACAATGGCCCTGAATGATACACTGGACCAGATGGACTTGACAGATATATTCAGAACTTTTCATCCAAAAGCAGCAGATACACATTCTTCTCAAGTACACATGGAACATTCTCCAAGATAGATCACATACTGAGTCACAATACAGCCCTCAATAAATATAAAAGAACTGAGATCATATCATGCATATTTTCTGATTACAATGCTATGAAACTTGAAATCAACCACAAGAAAAAATCTGGAATGCCTCCAAATGCATGGAGGTTAAAGAACACCCTACTAAAGAATAAATGGGTCAACCAGGCAATTAAAGAAGAAATTTAAAAACATATGGAAGCAAATGAAAATGAAAACATGACAGTCCATACCCTTAGGAATGCAGTAAAGGCAGCCCTAAGAGGAAAATACAGAGTAATCCAGGCCTATTTCAAGAAACAAGAAATTCAAAATTCAAAATCTAACAGCACACCTAAAGGAACTAGAAGCAAAACAGCAAAGAAACCCTGAATCCAGCAGAAGAATAGAAATAATAAAGTTAAGAGTAGAAATAAACAATATGGAATAAAAAAAAAAAACAGTAGAACCAATCAATGAATCTAAGAGCTGATTTTTTGAAAAAATAAACAAAATTGATAAACCCCTAGCCAGACTTCTCAAAAAGAGAAAGGACCCAAGTAAATAAAATCACAAATGAAAGAGAATAGACCACAAACAATATCACAGAAATACACATAATTATAAGCAAATACTATGTAAAATTATATACCAACAAACTGGACAACCTGGAGAAAATGGACAAACTCCCAGACACCCACACACTACCAAAACTCAAATGGGAGAAACAGAAAATTCGAACAGAGCCATAACTAGCAAATAAATTGAATCAGTTATCAAAACTCTCCCAACGAGTAAGAGTCCTGGGCCAGATGGCTTCCCAGGGGAATTCTACTTGACACTTAAAGCAGAGTTGATAGGGGCTCATGGGTGGCTCAGTCGGTTAAGCATCCGACTTCAGCTCAGGTCATGATCTCACAGTCTGTGGGTTCGAGCCCCACATCGAGTTCTGTGCTGACAGCTCAGAGCCTGGAGCCTGTTTCAGATTCTGTGTCTCCCTCTCTCTCTGCCCCTCCCCAGCTCGTGCTCTGTCTCCCTCTGTCTCAAAAATAAATAAATGTTAAAAAAAATTAAAAATAAAGCAGAGTTAATATCTATACGTCCCAAGCTGTTCCAAAAATAGAAACGGAAAGAAAGCTTCAGGACTCATTCTATGAAGCCAGCATTACCTTGATTACAAAATCAGACAGACACCCCACTAAAAAAAAGAACTACAGGCCAATATCCCTGATGAACATGGATGCAAGAATTCCCAATAAGATACCAGCAAAGCGAATTCAACAATATATTAAAATAATTATTCACCATGATCAAGTGGAATTCATTCCTGGGCTGCAGGGCTGGTTCAATATTTGCAAATCAATCGATGTGATACATCACACTAACAAAAGAATCATATGATCCTGTCAATAGATGCATAAAATGCATTTGACAAAATACAGCATCCTTTCTTAATAAAAACCCTCAAGAAAGTCAGGATAGAAGGAACATACCTAAACATCATAAAAGCCATATATGAAAATTCCACAGCTAACATCATCCTCAATGGGGAAAAACTGAGAGCTTTCCCCCTGAGATCAGGAACACGACAGGGATGTCCACTCTCACCACTGTTGTTTAACATAGTGCTGGAAGCCCGAGCATCAGCAATCAGACAACAAAATGAAATAAAATGCATCCAAACTTGCAAAGGAGAAGTCAAACTTTCACGTTTTGCAAATGACATGAATCCTACATGGAAAACCTGAAAGACTCCACCAAAAAGCTGCTAGAACTAATACATGGATTCAGCAAAGTCTCAGGATACAAAATCAACGTACAGAAATCAGTTGTATTTCTTTTTTTTTTAATTTTTTAATGTTTATTTATCTTTCAGAGAGAGAGAGAGAGAGAGAGAGCAAGTGGGAGAGGGGCAGAGAGAGAGGGACACAGAATCCGAAGCAGGCTCCAGGCTCTGAGCTGTCAGCACAGAGTCCGACACTGAGGCTTGAACTCACGAACTGTTAAGATCATAACCTGAGCCAAAGTTGGACGCTTAACCGATTGAAGCACCCAGACACTCCAGAAATCAGTTGCATTTCTAAACACCAATAATGAGGCAACAGAAGGAGAAATCAAAAAATCGATCTCATTTACAATTGTACCAAGAACTATAAAATACCTAGGAATGAACCTAACCAAAGATGGAAAAGATCTATATGCTGCAAACTATAGAAAATTTATGAAGGACACGGTAATTAAATGGGTAATTCCAATATATTCTGCCAAATTGGCCTCTATCATGGTTGGATCAATTTACGTTTCTACCAGTAATGAATGTATGCTTTACCCACTGCCTCACCAACATCTTGTGTTATCAAATTTTTAGATTTTTGCCAATACTACAGGGAAAGCAGCTCTATTTTTTATTTCTATTTCTTTTTCATTGAATGAGATTGAGCATCATTGCAGATGTGTAAGAGCCGTTTGAATGTTGTCTTCTGTGAACTTTCCATTCTCCTCCTTTGCATGTTTTTCTTTTGGCTAGTGGATCTTTTTCTTACCAATTTCTAGAAACCCTTTCTATATTTGGGAAATTAGCCACTTGTCAGTGATGTGATTTGTAAATACTTTTGGTTTGTTATTTGTATTTTGATATACAGCATTTTTGCCATTCAGTTAAAAAACAGGAAAAAGACATAATATTATGTTTTGAGTTTTATACAGTCCTATTTACAAATCTTTACATCTTTTTAATTTTGTGTCAGGTAGGAAGGACTTACCCACTCTAAGTTTAAATAGAATTCTCCCACCCTTTATTTCTATTATTATGGGTTTCACTTTTGATACTTTATCGACTCTGCCTTTTTCATGCTGCATATTATGAAATATACTAGGAGGCTCACCTATTCCAATACTATTTCCTTTATAGTTCAACTTCTCTATACTGATTTGAGATAAAAGTTTTATCATATATAAGGAGTCCATTTCTTGATTTCTATTTGATAATATTGGTCTGCCTAACTGTTTTCCAGTATCATAATGTTTTTAATACCTGAGACAATGTGGTCTATTTTATATGTGACAGCACCCATTCCCCTTCTTGATTTCCTTATAGTTCTTGGTTGTTCTTGTTTCTCTTTATTAAATTTAAAAACCAGCTTGTCTATTGCTGATATCTGAATATGGGTATTTCCATTTGTGTTATGATAAAATTAAATCAAGGAGAATTAAGGTTTTGGGGGGGGCACCTGGGTGACTCAGTCGGTTAAAAGTCCAACTCTTGGTTTCAGCTCAGGTCATGATCTCACAGGCTCGTGACAACAGGCTCTGTGCTGAAAGTGTGGTGTCTGCTTGGGATTCTCTCTCTATGCCCTTCCCACATGTGTGCACATGCATGTGCGCCTGCGCGCTCTCTCTCTCTCTCTCTCTGTCTTTCTCAAAATAAATGAATGAACATTAAAAAAAAAAGAGAGGGAAAAAAGGGAGAATTAATGTTTTTGTTGTTGAGGTTTTATGTCCAAGAACATAAACAGGTTTGTATGCCTATATACCTATTTAAGTTGTGGGAGAGAGGGTACTGCAGGAGTGTTTTACATTTTCTTCTTACTGATGGTGGGTATTTATCTTTAAGCTTATTTCTAGGTA
This sequence comes from Hyaena hyaena, assembly GCF_003009895.1. Classification (NCBI taxonomy): domain Eukaryota; kingdom Metazoa; phylum Chordata; class Mammalia; order Carnivora; family Hyaenidae; genus Hyaena; species Hyaena hyaena. Next base: position 200,791 of record NW_024081000.1, read on the forward strand.
TTGTTTGGTTAACCTTTTTATTTAAGGCAATTATACATTTACATGCAGTTGTAAGAAATAATACAGGGAGATCCCATTTACCCTTTATCCAGTTTCCCCATAGTAACATCTTGCACAACTCTGGCATGGTAGCACAACTAGGATTTTGACATTGCTAAGTAAAGACACAGGACTTTTCCATCTCCACAAGAATCCCTCACAATGACCCTGAATCACCACATCCAATTCCTTCCCACTCTCATTCTCCTCCTGGAAACCACAAATCTGTTCTGTATCCCTATAATTTTGTCATTTTAAGAATGCTTTAAGAATGGAATTATAAGCTGTATACCTTTTTGTAATTTACTTTTTTCTTTCACTCAGCATAATTCTCCAGAGATTCATCACGGTTGCTCCTTGTATTCATAGCTCATACTCCTTTATAGATGAATAGTATTCCATAGTATGATTGTACCACAATTTGTTTAACTGTTCACCTGTCAAAGGGCATCTGGGTTGTTTCCAGTCTGGGGCTACTACAAATAGATATTCTATAAACAGCTTTGTATATGTTTTTGTGTAAATAGTAAGTTTTCTCATGGAAGCATGGATTAGGAGGCTGCAGGGATCATATGGTAGTTGCATGTTGAGTTCTTTAAGAAACTCAAACTATATTCCAGAGTAGTCATATCATTTTACCCTCCCACCTGCAATGGATAACCAATTTCTCTACATCTTTGCCAGAATTTGTGTTGTCATTGTTTTTGTATTTTAGCCATTCTGATGTATTTCACTGAAAATCTTTTAATACACTCATTTCCCATCTGTATATCCTCTTCAGTAGAATTTTTTATGTCCTTTTCCTATTTTCTGATTTAGTTGTTTGCTTGTTTATTGCTGAGTTCTGAGAGTCCCCTATATATTCTGGATACTAGTCCTTTGTCAGATATGCTGTTTGTAAACATTTCCTCCTGTCTGTAGCCCATTTTGTCCTCCTTTCAACAGAGTGTTTATAGAGCAAAGGATTTAATTTTGAAGCTCAGTTTAGCATTCTTTCCTTTCTTGGATCAAGCCTTCGATGTCAAGTTTAAGAACATTTTACCTAGTCCTAGGCCACAAAGATTTTCTCCTGTCTAATTTTTTTTAACACTTTCTAGTTCCTCATATTACATTTAAGTCCATGATCCATTTTGAATGAGCTTTAATCTAATATGAGACTGAAATTGAGGTTCATTTTCTTGCCTGAGGGTGACTAGTTGCTCTAACTCCTTTTGTTCAAAAGGCTATCCACTGAATGAACCGGTTTTTCACCTTTGTCAAAAATAAATTGGGACTTGCAATTTCCTCTCCAATATGTAAATAGCTTAGAGTTATTACTCCCGTCCCCACCACAAGAAAAAGCTGAACAAACTGATAATCAACAACTCTCTTAGATCCATCAGACAACAGAGGTCACAGTGCAAAGCACTTTCTCTAAAACTGAAGAGATGGACTAATAGGGAATCACAGTTTACCACAGAAGCTACTGGAGCCAGTGCCAGTAAAAAAACAAAAAAACAAAAACAAAACAAAAAACTCTTAAAATGTGATTGAAGAATGGCTGGAGGCTCATGCAGGTTAGCTAGAAAATTAAACACTCTGAAAGACCAGTCTAGGTGATCCACTTTCGTGAGTTTTGTCTCCAGGAGCCCCACCAGGTCCTCATGGTAAAGACTGGACCAAAAAATTCCCCTCATGCTTCCAGCAGGGGAAAAGGAAAGTAACCATTTTGAAATACACCTGCCGCATTTTCTTTTTCCTTCTGTTTTCTGCCATAAAGGCCAGCCCTCAAGAGAAACTATTCCGCCAAAACCTAATCTGACCTGCAGAAGGGCAATTAGCCAACTCCAGGACTCTCTGGAATTAAGGGAAAAATAAAACAGCGAAGAAACTTTCCTGTCAAACCTTCTTTAGATCATAGACCAGGGACTCTGGCCCACTCAAATCACAGAGATTTAGACATAAAATTATAGCATGATTACCCTCTCTAGTACCTTGCCGCCACAGCAACAGAGCTCCAGGAGAGTAAAAGTAATTTACAACTGGGACAGCTACAAGACACAGACCCTATTTAGGAAGGAGTTTCTAGGGAAACCCAAAGACAAAACAAAGATACTAGAAGAAACTGAAGCCTCTGGCACCAGTAACTACAGCAAGCACTAAACACAGCCCTCGTTCTAGCCAGATAAGTATAAAACTTCACATTTAAAGTCTGTTTACCTCAATTCCTATGATATGATACAACACATCTACCTCCTTTCAACAACAAAAATTCCAAAGCATGCTAAAATACAAGAAAAAACAGCTTTGAGAGACAAAGCAATCATCAGGACCAGATATGAACCAGATATAGCAAAAATTTTAGAATTACCACATTGGGATTTAAAACTATTATGTTTAATGTGCTAAGGGCTCAGATGGAAAAAGTGGAAAAAATTAAAAGAATAGGTAAATAATATAACTGGAGAGATAAAAATTCTAGAGGAATCAAATGGAAATGCTAGAAATAAAAATCAATAACAGAAATGAAAAATGCCTTTGGTGGACTCATCAGTAGACTGCACAAGGTTGAGGAAAGAAGCAGTGAACTCAAAGATATACAAATAGATGCTTCCAAAACTGAAATACAAAGGGAAGAAATATTGGAGGGAAAAAATGGAACAGAATAGCCAAGAATTGTGGGACAATTACAAAAGATGTAACATAAAGAGTAATATCTGTAATATCAGAAGGAGAAGAAAGAAGCAGAAAAAATATTTGAAGGGAAGTTGAGATTTTTCCAAAATTAATGGCAGACATCAACTCACAGAACCAGGAAGCTCACATTCAAGTAGGATGAATATCAGAAAAGGCACTGGGCATGTCATATTCAAATCACACTAACCAAAAGATAAAGAAAATCTTGAAAAAAAGACACAGAAAAAAATCTTACCTAGAAAGGAACCAGGCTACAATTTACACTGGATTTGAGAAACCATGCAAGCAAAAAGAGAAAGGAGTAAAATATTTAAAGTGTTGAAAGAAAAAAAATCACCAAAATAGAACTGTGTATACAATGATATTATCTTTCAAAAGGGAAGGAGAAGGGGCGCCTGGGTGGCTTGGTCAGTTAATCGTCCGACTTCCGCTTAGGTCATGATCTCGCGGTTTGTGGGTTCGAGCCCCGCGTCGGGCTCTGTGCTGACTGCCAGCTCAGAGCCTGGAGCCTGTTTCAGTCTGTGACTCCCTCTCTCTCTGACCCTCCCCTGCTCCGCTGTCTCTCTCTCTCTCCTAGAAATAAATAAAACATTAAAAAAAAAGAAAAAAAAAGGGAAGGAGAAAATAGACTTTCTCAAACAGAAACTGAGGAAATTTGTGTCCAGTAGACCAGCCTTGAAAGAAATTTTAAAAGGAGTTCTTCAGAGAGAAGAAAAATGGTATAGTCAAAACCTTGGATCTACACAAAGAAAGAAGGGTGTTAGAGAAAGAAATAAAATGATTAAAAAATCATATTATCTAATCTAATATATGACTGTTCAAAATAGTTATAGCAATAATGCATTAGGTCATCATAGCTTATGGATAAGTGAAATGAATGACAGCAATGTTATAAGGGATAAGACAGAGGAATTTGAAATACTGTTATGAGGTACCTGCACTACCCATGATGCAGTATATTATTATTTAAAAGTAGACTTAGATTAATTGTAAATGTATACTGCAGGCTCTAGGGTAACCACTACAAAAATTTAAAGAAATAAAACTAGTAAGTTAGTAAGAGAAGAATTAAGAGAGGAGAGAAAATTTAATCATAGAAAATGCTCAGAGAAGGCAAAAGAGACAACAAGTGCAACAAATAGAAAACAGTTTCAGATATGGTAGATATTAATCCAACCATATCAATAATCACTTTAAACATCAGTGGTCTAATTACACCAAATAAAAGACAGAGACTGGCAAAGTGGATTTAAAAACAAGACCCAATTATATGTCATCTATAAGAAACACATAATAACAGAATAATTAAAAGAAAAAGTATAGGAAAATATACACCATAGTAACACAGTCAAAGGAAAGCTGGAATACTTATATTACTTTCAGACAAAGCAGACTTCAGAACAAGGAAGATTATCAGGGGAAAAGAGTAGAGTTATATAATGATAAAGAGGTCATTCTCCAAGAACACATAACAATTGTTAATGTATATGACACTAACATAGTGCCAAAATACATCAGACAAAAACTGATAGAATTGCAAAGCAAAATAGAAAAGGGAAATTCAAAACATTGAATGCAAATATTAGAAAAGGAGAAACATCTAAAATCAATCATCTAAGCTTCCACCCTAGGAAACTAGAGAAAGAAGAAAATTATGAACATAAAGCAAGCCAATGAAAATAATTAATAAAAATAATTTTAAAGTAAAGGAAGGAGAAATACTAGAGGAGAAACCAATGAAAGAGGTATCACAAGAACAATAGAGAAAGTTAAAATAAACAATGTCTTCTTAGAAAAGATTAAAAATTGAATAAAACTATCCAGGGTAAGCAAGAAAAAAAGAGAAATGACACAAACTATTAATACCAGAAATGAAAGAGTTGCCATCACTACATAGCCCATGGACATTAAAGGAGAGCAAAGGAATATTATGAACAACGCTCTGTTCATGCATTTGATAACTTAGATGAAATAGATCAATTCCTTGAAAGACACAATCTACAATATACAGTCTCAATACACCTATATCTATTAAAGAAACAGAATCAGCAATTAATAACCTTTCAAAACAGAAAGTACCAGGTCCACATAGTTGCAGAGGTTGATGCTACCAATAATTTAAGGAGAAAATTATACCAATTCTCTAAAAGCTTCTCCAGAAAATAGAAGAGGGAACAGGTCTATGAGGCAAGCATCACCCTAACACCAAAACCAGATGAAGACATTAAAAGAAAACTATAGACAACTATCTCTCATGAACACAGACACAACATTCCCCAACAAAATACTAATAGAATTCAAATCCAAATATATATACATATATATATACATGATTTTTTTTTCCTGTGTCATCTTTCAAGATTTTATCTTGTGTTTAATGCAAATTGAATATGACATGCCTACCATGCATAGTGTAATGTGAGCTTCCTGGTTCTGTGACTTTATTTGCCATTAATTTTGGAAAAATCACCGTTTTCCTTAATTCGAATATTTCATTGTTGATAAGAATTATTCCTTTTCTAATACTCTTCTTTCTTTGTGTAGATCCAAGATTTTGACTATACCATTTTTCTTCTCTCTGAAGAACTCCTTTTAACATTTCTTTCAAGGACAACCTACTGAACACGCATTTTCTCACTTTTTGTTTATCCGAGAAAGTCAATTTCTCCTTCCCTTTTAAAGGATAATATCACTGTATACAGTTCTATTTTGGTGATATTTTTTTCTTTCAACTTTAAATACTTTATTCCTTTCTCTTTTTGCTTGCATCATTTCTGAAGTCCACTGTAAATTGTTCCTCTCTAGGTAAGATTGTTTTTCAACAACAAAAATTACAAAGCATGCTAAAATACAAGAAAAAATTGCCTATAGGGAACAAACAAATCATCAGAACCAGACTCAAGTATGGCAGAGATTTTGGAATTACTAGAGTGGAATTTAAAATGACTATGTATAATACGCTAAGGGCTCTGTTGGAAAAAAGTAGAAAACATGAAAAGAACAGATAAGTAATGTAAATGGAGAGATAAAAACTCTAGAAAAGAATCAAACAGAAATGCTAGAATCCTGTTGTATTAAGGCCCTGCCTTCATCACCTTATTTAACTTTAATTACCTCCTAAAGGCCCTAATGTCCAAATATGGTTACACCATGGGCTAGAGCTTCAACATATGAATTTAGAAGGAACACAATTCCCTCTAAATAAATAAATAAATAAATAGGTGCAAATTTCTTTTAAGCAATAGTTCTTGAATTACATCTTTTTTATTTTTGTTTAATTGTTTTCTTCTTCTATTAAAGTTTATTTATTTATTTATTTGGTGGGGTGGGAGGGAGAGGCGGGTAGAGAGAGAGAGAGAGAGGGAGACAGAGAATCCTAAGCAGGCTCCATGCTGTCAGTGCAGAGCCCAACACGGGGCTTAAACTCACTAACCAAGAGATCATGACCTGAGTGAAATCAAGAGTTGGACACTTAACCAACTGAGCCACCCAGACATCCCAATCATTTTCTTCTTAATAATGACACTTCGGTTTGTTTTGAGTCTCTTTGCCTGTCCTCTAGATCTACATATCTTCAAATCCTTTAAAACTCTCTTTAATTTATATTTCAATTAATGTTTCTCAGTTCTTTCTTATATGTATCTTACTATGTTTTCTACAATGCATTCCAGACTGGCCTTTTTCCAGTGTTGTTTTCTTTCACAATCATTTATCTGTTCTTTTCATCTACAAAAAATCTCCCAAACTACACTAACTCACATTTTATTTCCTCTTATTGCCTCATCATCTCTTCCCTGAGTTTCTGCTTTATTATTTGTGGTTTTACTTTAAAGAAGCAACTAGATCATAAGATTTTTATTTCATGCTGAAATACTCACAATTTTCATCTGCCTCAGGGCAACATTTTCCTCTGGAGAATATTGTTTGTCAACAAATTTTACTGTGAACTTCTCCTTATTACTTACAATATCTTCTTATAGATGTTGTGCAAATTAGAACTGTTCTGAGGGCTTCTACGTGGGTTGGGGTCTCTTTTGCCTCTCTCAACTTCATTACTCCTCCAGGATGTGCACACTCTCACTTGCTCTTTCTCTCCATCTTTATCTCTATCCCTGCTTCTATGCCTGACTCTAACATTTCTCTCCTCTGCTTCTCTTGGATCATTCCCAGTGTCTCTTGCATGAAACTAAACTTATTTTGGTACCCCTTACAAAATTATTTCATTCTCTTTTCTAGTTTCTCAGGTAATAAAAGAAACTTATGTTTTTGTTTTCACTTCTCTGTTGCTTTTGAGTTTTTTGTTTTTGTTGTTTTGTGTTTGTTCGTTTTGGAGAAGATGGAGAATGCTAAAGCTATATAGTCTTCATCCTAGGAATCTTCTAGAAATTATGCCATCTACAGTTAGGAGAAACAATATAGAATATGTAAACCAGCTACTCAGTTGATCCCTGAATACAGCACTGCTTTATTCATTTCTGTATCTTCAGGGCTATAAAAATGTGACAGCCTAGGGTATGACTGAGCTTGGTGGAGTTGAAAGAGGCCCAGTCCAGGAATATAAGACTTGGTGTCTACCCTTTCTTCTGTCATTGTCCAGGATAAAACAACACAATTATCTATGTGGGCCTCTAGTCCTCCAACAAAACTGAATGAAAAGATCACAATTAGCCCTCCTCTTTTGAAAGATCAGCAATTTTTATAAATATTATGACAAATTTGGGAACATATCAGACTTTAGGACATAGTGACTTAGATAATAAAGATTAAATTATATACTAAAAATAAGTGATTTATGTTGAGACCAACTTCTGAAGATTCTTCAGCCATGACAATTCTTTCTCTTCATTACTTGTCTTGTTTAAGCCCAAGCTTTTTAAATTTGGCTTTTCCAGCAAATGTAATTTGAAAGTGTGGGGAAAGATTTTCCCGTTCCCATATACTTGGCATTTTAATTATTAAACGCTTTTCCATGTTAAACTTTGAGTGCACAAGCCATGCCACTGTCTAATAATTTAATTTAGAAAACAAATTATATGTAATTTCCCTGACAATCTGAAATCTGTAAACCGCTAAACGGGAGTCAACTCAATGAGCACTGTGATAATTAACACTCATAATAAAATAATTATATTTTACATTGGAAATGTCTAAAAAATTCACAGTAGTTCTTTATATCTCTTTCTGCTTGCTGACATTAGGAAAATAGAACAAGTTTGCTTTACTTTAAAAGAAAATAACTAAAAAAATTTCCCAGGGATAAATCCCCTTAAAGACTAATGATTCTTAGATAAAAATCTGTAAAACTAAAAACACCTGTCTTTATTAAAAAAAAAAAAAACTGTTGACGGTAAGAGCTACATTGTGTAGGTCAAACTGTGATTCTCTCAGTGTAACCTAGGTTCAGAGAGGTAACTCCAGTCACTAGGGAACAATTTAGTGAGTATGCATGACCTGAACATGTATCCTAAATGTATAATACTAAATGTATAATCCTACAATGTATACTATAATAAATTACTAAATCCTACCCAATACCCAGCTTACATTTGGTTACCAGCTTATTGGCATCAAATATGACTTGTTAGGAAATAAAATATTGTTTACTTTTGTTTGGGTTTTGGTAAATAAAATGCTAAGTTGGATTCTCCTTACAAAAACAGGTTCCATGTTAAAAGTTAAAATGGAAACATAGTTGATAAACATTTTTAGCATGACTAACAACCAAACCAACCTAAAGTCAGAAATGCACATATTCTCAGCCTGCTTCACCTACTGTTCATTTTAACAATTCAGCTTAATGGTTCACTCATTTGCCTGACAAAACGGGTTTGTCACAAAGACTCTTAAATCAGAGTCCCTTGACATTGTTTCTTGTGCTCTCAAGGTGTTATGGACTGAATGTTTGTGTCCCCCCAAAAATTCATAGGTTGAATTCCTAACCCCCAATTTGAAGGTGTTAGGAGAGGGGGTCTTTGGGCGATGAGTAGATCATGAGGGTAAAGTTCTTGTGAAAGTGATTAGTGCCCTTGTAAAAGAGCCCCCTGAGTTCTCTTGGTCTTTCCTGCCAGACACAATGAGAAGACTGCCATCTAAAACTCAGAAGCTGGCTCTCACTAGACGTTGAATCTTTCAGTGCCTTGATCTTGGACTTCCCAGCTTTTAGAACTATGAGAAATAAATGTTTATTGTTCAAGCCACCCAGTGTATGGTATTTTTGTTACAGCAGCCTGAAAGAACAAAGATACAAGGTAAATATAATAATCCCCTTTTACAGGTATGGGATTCAATAGCCAACACAGAGATAGGAGGAGTGGAACACAGAATTTACTGTCAAGCTGCCTGACAGGCACCACGTGCCAGATCTTTCTACCCACCTTTCTATGCATACCTATACATATGCATTCCTCTAGGAGAGCCAGGACATGCCATGTCCCAAACCACGATGCTATGAAAGAGAAAACAGTGAATCACACACATTTCTGCCAGAAGTGACAGATGCCACTTCCTCTCACATTTTATTCACCAAAGCAAGTTGCATGGCTACACCTAGCTACCAAGTATTCAGAAAAATAATTGGTAGGTAGCAGTGATGACCATGCTCTTTGGTAGGGAGGCTTTACCCGTGGGTTATAAAGCTGATGAAGCCAGTTAATACTTAACGTGGAATGAGTTTGAACTCCGTGCTCTAGGACAGAAATTGATGGCTTTGAGCAAGAGCATGACACCGCTGATGGCTTTGAGCAAGAACATGACACCACAATGGGTTGAACAGCATTCTAAGTTCACTAAATACACATGGGCTGTGAGGCTCTAAGACTTGCTTCTCAATTATTGCTCCAAACCAACCCAGTTCATGCTTTTTCCTACTCACCAGAGCAAGGCCAGCTGCATGCTTCTCAGACCAGTTCTCCCCCCTAAGAACCACAGAAGGATATGATCTTTTAACACTAAAAAGAGAAACTATTATCTGGCACAGGGTGAAGAGTCCTGCTGACACCACTTGCGGTGAATTGTAAGTTGGAACCCGCAGAAAAGTGATAGAAGTCTCTCAGAGGAAAGGGGCCTGCTTCCAGGAGCAGGTACAATTACATGGCTGTTCAGCTGAACTTGCTTCTTATATTTAGTGGCAAAACTTTACAGTCTCCCTTTCTAAACAAGAAAATGTATACAAACCCCCATAGAGACACAAAAATGTAAGCCTTTCCTATGACTTATCTTATTATTCGAGGGACAGAGTCCAAGCTTTATGCTCATCGCTGCAAAAGGCAGTTGTGTCCATTTCCTCAAGTCTAATCAACAATTTGTAGCCATATTGCTGTCACTTTATGTACTTTAGAGTGACATTATTTGCACACTGGTCCTATCTATGGCTTGTTTTTAATAATGTCTAAGAATCATCTAAATTAGATGTTTAAGCTGATGAGACTATATATACATATATTTTTTAAATCATACAACAAAAAAATTGTTATAATAAAAATGGACCAAAAATGCAGTTACTTCACAAAAGAAAATATATGAATAGCCAGTAAGTTCATGGATAAAGCTCAGTATCATTACCAGGGAAATGTAAATTAAAACTACAATGAGATCCAGTCATACCTACTAGAAGAGATAAAATTTAAAAGCCTGGCTATATTGGTCATTGCCAAGATGTGGAGCAACTGCAATTTTCATCCACTGCTGGTGAGAGTATAAAACTGTACAACTTCTCTGGAACTGTTGGCAATTTCTTATAAAGTTAAATTTACACCTACCCTGTCATTGAAATACTTCACTCTCAGGGGATTACCCTAAGAAAATGAAAACATATTCCCACAAAAAACACACACAAGAATGTTCTACCTGCTTCATTCAAAATAGTCAAAAACTAGAAAACCAAACATCAATCAAGAGGTGAATGAATAGAGAGGTGCTTGAGTGGCTGAGTCAGTTAAGGAACTGATTCTTGATTGTGGCTCAGGTCATGATCTTGCCATTCTTGAGTTCAAGCTCAGGGTTAGACTCTGTGCTGCCAGTGCCGAGCCTGCTTGGGATTCTCTGTCTCCCTCTTTGCCTCTCTCTCTCTCTCTCTCAAAAATAAAACTTTAAAAAAAAAGAGGTGAATGAATAGACAACCACTGATAAATTTATGTCATGGAAAACTACTTTGTAATACAAAAGAACAAATCATTGCTTCTTCCAAAAACATGAATCAAGAAAATATTATACTAAAAGAAAAAAAGGTGGACACAAAAAGTTCATACTGCATGATTCTCTATATATAAAGTTCTATAATAGTCAAATTAATCTATGGCAATAGAACTTGCCACAGTTCTATCACTTATGGGTGGAGAGAGTGAGTACTGACTGGAGGGGGTGCAAGAGAATTTTCTGGGGTAGTATGAATGTTCAGTATCTTGTTTACATGCCAGTAAGGGGGGGGTGTCAAAATTCATTATGCTCTATGTTTAATACCTATGCATATCACCGTATGTTCCTTATACCTCAAAATACTAAAAATAAATGTTTAATAACCTGGTTTGGATAACAACAGCTGATATTTCTTAGGAAAGCATGAACCCTGATATATCTGCCATACTTGGTCCTGACTATTTTAGAAATTACCAACACATAGTATGATATAATACAGAAATCACAAAATTGAAAGTCTGCAATAAACAACAGCTAATATAAATCAGTGAAATGGTCTGGATATCACAGTAAGGAGTAGTGGGCCTCATGGTGAACTACAGAGAGAACCTCACATCTCATAGAAGTCATCAGAGACTACTCTAGCCAATATTTGCTTCTAGGAGATACAGACCCAGAGTTGCCAGATCTTGTTTATCAAAAGAAATCAGAAATATATATATGAAATACACTGATACTGACACTTTTGGCCATTCATTTATAATTAATTTATAATTTGGCTATATATTTTGGGTATTATATTTTTAAAAATATAAATACCAAGCCAAGTTAACATTATGCTGTATATAAGTAGCTTGAAATGACTATGATTTCCTCAGCCCTACCTCAACTGCAGCCATCTCATTACAGCATTGCTTCCCAAGATCAAAGGAAGCATGAGGAGATAATCATTGCTCAGAAAATAAATGGCAGGGCATGCTTTCTTAATCCAAGCAAGCCCAGGTCCTGTCTGGTTGGTAATGGAGGGAGAACATCAATGCAAAAGAGTGCCTGGATCTTATTCCCAACTCTTATCTTTCAAAATTTCCCTTCCTCTTATAATTGCTCCAGCCACTTCCCTGCACCAGCCCTTAGGAGGCATACTGCTCTGAAGTAGAATTTCTATGCCATCTCTCTCTCTCTCTCCCCCCTTCATCTCTCTCTCTCTCTCTCTCTCTCTCTCACACACACACACACACACACACACACACACACACACACACCTGAAATAGCTGAGGCTAGGCTTCTATCCTTAAACCCAGCTTTGCTAAAGATTCTGATTATAAAAAGAGAATCTAGTTTGGGATTTAATTATCTGAATATGTTCTGTTATTTTCAGCTTCTGATGCCCTACAGACCACTGCATCTTTGACTAGATCTTAGCCTGTCTCCATGCATCAAAGGTAAGATGATCCTACATTCCAGTTTTTGATCCTGGTGAATGCCTATTTTCTTGGTATGATTATTAATAGCTTCCTCTTTCACTCTCAAAATTTCCCTGGTTCGAAAGATAAATGTCATGGTCACCCTAGTCAAAGGGCATCTTTAGCTTAAAGCTAGAATATCTATCATATCCAGACTATGAAGCCTACAACCAAGAAGGAAGCAAAGTTTTGGGGTTTTTTTTTACTTACCCATGGATCATCTTTTAAGTACCAGTTCCTTATCCAAAGAACCTAAAAAATAATACAGAATTCCACTTCATTTCTGAGCTGATTTTTAAATTAATAATAAAGAAAATAAATAAATATGGAAATCCAATGGACTTGTGGTTGGCCCAAGGTAGGCATTGTTAAGAAAGATTAAGAGTCCCTGAAAGCTTGATTTTAATATGACTGTAGTACCTAGAATTAATAGCATAAATAATGAATTTGGAAAGAAGATTGGATGGTATAAAACCAAGTTGTGTGATACAAAAGGAAATAGAGTTGATAAAATGGAAGCAGAGGGCTGAGGACAAGAGGATATATTGGTATCTTTGAGAAAGAATGCCATGCCCCATCTACAAAGTCAAATCCTGAATGAGGTTAGTTTAAGGTCAATGAAAACCTACATAGGTTTGGGGAGATACCAGATGAGAGGATTCCTGTGCCTCCTACCTCACAGTAGAGCTAAAGTGGAGCTACAGACCTTGGGGAAGAACCCTTCACCCATCATTGTTGGGCACGGTAGAGCACCAATGGGTCCTGGGTGTTGGAGCTGTACAGTGTGAAAGATTAAGTGGGAAGACCAGACAGACAGATGAGGGTAACCTTTAAAGTCTTGGGCAACCCAGGCAGTGTGAAGAGAACATTAGAAAATCTCTAGCACCCCACAGGAGTGACTCATATATGGCTGAGAGATGGCTTGTTGACCAGCAAGACCTCATGAGTGGTTCAAAAAGGAAACCTATGGCCTGACATTTAGCCAGAAGCCATGGCAGCTGGGTAGTCACAGTGGATAACAGTTACTCTTAGAAAAGAGTGAGCAAATGACCAGCCAAGATGAGACACACTTTTGTGGATCCCAGCAGGATACCAAGGACAATCATGGACCAAGTACTCCCCCTTCCCTTAATAATATCATGCACCCCAAAAGATCCTGGGAACTTAATCTGCTACACAAGGTAAGAACACTGGTTTTGACTATGTTTATCTTGAAATGTCTGAAAAATAAAGTTGACTGACTTTATCTTGAATCAGAGTAACTCTGATGTGCTTTGAAGCCCACAAAGGGTGTAAAACAGAAGCAATGTTTTTTGCACATCTGAGTCTGTGGCCTATGAAATTCATACCCACTACATTGTATTTCCCCAGGTGCTAAACAATTTTCTGTTGTTGCTTTCTAACTTACAACATAAAAACCATAAAAATCTTAAAGAAAATTAAGTTTAGTGACTAGATTTCACTGAAAAAAATGCATTTCAACTCCAGAGAACATCTGAAGAAGCATATATCTGGCCTACATGTGTGGCTTTTCAAGAAGTTGACTTATAATCTATGACAATGTTCCCACAATCAGGAAATCTAATTTTTCTCATTTGTTTCAAATTCTGTCCCTACCAGAACTTGGACCTGAATTGCCAAGAATAACAAAATTGACAGATTTGTAATTCAACTCTCCATTTCCCCTTCCTGTTTGTTTGATGGATGTGGAGATTAGCAGTGAAATGGCCCAAGACTAGCAAGAAAATTAGGGAAAAATATCTGGTCATAGTCTCATAACACAACTTTACCTCTATATCTTGCCAATCTCCTGCTTCTATATCTTTGCTTTAAATATGTGAACATGTACCAGCATGTGTGTGCTTGTGTGTGCATGCATGCACGTGCGCACACACACACACACACACACACACAAATCTACAACAGGCCCTATTGAACTAATTTTTTTAGGTCGAGTCCATTCCTAACATTAAAATAGTAATAAATTATTTATATCTTTGACTTTTTTTCAATATATTCATCCATTTGTATTTTTCAAATCTCAGGGAGATTCTTCTAAAGAATTATCTTCAGCTTCCAAAGCCTTTTTCAACTATGTTTCCATACTTTTCTCATAAATTCAATAGATGGAACCACTTCCAAGCCTTCTACCTTTATATAGTGATGTCTCATCCTTTATAGACCTCCCAACCAATTAGCCATCTTCTTTTTTTCCAAGCAGCCACATCAATCAGTTGTCTCAGATCTTTGCCATCCCCCTTGTATATGATGATAGATCTTGGAATGCAAAGGCCTCCAATGTCCTCTCTCACCTCAGCTCCCAAGGCACGGGTCCAATTCTACAGATTGCCTATTTACATGGCAAGATCTTACTTACTGTAACCTCTAGACATTGCTTCCCTCCATGGTCCTGACTTCTGGACATTTCTTTGCTCTGACCATATCTCATCTCCTTCCATTTTTTTTTTCTAATTTCCATACTCCCAATAACTCTTCTTTATTATCATTATGACCTCTAAATCCTTGAACTTTGCCATGCCTCTTGGATAGACAAGGACCTTCATCTGAACTCATTTGACTCTCTAACTGGCCTGGACCCAATGACTAGTCATGTATTGCAACCAAAGAAAAATCCCTTAGTCTCCTAACATTATACCACCTTACTTTCACAGATACTCCAACTTTTTCCTTTTCCTCATGATATGGCCCCATTATCAGCTGCCACTTCATGAAGCACAATTCTACAAATGCAATGTTATTAACTTACAGTGAGGTCTCTATGCTGCCTAGGGATCTTTTTGTTCCCTGTTAGATATTTCTCATATTCCTTGAGCAGGGGAATCAAAATTTCTTCATTCTGCTAAACCCTCACTTTGAATACTATCCAGGACCCCTCAATTTCACCCTTACCAAGATCAATTCAATAGGATAGGACCTTTTTCAACTTCTTTCTATTTGGTCTCAAAATATTTCTCTATTTTGCCACTTGATTTCATCCTCTTCCTGCCTTGTTCCAGAATCCCCTCTCCTTGTTTCTCATTTTCAATCTTTCTCTCCCAACTCTTTCAACTAAATTAATCAACATTCTTAATCCTCTCATGTCCTAAAACACTTACCTCCACCCTGACCAGACTATCATCATTCCACATCTCACTCCTCCTCTTTTTTAACCTCTTTTCAGTAACAATTTATTGAATTCTAATGTCATTCTCTTCTTTGTCTCTCCATCTACTTCTTAACTCTTATCAGCCTTACCTGCTCAGTGACTATATCTCAGTGCTCATCCTCCATCCCTTTTCTGTAGTATTTGGCAGGATTAACCCCAGCTTTACTGAAATTTCTCTCATCTCTACTGAAATTGGCTCTCCTCCTACCAATCAATCTCTGATCAATCTCTGCCCCATTGTTGGCTCTATTTTCTCCTGTTCCCCCAAGTTTAGGCAGCTTCATGACTATCCTCAGCCCACAAATTCTCTCTCTCTCTCCTCTCTCTTTCTCCCCCCTTTTCTTTACTGATTGTGTCACCTCTAACATTTCCATTAGTTTTCTAGGCATCTTCATTTGAATATCCATTTACATCTCAAAAACAGTAGTTGCAAAGTTGAGTATATATATTTTTCCCCCACATGCCACTTTCTCCAGAATCTTCTAGTTTTGTTAATATTCTTTATCATCCTAAACCTCAAAATAGTTGCCACACCATACATCATCCTTTGCTTCCATACTTGAGCTAATCTAATAGCCAGTATCTTCCAAATTCAATAGCTCTATCTTAAGTCATACTTGTGATCGCTTTACATTATAGTCCTAACTCTTAGTACCTCACATTGTAATGACTGGAATAACTAAGTGGTCTCCCCTCTCATCCCTTTTCCCTCTAAGTCATCCCAGATATTTCAGTTGGGCTAACTTTTTTGAAACACAGCTCTATCAATACCACTTCTCCTATTCAAACAGCCAGAGGTATCCCATTGTCATCCTAATTAACTACAAATTCTCTATCCTGGCATTCAAGGACTTCAACAATATGGCCCTAGCCTGTTTTCTAGTCATCTCTTCTATTTTTCCTCATGCTCTCATCATTTGAAAAAGCTGGAAGAAAAATACTATTATGAGTTAAAATGGAAAAATATCTTTTTCCATCCTCCTTTATACTTCCTTTATACAAAGGTTTGCCTTATCACTTAAATTATCTATTTAAATGTCTGTCTATTCTTAGTAAACCATTTTTAATCTCCAGCTGTTCTGCAGGTAGATTGGGATGACGGAGAAAGATAAATAAACATATTTCTCAAGAAGCCAACACTCTTTGTTCTTATCTAGCATTTGAACAAAATTGTGTTACAGAAGAAACTTAACTGGTTTTTTAAAAAATCCTAACATGAAGCACTTGGGTGGCTCAGTCAGTTAAGTGTCCAACTCTTCGCTTTGGCTGCCATCATGATCTCATAGTCTGTGGGACTGAGCCTTGTGTCAGGCTCTGCACTGATTGCATGGAGCCATCCTGGGATTCTCTCTCTCACTCTCTCTCTGCCTCTCTCCCTAACTCTCTCTCTTTCTCTCAAGATAAATAAACATTTTTAAAAATTCGAATGCAATACTAGCACCAAAGAAATTATATTTCTTGTTATGGCTACTATTTAGTCTAAACTAAACTCTTCATAACTCTGAAAGGATTACACTGAAGTTTTATAAATTATATATTGTATATATCTAAATATATAAGTAAATTATGCATTATATTATTATATAGCAACATGAAGGATTATTGTTCATGGACATGCAAATAAATTAAAATCCCCCCTCCCTGCCAGCCAGTTTTGAACCCATTTGCAAATTCATTTCAATAATCCTGATATATAAATACATCTGTTCTTTGGATTGCCCTTTGGTCCTAACATCTTATTACTTCCCTCATTTAATTAATAAGTTAAACAAAATCTTTGGGATATATTCATTTTATTTATGTATGAGAATCATGTTTTTACCTCTTTTTGAAAAGCTTTCTTTAATAAGTACCTGCAGGACTCTGACTGTAGCTACCAGTAGAGACGAAGGGTGTCAAAGTGGCCTGCCGTGCACAGAGAACATTAGCAGTCACTCTGAAATTACAAACATAAAACCCCATTCAGCTTTCCCTTTGCAAGTAAAGGACCTCCTATACCTTCACCTTTCCTCTGGGGTTGTGAAGAGATTACATCAAGCTAACCTGAGGGTAAATACAATATTTAGGAGGACCCTCGCAATACCCTAAAGACTACAACAACATCCCATGAAGTAGCATACAGTGTTCCTGAAGCCTCTACTATGTATCAAGGGAGTGACTTAGACCATGGGAAAATCTGATTCAATACAAAGAGAAATTTTATAAATAAGGAAAACTGAATTGCAATTATAAAACGGTGAGTCTTGCCAACACTGAAAGACAAGCTGGTGTGAGAAATGGGGTAGTGTTGTGTGGCTGGGAGAGCCCACTGAAAGCTTGCTGAATGTGTAGGCCACATGTTTTAACTGAAGCTAGCAAAGGACAGACACCCACATGGAAGACCACCCATCTTTCCTGGAATGGACGTCTGTTGAGAAGAGCTGCTGCTGCAGGTGAGAAGGTATCACTCTGTCAAGCCTGAGCAAAGGACAGTCCAGACTTCAGTACTTCCCACTTATCAGTCAGTCATTATTGCTTCCATTCCAGCCCTGAGAAGTTGAGGGACCGGGAAATCTCTGCATATGTCCTTTGTATGTCTCCAGCACTTCCTAAATATTTGGCCCAGAAATGGACAGAAGAGAGTGCTGTGCATTGGCCACTTAACTGCCTTCGTCCTTACCTTATTAGGACAACAGGGCTCTGGGTACAGCCCACAAACATGCCCTCTTTTAGCCATGGACAGCCGCCAAGGATGCTGTCAGCAAGTCCAATTTAAGAAGTTACCTCAGAATGATAAAATCTGACTCTTTTCCCATTGCGTGTCTCTCAAAGTCACGAAATTTCCTCCTTTTCCTTATTAATTCACATTATAAAAACATTGTTCTAGTTTAGGTGGAATTCTATTCTGCTTCATTACACTTGTCTGGCTTGCTTTCTTTTTCTTTCTTTCGTTCTTTAGTTCATTCTTTCTTTCTTTCTTTCTTTTTATCTTTTTCTTTTTTAGACTTCCCGCCCCTATATCTGCAATGAGTACACACCACCTCCCTCACAACCTCTCTGCTTTTAGCAATAATTTGCACATAATGGAACAGCCAGAGGGGGTTTGATCAATGACCTCTGTCTCGGAGATGCTGTTCCTAGGGAAACACATCTGCCAACATAAAGTATTGGAGCAATCACAGCTCAGTGAACGCAGTAATAAGCAACTGTTACTCTGGCGCCATCAGTCATGTTCAGTTACAGACCTGAAAGGAAATGGCACCTCAGGGAGCAATGTCCTTCCATAAATTTGGGCAACAATGAAGAATGATTTGCAATCAAGTAATAAAAGGCCCAAAAAAGGTCCACCATGCATACTAACATCCAGTACAGCTGACAAAGGAAATAAAAAACCTTGGCATTGTTTGCTCGTTATGTAAACTACACAGCTGTCCAAGCAATTAAGATATGATTTTGGGAATTCTCTCGTAAAAATTTGCTAACAGTGCTTCCACTTGTGAAAGTGACATTCTTCTTTATCAGTAAAGTGCATTTCATTAAGGTAATGCAATTTCATCAAGCTTAATAGTAGGAATTGCTTAACCTTATGGCAAGAGTACGTAAACAACATAAAATTAATGTCGCTCCTCATGTGGGGGAATAGATTTGCATTAGTGACAGTGCTGATCAAGTAATAAAGAAAGCCAATAGCAGAGCCTTCATGTCCAGGGGCTCTAGGGGCAAACAGGTGCTCTCTAACCCACATGTTGGGAAATCTGTGCCAGCAATAAAACAGTTAAATGTTAATCTCCATGCAAAGCATTGAGCTAAAAGGAAAACAGATCTGACTATTAAAACTTTGACTTTAGGACAAAATAGGACACTTCTCTTACTGAGAAGGAGCACAGATGAAGCAAGAAAGAGAAATGAAAAGGAAACTAACACTCTGACCCAAGTATCAAATCGTGTTGGCCCAAGAGACAAGTGGCCCCTTCAACCTAATCTCTACCTCATAACGCTTGCATCTTACATACTAGAGGACTTTCCTGAAAACTGAGTAAGATAGTGGCTAGTAAAAAAGTCCTCTCAAACCAGAGTTACATTTTCACTCTTCATTTCTACCAATTCCAGCTAAGCCAAATATACCCTCAAAAAGCAAATAATAAATTATAGAGTTCACACAAAAGAGTCCGTGCTTGAAAATCATTGTCAATGAAAAAAGAACTCTTCATCTTCTACAGAGTCCAAAACTATGGTTATCCTTGAAAAGTTGCATCCTTCTCCTCAATATGTTCTTTCATCAAAACTGTTCATAATAAACACAACTGATTCATTTCAAATCCTCTCTTCCATAGTAAAAGAGTGGGTGAGAAAAACAAAAGCAAAGGGTCTGAGTTATTCCCAAATTATACTATTAACCACCAAATGGTTATATACCCATCCTGCAAGCCCACTCCTTAGCAACTGAACGCAGTCTCTGCTCACTACGGACTGACTTCCAGATATGAGAAAGATGGAGGCCCTGCCTGACCTCAGGGAGCAAGTGGCCCAATAAGAAGGACAAGCATGCAAATAAGAGGAGAGAAGATTGAAAGAACTAAGCAGCACTCAGCATTTGATTTGGTATCATCCTGCAGAGAGGAAAGCAGGTTTAATTTTGACAATGGAATGAGATAGTAAGTCTTCATGAACAGTGTAATGTTATTAAGAGGGCCCTTCCAGAATAGGACTCCATTGTGAGGTCCTTTAAGGAGAGCATGTAGATTGTGAATGAGATGCATTGACAGATGTGGCTGGATTGGGAGTTTAGAGCTAGATAGTGGAGAGACTTGAATGACTTGAGGTTCTTTAAAAGCCATATGGCACATTCAAAGAAGGTAATCGAAGAAAGTTCAATGTGAGATATTTACAGTGGTGTGAGCAGGATTAAGGAAAATTCAGATAGTGAAATACTCTATGACTAGCAACAGCAGGGAGTTCTTATCACCCTAGAAGAGACTGGGAATAGAGGGGTTCAGAAACTTAAAGGAAAAGTGATAGTTATAGTTGTAGGACTGAGTCACCCAGAATGAGTTATGGTCTTAAGGGAAAGCAGTCAATAGCAACCAAGAAGGATACAGTCCACCAAAGAGGAAAGCAAAAAAAAAAAAAAAAAAAAAAAGTGCCTGGGTGGCTCAGTCAGTTAAGCACCCAACTTTGGCTCAGGCCATGATCTCACGGTCTGTGGGTTCAAGCCCCACATCAGGCTCTGTGTTGACAGCTCAGAGCCTGGAGCCTGCTTTGGATTCTGTGCCTCTCTCTCTCTCTGCCCCTTCCCCATTTGTGCAAGCACTCTCTCATGCGCGCATGCACTCTCTCTCTCTCTCAAAAATGAATAAACATTAAAGAAGAAGAAGAAGAAGAAAAATGAACAAATAGCTTTCTCTCTCTCTTCCAAAGGGCAAAACCAACCAGAAGCCAGAAAGCAAGGGAGCCCACTGATCCAGGCAACAAACATCAGCCCCAATGACACAGAACAGGGGTGGAAAAGGATGGAGAGTGGATGTAGAGAGGCAAACAGAAAAGATCCAGCAAAGCCTAATCATCTTTGATAAGAAATTTGGACAAAGGGCTTAACCTTTTTGGTTAAAAAGTTGGTAATAACTGTATGTGAGTAGGACTGTAATATTCCCATTTCAGATTATGAGCTACATGAAAACAAGAACTGTGTCTTCATCATTATTTTATCCTCTGCATCTAGCACAGGCAAGATACAGGTTGTAACATGAAAAAAGAAGTGTCTACAATCAAATTAGATTGATGTGACCAAGCCTCAAATGCCACAAAGAATTTTTGATTATGGTCTTTGGAAATCCACCCCTGTCCCCTCAACAGGAAGAGCAGTAGATGGATGTCAAAATGCATGGTGTGTAACTTTTGAGATCTCTACAATTTTAGTGCAGGGACCAAATCTTAAATGAGTCATCTACTGCAAAAGGAAACCTGAACATAATTCATTGGGCTCTCGGGCCACCAAAACTTTAAAATCTATTATATGGCTTGCTGAGTGTAGGACAGGCCCATAGAAGAAGGATTAGGCCCAACACACTGGCTTCTTCTCCCTGCAAAGAGCTGGTGATACAGGCCACTTTTCCCTGGGAATGAGGAGGGAAGAATCAGGGTAGCAGCCTTGCAGCACAAAGAGGCCTGGGCTTATCATGAGAAGACCTGGTTTCTATAGTCAGACATGCTGAGTATGACTAACACAACTAGCAGTAATTCTCTGGATTACATTGAGCCTGAGCCGTCCATAGGTCAGGTGAAGATATTTCCTATACCCCACCATGTGTAAATGAAACTCCATGTGGAAAAGTGGCTTATATATAAACTAAAACACAGTACACAAGTAAAAGCTGTTATTTTGGCCATTTCTTCCTGACATTCAACAATTGTTTGGCACACAAAGTAAATGCTAGCTTCTGCAAATGGATCCTATACAACTCTCCTTTCTCCAATAAGAAGAGGGTAAAACTGAGCAATTTGGGGGTTAGGAGGTTATTTTCAGACAATTCTTTTGTGAATTTTACAGCACATAAGGAAGAGTAACCACATTTTAAAATTCATTACATTTATTTATTTTATCTCAAAGGAAGTCTGAAAGAGCTTTTGTTTGTTGATTTATGTAGGATACTATGTCAAGCTTTGTAAATTTTCCATCACATGCACATAGGCACTGGATATCTACCTTTTAAGCTGTTATGAATCTCTACAATATGTTAGGACTCAACATCCTGTACTAAGATTCTCAGGACACCTCAACGTTGGAGGTGGGTAATAAAAACTTACTATCAAGGGTGCCTGAGTGGCTCGGTCAGTTAAGCATCTGATCTCAGCTCAAGTCTTGATCTCAGGGTTGTGAGTTCAGGTCCCATGATGGGCTCTGCACTGAGCATGCAGCCTACTTAAAATAAAAAATTTAGCTGTGGAAGATCATTACACTATAGAAAGTTTAAGTATGCTGAATGATAAGGTAAACTACAATATTAAAGTGGAGAAAGCTCTTTGTCAGAAATCTTCAATCGTCTTAAATTCTCTCCCTTTCATATACTTCTACCATCACCCTGTCCTTAGCAGTTAACCTTTGATAATGGCCAAATCTGTTGGACTTGGTCTCTGCTTATATCTGTCTTTAAGAGGCAGCATAATGGATTGCTGGTGGGAATGTAAACTGGTGCAGCCACTCTGGAAAACAGTATGGAGATTCCTCAAAAAATTAAAAATAGAACTGCCCTACAACCCAACAATTACACTACTAGATATTTATCCAAGGGATACAGGTATGCTATTTCAAAGGGACACATGCACCCCAATGTTTATAGCAGCACTATCAACAATAGGAAAAGTATGAAAAGAACCCAAACGCCCATCGATGGATGAATGGATAAGGAAGATGTGATGTATATATACATACATACATACATACATAAATATATATATAATGGAATATTACTCAACAATCAAAAATGATGAAATCTTGCCATATGCAACTATGTGGATGGAATTAGAGAGAATCATCATGCTAAGCAAAATTAGTCAGAGAAAGATAACTATCATATCACTTCACTCATATGAGGACTTTAAGATACAAAACAGATGAACATAAGAGAAGGGAAGTAAAAATAACATAAAAACAAGAAGGGGACAAAAACATAAGAGATTCTTAAATATGGAGAACAAATGGAGGTTACTGGAGGGGTTGTGGGTGGGGGAATGGGCTAAATGGGTAAGAGGCCTTGAGGAATCTACTCTTGAAATCATTGTTGCACTATATGCTAATTTTGATGTAAATTTTAAAAAATTAATTTAAAAAAAAACAGTAGCATGCTGGAGCACCTGAGTGGCTCAGCTGGTTAAGTGTCCAACTCTTGATTTCAGCTCAGGTCATGATCCCAGGGTTATGGGATCAAGCCCTGCATCAGGCTCAATGCTGGGCATAGAGCCTACTTAGGATTCTCTCTCTCTCTCTCTCTCTCTCTCTCTCTCTGTCTGTCTGTCTTTCCCCTGCCTCCCTCCCCCTGACCGTCTCCCCAGCTCATGCACTGTCTCTCTAAAATAAAAAAGTAATGATAATAAAAAATGAAACAGCATAATGTCTTAATATCATGCTCCCTGGTACCAGATTGCCAAGGGCTCAAGTCCTAGCTCTGCCATTACAAGTTGCATGACCACTGGGAAAATGTATGTAATCTCTGTATGCCTCAGCTTCCTCATGTACAAAATGGGAATAATAATGAAATGCTTAAAAGCGTAAAGTTGAACAACAATCAAAACGACTCCATTAATGCTTCAGCGAAGCTCTATTTTAAGGTCACCTCTTTCCGATAAACCTCCTCTCTTCCTCTCTTAGCCTTTGTTTCAGAAAACTGGTGGGGCCCTAAAGACAAGACAGAGGAGGTTGGTAGCACATATAAATTCCCGTCAAAACTGGCTGGATCCTGTATTTCCCTATAAACCCACAGCCCTTTCCTTTGGGCAGGCTTGCAGTGTTTTGAAGACCATAGCCTGCTGCAGCCTCCTTTGCCTGAGAAAGCAATAAAGCTATTGTTCCTCTTTATCCCAAACTTGGTATATTTTGGCTGAAGCCCAGAGGTCAATTTTTCAACAACAGTATCAACCTCATAGGGTGTTATAATGCCTGGCCCATGGCTATACTTTAATTAAAAAATTGCTTGTGATTTCAGAAAACAAATCTTTTTGGCAGTTTTCTGGATTTCTGTGGACATTTCATTTCTAAATAAGAACTTGGAAACCTTTCTAATCAACTGTTTGATGCAAAGTTCTCCAGATAATGTTGCTTTCAACATCTAATGTTGCTTCTAAATCTGTTCGTGGATTATATCAACCACCATGGAAAATTCTCTCACCAAATCCACCAACAACTCTGTTGAAAGACTTACGCTCAGGTGCCAGTACCTCTGCAATAGGAAATTGGGTCACTAACCATTTCAGGTGTATGGGAAATTCACTGAACTTCTTGAATTTGAATGTTCCCAAATTAGGGTTTGGAAATACAACTATTAACATTTTCAGGGACTAGGGCATGCATAAAGGAGCTCAGAGAATACAGGGGTTTTTGAATTCCTTCCTAAAAGGTCTGGAAGACACTTCTATACAGCCTAGCTCCTCTGAGTAGAATCATTAATTCTGCCTTATTACATGCCCAGGAGATTCTCTGCTTACATTTCAAAAAGAAATCATATAGGATGGACAGAAGGATGAGGAGAATGGCCTCTGATAGCACTTTTATTTCAGAGCCCTCATATTCAATAAGTAATGAGAAATCACTGATGAGGTATATATTATGATGCCCCTCTCTGGGGATCACTACAAATTAAAAGGCTAGAGAAGATACCAAGAAAACTGGAGCAGCCTTTAGTGACAGAAGCACTAATGTGGAAGGATGCTGAAGCCCAAGGCTGAGGTTATCTGCTTGTGTAGGGGGACAGCATGAAGACACTTGCCACCACAGACTGCTGTTCCTGAGAAGCTCTAGTCCCCTTAGAAGCATTCATGGCATAGTAGGGAAGAACAGTCAACAGAGACTCAGAAGACCAGGATTTGAGGCCAGTCTGATAAATTCACATAACAGGAAAAGCATCTGTCAGAAATTTGGAGTATAAAAAACATGGATATACAGACTCAGGTATGAAGGTTATATATCTGCTTAGCTTACAAATGTACCTAAGTATCTATGATCTCTGCTGGCTCAGCTTTACACAGAGGAATGTACGATATTGATCTTCCCATTTCTTAATACAGGTGAGAGAGGCACAGAGATGGAGCAAAATAGAGGCTGACAAATTCCCAGGTTTGGGGGAATGGGATATAGACCTCTTTGGAGGACCATTATCCCATCACACCAGTAGTGCATTTGGGGGTGGAGGGGGGCATTAATGGCCTTTCACGGAAAATGGCAGAGGACCACCCAGTGGGCTTCCTGCTGCAAGTCAGGCTCCAGGCAGGAAATGACTGTCCTGTATAAGGGGCCCCTCCATCCCCACAGTGAAGACACGCAGAACCCTACTCATAGCCAGGAACACCACAGCAAAATAGAAGGATTCCGAGAGAGTGAGGTCTCAGAGATGATAAATTAGGCAACTAGCCTTAGGAACACACATTAAGCTAAGTGTCCACAGGAGCTAACTAACTTAAAGACCATCTCCAAGGAAATGACATTAGATAAGAGAATCTAGTAATATAAGCCAGCCCATAATGGGCTAAATAGAAGATTATTCCCTTGGCCACACTGTGTTGGTATTATCATCTATTACCCGAGTCAACAGAAACTATAAAGTGATATCAAATCAATGATCTCCTGTAGGGTCATTACAGTGTCAGAATCCAATACCTAATATATAATAGATGTTCAACAAGCATACAAAAAATATTGAATGAATCAGTGAATGCTATTCTGGAGACTTCTCTCTCATAATTATACAAGTGATTATAATATTTTACTTTATATGTGATATTTTAAAACTTCTAAAAATAAGAACTTGATTTTTAATGAAGATCGGTGGCCACTGTGAAGAACCCATATGCTATATAGGTCAATAAAGTTATATGTTCACATCATGGGATAATGCATATATGTGTCTGGGTGTGTGTGTATAAATATGTTTTCATAGTGTCATTATGAGGAACCAAGGAATGTCTCAATCCTGCCCTGATCCTTAATAAGTGGCTAATGTGTTTGCATATAGAGCAGAAGTTTTAAAATCAGATACCTAGAAAGGGTAGACAAGCAACAAATGCAGAACTCAGGCAGGATGGAAAGCAAAGTTGTTAAGTGTTTTAGAACAAGGCCTGCAGTGGTACTGATGTCACAAGTCCTTGCTGAAAGGACCTGTAACTGTTTAAAATGCTCTGCTAACCAATCAAACTATCCAACAGAATACCTCCAGGGGCTCTATAAACAATACTGTAGTTTCCTTACCCAGATCAGGAGGAGACTGTTGTCTGGGGTCCTCCCCCAAAATTCTGTAATTCCAAAAAGTAAAGAGTTCCTTCCAAGTGGAAGCCAGCAGAGTTACAAGGGAAGCTGTAAGACAGGTGATTAATTCCTTCAAAAGCAGTAAACCGACAAATCTAGGAGAAAACAATCTGCATTGCCTAATGGCCCACTGCAAAAATGGTAGTGATCTATTATAGGGGAGTAGAAGTGGAAAGTAATGAAACTTGTTTTAATTATGACAATATAATTTCTACAAGGTAATAAAGACCATCAGATAAAACAATTATTGAGGTGTAGTGCATGTATGCATGCACATACACAGTATCATTAATTTATTTAATGATACAGCAATAAGAATTACACCTTTGTTTTTGGAGGCGAGAGACATTAAGGATTTTTTTCGCTGTAATTTTGCAATTCAGGATATTTACAGTCTAGGCTCTACATTTCAGATTTTAAATCATGGTCAGAGCACCTGGATTGGCTCAGTCAGTTGAGCTTCTAGACTCTTGATTTTGGCTCAGGTCATGATCTCATGGTTTGAGGGATCCAGCCCCACAAACAGTGCAGAGCCTTCTTGGGATTCTCTCTCTTCTCTCTTTGCCCCTCCCATATGCATGCATGCATTCTCTCTGTGTCTCTAAATAAATAAATAAACTTTTTAAAAATGTTTAAATCATGGTCAATGTTTCTGTAAGTTTTTTTACACCATATAAACCATAAAACAAGATACTATTTTAGAAAATATGCAACTAAAGATCAAAATCTCTGTGGTCTGTGTATCTAATGAAAGAAGCTAGCTGTTGGAGGGCTTTTATTAATTCTAATTTGTCTCCCATATCATTCATTTGTTTACACTTAATTTTTGTAAAAGGCGAAAGATTTATACGATCTGAAGAGAAACCAGAGTATGTTTACACTTAATTTTTGAGCTCCTAGTCTGCTTAAAGAATTGAATTAGACCAAAAGGTTGATTTGCTTTCTATTACCAATGTTTCCCACTGTGTCTTTTCATCAGAGCAAATTGGACTATAGAAAAACTGACAACTTTTCATAAACATCTGATCTTTCAATGATGCAGATCAGTTTCCAAAAGACTCTCCTTTAGGGTACAGTGCAGTGTTTTCACGTCATTTGGTATCTACAGAGACCTGGGGACTGTCTGTTGTTTTTCCTATGACAAAATAGCAAAGTTTTAAATAGGAAAGTTCTACACCTACGACCCCATTTCATAATACAGTGCCTAACAGACTCAGCCTTTGATGTGCCACTACGCGATGCACATAGCTATGTACAAAGTACAGCATTTGTAAAATGTTCTGATTATTATATTTTTAAGTTTTCCACCAGTAACCACTCATGACCCACCTGATCTACAAAAAAAATGGCTTATCTTGAAAGAAAACAAAAGCAAAAACCACAGCTAAACCAAGAGCCCGGACTAGTGTGTTAGAAGAGGCAGTTTCAAGACTTAAGTTTAAACACACACACACACACACACACACACACACACACACACAGAAACAATTAATACATCCGAGAATTCTGCCAGGGTTTTGTAGCATTACAGGGTTTCTCAGCTATAAAGAAACATATTGAATGTTTAGAGCACAGCCCATTCTTCACTGCTTCAGTTGTTTCCTTTTGTTTACAAGTCCCTGCCATCCTTCTTTGTGAATTGAATGCTAAACTATCTCTGGAGAGATGTTATATTGCTTACAGAATGCTTCAGCAGATGGTGCTTCCTGTTGCAACAGAAGGCTGTGATTATACCTGAACTCTTCAAGAACTCTAACACCGAGAAACAAGATAAATGAAAGTCTTGAAAAGTTGTATCTCTTCCCTCACTAGCTAGTTAGAGTCTCACCCACCCACTGGCCCCATTCTGTCACTTCACCAAATAGAAGCAACTGCCCCCGCCCCAGCCCATCTCCTCCACGTGGAGGAAACCCCTGTTCTAAAATGGCGTACACATCCTATCAAGCAGAGTGTGTTTGCGAATTCTTGAGAGTATTGCTCATTCGGATGCCTGGTCACTGTGCATTCGGATATTTGAACGGCCCATTATAAACAATGAAGAAAAGAGAATAGGTCTTCATCAGGAAGTGTCTATAAAAATAAATTGAAATACTGAGAAGGACACCTGGTGCCAAAAGTTCAGGGGTACAGAGAAATTTATCTCCACACATTTGGAGAGAAATTGTCCTTTTCAAAAGACTCTTACGTGCACCCTTTGTGGCACTGCCATCATCTTTGAAGCTGAACAGCACTTCTTGGTGAGTCTCAAGGACCTGCCACTTTATCCCTGAAGCTCTTTTCTATTTTTCTCTTCCTAAATGTCTTTCATGCATTTCTTCCCATGATTAGTTTAGTTCACTGTCCAAAGCAAAGGGTAATTCCTAATTTATCCTGTTCTCCCTCTGTATGCAAAGGGAAAATGTAACAATATAATAGAAGAGGAAAAAAACCCCAAACACATACACACATAGTTACTTCATAAACATAAATCAGAAGAAGGCAGCGCTCCTCTTTGGAACCCTCCTCTCACACAGCATGCTCAAGCATCAAGCCTTTTCTGTGTGTCCCCCCTGAACCCCAGTCTAGCCTTCCATCATCCCAGCAATCAACCAATGAGCCCAAAACCCTTCCCCTACTTTCACACTTATTCTTGGGGCTCTGTCCTCTCATAGAACAAGGAATGACAAAGACTCAGGCAATTAGTAGCTAAAGTGAAACCCAACCTTTCAATGAAATCCATAACATGGAATTTCAGAGATGAAGATGACTGAACAATCATCTAATTCAAATTCCTCATTTTAGAGATGAAACAAAACCCAAAACTTCTATTGGTCTGCCCAAAGCCACAGATGGAGCCAGGACAGTCCTAGAACTTGAATCTATAATTAAGTCTATTATTAAACATAGTATCAGCCCCAGTCCTAACTATGCAAATCTTATAAACACTCAAATCAGTAAAACATTAAACATTTCAATTTATCTATGGATTTGGCTACCTCAGTATGTCTCGCCACAATCTAATGTGCAGGTACTTAAAAAATCAACTGGCAGGCATTACTGAGTGATTTTACTACCAGCTGTGCATCCATGGTCACTGTCAAGGTGGCACTGAGGATACAGTGACAACAGTTACTTATTATTTATTTTAACACAGAATAACAACTTTTATTAATGTTTATGTATATTTCTAGTATATATATATATAGTATATATGTGTATTTCTAGACTTTCTGCAAAATTAGGATTGTACTATATCTTTATTTTTCCTCTTTTAGCATTCTATTATGAGCATTGCCACATCTCAAAATTTTACCCAGCTTTACTGAGGTATAATTGACCAAGAATTGTACACACTTAAGGAATCTAACATTACCATTTGATATACATATACATTGTGAAACGATTACCACAATCAAGCTAATTAACACAGCCAACACCTCACATAGTTACCTTTCTGTGTGTGTGGTGAGAACACCTACAATCTCTTCTCTTCGCAAATTTCAAGTACACAATACAGCATTATTAACTATAATCCTCATGCTATACATTAGATTCCCCGGAATTTATTTATCTTATAAGTGAAAGTTTACATCCTTTGACTATCATCTCTCCATTTCCCTCACCCCCTGCCCCAGGCAACCGCCATTCTACTTTGTTTCTATGAGTCAAATTTTTTAGATTCCACATACAAGTGATGTCATAGAGTATTTATCTTTCTGTGTCTGGCTTATTCCACTTAGCATCATGTCCTTCAGGCTCATCCATGTCATTGCAAATTGCAGAATTTACTTCTTTTTAGAGGCTGAATAATATCCCTGTGTGTGTGTGTGTGTGTGCACGCACGCGCGCGTGTGCACACGCACCACATTTTCTTTGTGCATTCATCTGTCAATGAACACTAAGGTTCTTTTCCTACCTTGGCTATTACTATGAGTAATGCTGTAATGAACATGGGAGTGCAGATAACTCTTCAACATTATGATTTCATTTCCTTTGGATATATACCCAGAAGTAGAATTACTGTATCCTACAGTATTTCTATTTTTAAGTTTTTGAGGAACCTCCACCCTGCTTTGCATAATGGCTGTAGCAATTTATATCCCCACCAACAGTGCACAAAGGTTCCCCTTGGCTATATCCTCACAAGCACTTGTTATTTCTTGAATTTTACATAACAGCCAATCTGACAGGTATGAGGTGAGAGCTCAGTATGGCTTTGATTTGCATTTCCCTGATGATTAGTGAGGTTGAGCACCTTTTCATATTTCTGATGGCCGTTCACATGTATTCTTTGGAAAAATGTCTATTCAGTTTCTCTGCCCAGTTTTTAATTGGGTGATTTGGTTATTTTCTATAGAGTTGAATGAGTTTCTTAGCTAGTTTGGATATTAACCACTTATCAGATATAGTGATAATCAATTTAGATACTGTCACTGTCCTGGTGCAGCCTACATTCAAGTAAGAGAGAAAATCAATTAGAAAGCAAGCAAGATAATTACAGATAGTGGTAACTGGTACAAAGAAAGTAAAATTGTAGAAGGGTGGGGAATGGGGTAAAGGCAGCCCAGAGGCTGTTTTGGCTGGAGTATTCAGGGAAGCTTCCAGGATGGGGGAATCGTGGATCTGAGAGAATGACAGGCTGGAGCCACACACACAAAGATCTGGGCTGGGACAGGCCAAAGAGCCATTCAGTCATGGTCCTCCAAGTAGGCAGGAAACTCTGAAGCAAATGGTGCAAACCACCCACCCCAAGTCTCAACAATTTTCCACAGTTTTATATACAGAAGCTTTATTTAGAATGTGACAGACATCAACTTTCAACTTTCAGGGCCACCTCCATCCGCACCGTCCAACAGAAAGAAAATGTTCAGTGTATGTAAAATTTTCTAGTTGCCATATTAAAATTCCAAGGAATTAAGTGAAGCTGATATATAATATTTTATTTAATCTGATATATCTAAGATATTAACATTTGACTACGTAATAGCATAAAAAATTATTGAGATGTTTTACGTTGTTGTTTTTTTTTTACAAAGTTTTCAAAATCCAGTGTGACTTTTATACTCATAACAAATCTCAGTTCAGACTACCTACATTTCAAGGACTCAATAGCCATCTGTCATTAGTGGCTACTGTGATGGACAGCACAGGTCTACAGAGTGTCTAAAAGTTAGTGTTTCTTTAGAATATATTTTTTAATGAGAAAAAAGCCAAAATGTGTAATATCTATGGGTGTTTTATTTCATTTTTTTTGCTTCTCCCAATATATCCTGGCCATATGCTACCCCATGCTTTAATATTATACTGAGAATATTTAAGAATCACATCTTTTGTTACTTTGTTATGCAGAGATTTTGCCTCCTTTTTTTTGCCTCCTCCCCTTTATCAATTCTATCATCTCAATAAAGTAAAAAGCTTTACACTTTTACTACCCCACATTTTAAATCTTTTAACTTTTAGAATTGTACAGGCCCAGTGTATGCATGTTGTCAGGCAGATTCCATGCCATTAGAGACTGAGCCAATATAAAGGAAGTTTATTATAACAAAAGGCAACATGGCAGATGCGAGAGGCTAGGTTCATCCAACTTGGACACTACAGACCAAAAGGAATGTCTTTCCGGGCATGTTGGAAAAATGTATCCAAACTATAGCCGGCTGACTTCCTGCTGTCCCATGGTCCGCCTGGGCTGCTGACTGAATATAAAAACTCCAGAGTTGCACATTAATAAGAAAGGGCTCAAGTTAAACCATCTGTATTCATCCAACTGCACAATTCTAGAACAAGATACTCTGAAATATTCGTAGAATAAAGGAGAAAGGGTGTTGAAGAAGAGGGACAGAAGAAAGAAGCAGAAAGAAAAAGGAGGGAAAAGAAGGGATATAAAAGGAGTTATAAATTAGGAAACAAATACATCTCTAACTTAATCCACACAAAAAAAAAAAAAAAAACCCGTGTTTACAGTATTGCCACCAGTCATCTCAGAACCACCTCTAAGCCCTGGATACTTAGAGACCCTGATCTGTCATTCTTTCCACTATTAACATTCTACATGGGGAGATAATAGCCTGTGAGTCCAAAAAGATGGCCCACCAGGAGCTGTGCCTCCTTCCCACTTCTAAACCATGCTGTCCATATCCAGAAATACAGAATTTCTTGCTGCTAAGACCTTCACTTGTCTGAGGGGCTTCCGGGGACTTTTTCTTATGTCTCTACTTGTGGTGATGTCCTGGACAACATGAGGAATGGTTGAAGAGAAGCTGTTTGTGTGGAAGAATGTAAAGAGAGCTTGATAATTGCAGGCTGGGGTGCCCATCAGTAACACACAATACCTCTCAAGGTTTGGGAGGTTGTCAAAAGTCGGAAGGGCAGGGATCCTCTTGTTCTGGGACCCACAAATATTAGAGGTTTTGGCCTTTTCTGTGCAAGGTAGTCAGTTCGATCACACGGTAATTCTACACTTCATACTGGTTGAAAATATGCTGGATTAGGCCCTCCTGTAATATTCTTCACAGTGGTGGTTGGGGGGCGGGGAGGGGGGCTCTTTCTTCCATTAACGGCACATTATAATTAGTGGTTGCCTACTTGGTTCTGCTTGGTTTTAACTTTAAAATGGGAAGAATGAGCACCCACATTCTTATTTCTTTATTCATTGTTAGTGCTATAGTTTATGCAGCAAGGGTGAACCAAGCCCAGAGGCATTTCTAGTTTGAGAGCCTGAAATCACAATCAAAGAGCTACCTGAAGTCTACACGAGTCCAATCACAGTAGCCATATAGTGCACAGTGCCACTCAGAATGGACCTGGAGGGGAAGAAAAGTCAGAAGTTTATGAGGCAAATCTGTAGAAACCACTTAAGAGATTCAAAAAGGGAAAGAGCTATCTGAATCAGACTGAGAAAGTTAAAGACCATTTTTACTTGGTAAGTTACTTTGGCTTTGGGGATACAAAGGTAATCAGGAAAAGATGGAGCCTTGGTGATTTAAGCATATGGAGTCCTGAGACATACATTCATTTTAGGTTTCTTTTTCCCCCCACAGTTTTGAAAAATTTATCCTCGCAATTGCTTTCTTGATGGAGACATGAATTATGCTTTCTGAATAGTGATGAGTACATTTAAAAGGTTCAGGGCTGAATGCATGAATACTCAGACAGTCAGCTTCTTCTTCCTAACTCATAATTCCAGCCTTCCCAACCATTAAAATCAAATGGGTAAGCTTGTAAGAATAGGTTTGCATAAAATATAGTCAAGACTTAAGTCCAATTTGGGTTAGGCCAGGTATATCACAAAATAGCATTATAAAAGAAAGGATCAAAGCAAAAGAGAAGCTCAAAATTATCTCAAGTTAATTAAGATCATTGGTTAGATTTTTTAAAAATAGGGCTGTTAGTCTCTAAAAAATAGCAGTTAATTTGATCTGCATGATATTCAGTATGATATAACTATTGTTCTGCTTTATTTCACTTATCTTTTCTCCCTTAAGCTTTATATGAAACAAAGAAAAACAAAGGTCAAAGAAAGTGAGAGATATCAATATTTTAAAAAATCAAACTAAGCTTTTAAACAAAGTTGATGTTCAATCCAAATCATCCTTACCTGTAAAAGACAATGAGTTCACCACATACTAACAATCTATGGGGGAAAAAGTGGAATGATCAACTGTAAACTGTCTCTTATTTTCTGTGGTGTGTGTGTGGTGTACATATCTCTATAATCACTTTTGTGTTTCCTTGTTTTCTTTCTCTGAGTAAACTCTTCAAGAAGGCAGGGACCCATCAATGCAATCAAAGGCATTATAAATTCTACTTCTTATCTTTGCACTAACATATTGTTTCCATTAATCACCAAGGGCCTCAACAATCTAACTAGACTTGAGTTCCATCTATACAAACTCCAGGTAACTAAATGTGGACAAATGGGTATTATTGTATGAGTTAAATGACTGACTCTAGTCAGAAAGAAAAGAGAAGTACTTGATTTACAGAACAGGGACAGAATTAAGTAGGCATTACACACTTCATGGAGTTTATTTGGTTTCATTATGCAGTATCTACAGTTAGTCACACAGGGAGAAAGGAATAAAAGGAGTGTGAGTTAGGTGTTTAAATTTGTTCAAGTATTACAGTAATGAGTTCCACAATTTACCCAAAAAAAAGTACAGTAAAATACCACTCTAATAGCGCAGCAAGCTCCATTAGTCACTGTGGGAAAAGCAAAGTGCTTTAATTCCTTCCAAACTGTCAAGAAGACAAGGAGGGATGGAGTGGTTGAAAGTGCCTTTGTGAAGGATGTTACTTTTAATCCATCTAGAAATAAAGGTGGTGCTGGGCTGGGGGGCTGGGGATATAAAAAAGAATTCTTTGTACATCATGTTACCCCTTTACCAACTGGAACGCTGTGTTAGTTTCCTGTGGCTGCTAGAACAAATTAGAACACATTTGGTGGCTTAAACCAACATATATTATTTTCTGATAGTTCTGGAGGCCAGAAGTCCGAAGTCCTTTTCACTGGGTTGAAATTGAGGTGCAAGCTGAGCTATGCTCCCTCCAGAGGCTCCAGGGAAGAATCTGTCCATACCTCTTGTGGTTTCTGGGCACTGCTGATATTCTCTGGCTGGGGCTACACCACTTCTATTTCTACCTGTGTGGTCACACTACCTCCTCCTGTCTTTGTGTGTGTGTGTGTGTGTGTGTGTGTGTGTGTGTTCAAGTCATTTTGGCCTCTCTTATATGGACACATATGATTGCATTTTAGGGCCCACCTAAGTAATATAGAACACTCTCATCTCAATATCCTTAACCTAATCACATCTGCAAAGATTTTCTTTTCTTTTTTCTTTTTTCTTTTTTTTTTTTTTGTCATTTTAGGCAACATTACCATTCACAAGATCTAGGAATTAGGATGTGGATATCTTTTGGGGGGAGATATTTTTTAGCCTACATAAATACCATTCGACTGAATGGAAAACATCTCTGTCCTTGGGTATAAATTTATCGGTCATCACCACAGTATTCAAGGTGTCAGAGAACAGCTCCCTTATCTCTGCGCCCACAGTAATGCTAATGAAAGGGCAACATGAGAAAGGGTACAAACACTGTCCCCTGCCTACCCCACACTACCTTACTTGGCCCAAAGTGGCATCTACCTCCTATAATATGACTCAAAAGAGCTCTCTGACAAGCACAGATGTTGCTTATCTTGACAAACTATCTCTTGTGATGATGTCCCTTTGTAGCACCCTCTTATTTCAGTCCTCATTTTCAGGGTCTATGTTTCATCACCACACACTCACTCCTAATTCTCTAAATGTGTCTCCATCTATCTTCATCCCTCAACTAAAATAGTTCCTTCTGTGCCTCAGAGTCAAGTGACAGCATTTCCCCGTCTTCCTTTCACAGTCCTGTCCTCTTCCATCTCTAAAGGCCTCCCCTCTGGCCTTCCTCTTCCGTACAACTGGATCTCACACTCCTCGTGGTTCACTATTTTGCCTCTGAGAACTCTTAGCCTTTTGTGGCTCTTAAATGGACATCACCAACTGCCACTCCTCAACTTCTCATATAGTAGTTGAGAAGTATCTCCTAGAAAACCTGATAAAATGCAGATTCCTGGGTCCCCTCAGAGTTTCTAGCTCAGTAGATCTGGAGAGGAACCCATGAAGTTCAATTTTACAGACACCCAAATAATTCTGATGCATGTAGTCTATAAGCCAGGGTTCAAGAAATGGTGTTCTGTAACCATATTACCAGTTACCTTACCTTGTGAACCTATTGACATGTATCTCCACCTCCAAAAACTAAATTTGCATAAATTCAAACCTGGCCTCAGCATACTCTGACTTTCCTATTTCCCTTAGTGGTGATACCAAACTTCCAGGTATCTAGGAACACACTTTTGACTCTTTCCCTTGCCCTACTTCCCAGATTCTGATCCACATCTAGAATATTCCACTGAACACTCTAGAAGACCTTTATAGGATATAGAATCATAGGATTCTGGAGAGGGAAACAATTAAGAGGTAAATTAAAACCCAGAAAGCTTCTGGGGGGAGGGTTCAAGTTTTCTAAGCTAGCAGGTTCTCTGGAGCCAGACTATTTGGATTTACATTCCCAGTTCTGACACCTATTAGCTGCATGACATGGAAGAGTAACCTCACTTCTGTGCTTGCCACCATTGCAAAATAGAGATAATAACACCTGGACATCCTGTTGAAGGATGGAGACAGATGGAGACACATTTAGAGACTTAGCAGTGAGTGTGTGGTGATGCTACACAATGACTTGTTGTGAGGATTAATGGGTCAATATATAGGAAGTATTTAGAATAGTATATAGGTAATGTTAGTTCAGTGTTAGCTTTTATCATTACTATAAAGGCCACCAGGAGTACGCCCTCAATTAAAGCTTAATTTCTGTTTCTGATACCTGTCTGCTAATTCTATAGGTTTGCATCACACGTGTACTGTCTTTAATTCTAAAGGACATCATTTGACTCAAAAAAAGGTTGCAGACTCCCAGGTGTCACAATTTTTATAGACATGAAGAACATACAAGCCACAGGTGTCAAAAAACTGAGGTATATATCCACCATTTGCCTGGAAATAAAGGTTATCTATGACACATACTGGCATGCCGCTATTATTATAAAATATTTATTGGGCACTACAAAATGCTGCAGGCATTGCACAAAATATAGAATAACAGTCTCTCTAGGCCCTAATTGATTATGGGCCATATATTTTTAAGGGAGGATGCTACTGTGTTACTTAACAGAGAATGAAAGATTCTAGGCTTTCAGGCAAAGGAAAAATCATATAGTCTTAAGGGATAGCAGTGATTGATGGTGTGTTCAGGGGGTCTGTCTGTATTTCTTCTTTAGCAGCACCATATCTGAATTTTCCACAGCCTTTATACAGAGCAAGTATGGTGCTGGGCTTGATGCTGACACAGGCACGTCTTCTAATTATAGGATTATTTCACAGACTAAAGATCTCTCCTATTTGAGGCCAGGCACTAGGGTATGAGAGGACATTGTATGTTACAAATACCAGACCACGGTGGCAGGACCATAAAATTTTCTATTATGTTAGCACAGGATGGGTTAGAGGGAAATAAAATTGGCAAATGAAATATCCGAGAATGATTTGTCATTTGAAGAACTGGAGAGTCAAAATATTTTTACTTATTGTATTGTTACTGTCCTTTTCTTTAACTATTCTTTTCATTACTATCATTTTTCTTTCCACTAAAAGGGAAAATGCCCTTAAGATGAAATCTGGTGTAAATAATACAGTAAGACTCAGGACAAGACATTCAAGGCTTAAATTTTAAAAAATAAAATCTCACAATTCTTCCTACTAGGCTCCTGAACACATGTGCAAACAGAGCTCCCTTCAGCGACCCTAAAGGAAACAACAGTCCTCAAAGTCAGAGGGAAATCCTTGGTTGAACAATTTCGTCATCCAAAAACGTGTATGTGTGTGCGTTCCATAATCTTAAAAATAGCTGATACTAAAAAGAAATAAAATGGGGGAGGAATGCTGAATATAAAACAGTATTAGATTAAAATGTCACCTCTCTTTTCCTTTTGCAGTCATCTTTCGTTCAGTAGAAGTTCACACATTGACACCTAGTGCAAAGGGTACCGCTATGACAGCCTGGAAGAGCCTGGCACGCTCGGGTCTTCATTTCTGCAAACACAAGCTAATGTAGGAAAGCTGAAAGGCTTGTCTTTCCTCTCAGACCCCCATGTGCATGCATCTCCTAATTATCATTTGAATCTATTTAAAAATGTATCATGTTTATGGACTGTAATTCCAGCCCAGTGCATTTCCTAACAGTTAGAAACGCTGGATCATTAATACCCATAACGAAGTTGAACTGTAATTTGGGGACTTAGCGAAATAGCCCCCTCTTTCTAAGAGGCTTGCCAAGATGGGCTCCGCAGTTTTCAACCTACTCTTCATAAGCATTTCCCTATGTTTCTACCTTGAACACGCTCCCTAAAAAACCAACTGACTTTGCTTCTTCTAAGTTCTGTTACAAGAAACCCACAAGACATCTGCAGAAACTGCCTACCACTTCTGCGAAGCATCTTTCTTACAATGTTCTCTAGTCAAATGATCTCCAGATCAGATGACTTTCCAGAAGAAAATGATTCTGAAGTTCCTTCAGCTAGATTAGATGCTCTTTAAGAGTCAACCTTGGAATTTCCCAAACAGCCACACTGTGCCTTACACAGAGAAGTGCTCTGGATGGCTTTCCTTCAGTTTGCTTTGTACTACGGGCTGCCTCTTTAACTGCTAATTTTTCCCCTTCCTATACTTCAGTGTCACTCGTGCTTTAGCTTCTCTAAATACTATTTGGAGACTGGATAAGAGCTAAGTAAGAATCCACTGGCAAAGGGGAGACCCTCTGGGAGAGTATATTCCACATGTTCTGACGCAGTACTCACTCCTACAGAGGACATACAGGTGTGAGGGGAGGCAGTCTTCCCAACACCTACTTGGTTCAGGGAGTAGGATTCGCTGAGGAGTATTTATTTTTTTTAAAAAAAAATTCACTCTTACTACCATTAAGTTTGAGTCCATGAGCTGAATTGCACCAAGATGTACCAATAAACTCAAAATTCCAGGCCATTTGACAAAACAATTCAGCATCTAAGAATCTAAGTAAATAAACAAAAAATAGAAATGTACATGAAAATGTCTACATATTACAGCATGATTCATAATAGCAAAATTATAAGGTTCAATATTAGGAGATTGATTCGTTTAATTAGTGTGGCCAACTGCATATCCTGGTGTCCCAAATCCCTGGGCCCCCCAATTCACCAGCCATTGCTACAGAATTTCCAGCACACTGACAGCTTCCTACCTTGGCTGCCTGCATCTCTCTTCCTCTTCAGCATGGCCAAAGGCCCAGGGAGCCCAACACTCCCGGGGTAACTTCAAGGAATCTAGGATGAGAGACCATGGAAGTTCCACATAGGCTGAGTGGGTGTCCAGCAAGACTGAACCCCAGGTGACCCCGTGTTAAACCTCTCCTCAACATACTCCCTTCCCTGCCTCATTTTCCCCATTTCTTAATTGTGGTTGCTGGCATCACTTCCAAATAAACTACCTGTGCCCAAGTCCTTGTCTTGGGTCTGGAGAGCCCAAAATAAGACAATTAGACTATAAGCATAAATTAGTATTCATTAACTAAAATTAACGTCCATGTGACAGGCTCACGCTGGTTCCAGTGCTAAAGCTGACAGTGGTGCCCACAGCTGAAAACCAAAGGAACAACTCACCCTGATATTCTAAAGGGAGCCACAGAACAGCTACATGCAGTCTGGGGCCAGACATCACCCCCATTTTATTTATTCAGAGGCAGCAAAATGAGCCCTTATCCTCCCAAACTTCCCCTTCGCAACGTCTCTGTGAAGACAGCCCGGGAGGTTGGGAGTCATCCCGAGCCTTCGGAGAGGTGCTGAGTTCCTGCTGAGGTGCTATCTCCTCCCTTCCTGTGGGAAGCTTCCTCTTTCCCAAATCCCCAAGAGGAGGCACCAAAGGAAAAACTGTAAGGGTTGTAGGATATTCTGAAGAAGCAGATGGAGAGTACTGCCTCCCTGCAGGAAGCCTGCGAACTGCAGCCACTGCAGCCCAATCTGAGCCAGTGGGAGTTTGTGCGAGTGTCTGACAGGTGACCTCTAGAGCTCCGGGCACAGCAGACATAGAAAGTGGTGCCTCGTCTGGTGAAGAGATTTCTGAAGGTGGAGTGCCTGTCAGAGTAGCCAATGCATTAAGGCTTGAAGGACCCAAAGATCTCCTTCCCAGGGAAGAAAGTAGGGCAGTGCCACCACCTACAGATCTCTGGATGGTGCAAAAGTCACTGTCAGCAACGGCCATGGCTCCTGTGAAGGGGCCACAAGATTCAAGGAGGGACGGGGCTCTTGGGAAATCAGAGGCTTACCCAACAGAAGGCATCAGAGGCCTGAAGGGCTTACAAGCCTGTGCAGAAGCTAAACACACTGCCCTTCTGAGGGGGCCCCTGGTGATACAGGAAGTTAGAACGAAACTGAACACCACCCCCAATAAAACCATGCCTAGCCCCCACTGGATAAGCATATACATCAACCTCAAATGGAACCAGGAGAAAGAGGAATGAGGTGAGGACCATTTCATCTCCATGTACCTGGGACCAGCGACTCTGGCCCCAACACCAGAGATGACAGACTGAGAACAGAGGGGGAATGATGATCAGAGCCAGATCATTCTACCCCACAGCACCCCCGGTTCACCAGCATCAGGGCTATAGAGCTATCCTGCTCTGGAGATGAAAAGAACCCATCTTTGAAACTTGGAAGTATTAAAATATATAGGACTCATTCATCCTTAAAGAACCAAAAATGGGACCGTTGCAGTAAGAGAAAGCACTGGGAAAACTGGGGAATGTTTCCAGGATCACTGAGAGCCAATACCCAGGAGGACAGAAGCATAGCCTGAAAACCTATGTGACTGGAAAGTGACTGGTAAGCTAACACTCCCCAAAACAAAGACTCCAGTAAAACCAGTTACATTTTTGAACAATTCTCAATGATATCACAAAATACTTATGCTTTATAGCAAAATATAAAATATTAAGTGACAAAGGATTTAATGCATGACATGAGACATCTATGGGCAGATACAGAGGAAATGGATGGATTGGCAAGGAAGGAAATACACTCACAATGTTAACTAATATTATCTCTGAGAGGTGGAATTACAAGTGATGTTATTTACTTTGTAATATTCTATTGTCTATATACTTCTTGGGCACCCAAGGGTCTGACTCTTCATTTCAGCTTAGGTCATGATCTCATGGTTTGTGAGATTGAGCCCCACTGCACATTGGGTTCTATGCTGGCATGGTGAAGTCTGCTTGGGATTCTCTCTCTCCCCTGCTCTCTGCCCCTCCCCTTGCCCTCTCTCTCTCTAAAAAAAAATTGTTTTAAGTTTATTTATTTTTGAGAGAGAGTTCAAGCAGGGGAGAGGCAGACATAGAGAGAGACAGAGAGAGAGAGAGAGAGAGAGAGAGAGAGAGAGAGAGAATCCCAACCAGGCTCCACACGGTCAATGAAAAGCCTGATATGGGGCTAGAATCCGTGAACCATGAGATAATGATCTGAGCCAAAATCAAGAGCAAGAGGATTAACCAACTGAGCCACCCAGGCACCCTGCCCCCAA
Source organism: Hyaena hyaena (assembly GCF_003009895.1). Taxonomy (NCBI): domain Eukaryota; kingdom Metazoa; phylum Chordata; class Mammalia; order Carnivora; family Hyaenidae; genus Hyaena; species Hyaena hyaena. Next base: position 242,446 of record NW_024081000.1, read on the forward strand.
ATTTTTATATATATAAATATATCTACAAACTTCAACCTCTGCTCCTCACCTCACTTGCAAACTAGTCCCTGCCCAGAACTAATGACTGACTATTGGCTGCAAAAACCCCAAAGAGCATGCTTGTCCTCTGCCCATCTCTTTAAACCTCATGAAAATAAAATTCTCACAGGGACTACAATTCTGTTACTCACTGATATACACTAAAGGTTAAACCCAATAAATTAATGGGAAAAGAACATTAAAGAAAAGTTCCTTAACCTTACACTGCATTATATGAATTCTTGGCTGTCCCTGGAGGGAGGGAGGCATTCAATAGCAGCCCATCTTGGAAAGGCTTCCCTTGAACGATGTTTCAAACCACTGTATTCCAAAGACAAATTCCCTTTGTGTTTTTGAGGGAACATGGGGACCCTGAATCCTTCCATCCTAGATACAACACTGAGGCAGAAAGTACAGAGGTTATGGACACCGCTCTGAAGACAGGTCAGCCTGGGATCTGATTCAAGTTCTATCCCTTCTTGGTTGTGCTAATTTGACAAATTACTTAACCTCTCTGTGCCTCAGTTCCCTTGCCTATAAGATGGGGCTAATAATTGTATCATAAGGTTTAAATAGGTCAACACATGTGAAGTTCTTAGAAGAGCCACTGACACTTGTAGTCACTATCAATGATGCTCATGGGTATATTTGAAGCAAGGGCCTCTCATAAATAAATGACAGTTTTCATCATTTACTTAGGAGTAACTCATCCAAAACAATCAACCTCCAGGTTCTTGTCCTTTGCCCATTTTAGCAAATTCCATCACTTTAACACCTTTACCCAGAGAAGAAAAGTCAGAAGTCATGACTTCTAGTGTCATATAAATGGTCACTATCACTATCATACAAGTGTTGAAGTCACTATTCAACTGTGCCTCAGTTGACTCATCTCAAAAGAGTAAAATGACTATCATCACTTGCCCCACCAATTTCAAAAGGTTGTCAAGAGCATCAAATGAGAAAATGTGTGTGGAAATGCTTTGAAAAAGTAAAAAGCATTATACAATACAAGTAATCCTAAGTAGACCAATACTTTAAATAAGATAAGACTCAAACTGGTCCTTCCTACTCCTTGGGAAGAACCCTCACAAAAAATTAAAATATAAATTATGTCTGGATTTCATTACTCCATGCTCTCCTAGGCCACCACTGCTATTGCTAACAACAAGGCATGTCAGTGTATGGATATATGTATCAGTATTACATGCTTTAATATGGTAACCCTTAACCACATTTGAAATATGGCTCATCCAAATCACTATCCAGCATTTGAAATATGGCTCATCCAAATCAAGAAGTGCTATATGTGTAAGAAACATATCAGACTTTGAAGACACTATAAAATAATGTCTCACTAGTAAGTTTTATATATAATCCCTGTTGATTCTTTTATGTTGGCTACATGTCATATTGACTACAGGTTGGGCATATTGAGTTAATTCAGATATATTATTAATATTAATTTAATGTATTTCTTTTCACTTTTTAATGTGACTAATAGAACATCTAAAATTACCTCTATGGCTCATCTGTTTCTATTGAGCACTGCTGCTTTAGAAAATAACAGATCCATTTTTGAGAAGGACGTGGAAACATAATGCCAGTCACTGAAGTATCTGGTGGCAGGTGAGATGGGAAACAGTAGGTTCCTCGCCCTTAGGTTCTCGAACCACAACATCCCATTGTTACATGTTGGCTCACATAAAGCAAACCAGTAACGGAAACAGAAATACTGGCAGGCCAAGAGGAAACATTAAATTATATGACCCTTTTCAAACAAATTGTTGCTGTGAAAGGATCACAAGTGCAATCGTGAGAGCGCACTGTGGTTCCAGGTAAGTGCTTGCAGTGAGCCTGCGTAAGGCCCCAGTGTCCCTGGGCCAGCGCAGATGTTGCCTCCACTGATACAAAGTGCGCTTGAGCAGGCACAGAACATTTCAGCCAGGCATTCAGAGGCTACAAAAACCACAGCCCCTATGACACCTTTCATACACAGTGTGGTCTAAGACATGGCAACTTCATAGAATAGAATGAGGAAAATGCACGCGGTGAGTTCAGTTCTAAAAGAACACTCTGATTTTTCACCTGTTCAGCCAACTCTGCCTACACCAACATTTCTGGAGTTTCTGGGCTGCAAGTAAACAGAAGTAAACAGAACATAAAAATAACTTGGCTTTACGCAATAGAGACCCTGTGGCCAAACAGCCAGCCACTTCTCCATTTGGGGTACAGTCTGTGTCTTGTGCCAGCCACCTGAATTCAAGACATGGCCAATAAATAGGCTGTAGAGGTCTGGCTACTTGCCATAGATGCATGTGAGGCCAACTGCATGATGCACTGAAGAGAAAATGTTTTATTATGGTATGAATCCATTTTATAGTAGTTAACATTCTGTTTGTTTCCATAAAAGTAGCGGGGGGGGGGCGTCTGGGGGGCTTAGTCGGTTAGGCGTCCGACTTTCTCTTAGGTCGTGATCTCGTGGTTCGTGGGTTCGAGCCCCGCGTCGGGCTCTGTGCTGACTGCCAGCTCAGAGCCTGGAGCCTGTTTCAGAATCTGTGACTCCCTCTCTCTCTGACCCTCCCCTGCTCACGCTCTCTCTCTCTCTCTCTCTCCTAGAAATAAATAAAACATTAAAAAAATTTTTTAAAAAGTAGCAAGGGGACCCAGATTTAGTAATGAATGTTGATTTCCAAATATTGGAGGTTGGATGGGAAGAACTTAATAATTCAATGAGAAGGAGGGGCGCCTGGGTGGCTTAGTCGGTTAAGCGTCCGACTTTCGCTTGGGTCATGATCTCACGGTTCGTGGGTTCGAGCCCCGCGTCGGGCTCTGTGCTGACTGCTGGCTCGGAGCCTGGAGCCTGTTTCAGTCTGTGACTCCCTCTCTCTCTGACCCTCCCCTGCTCACGCTGTCTCTCTCTCTCTGTCTCTCCTAGAAGTGAATAAAACATTAAAAAAAAAATAAAAAAAAAATAATTCAATGAGAAGGAAATATCATTTATCAATCCAGCACAGACTTATTGTGAGCAGAAAAAACTAAAACTGTGCACAGGGCAATTACAAATAGAAATTCAAAAGAAATATGTGTTTTAAATGTTCAGTATCCACAATCAATTTTTAAAAATGTATTAAGACAGGAGTACCTGGGTGGCTCAATCAGTAAAGCCTCCAACTCTTGATCCCCACTCAGGTCATGATCTCACATTTGTGAGCTCGATCTCCACATTGGGCACTATGCTGATGGCATAGAGCCTGCTTGGGATTCTGTCTCTCCCTTTCTCAGCCCCTCTGGGTCTCTGTCTCTCTCTCTCTTTCTCTTTATCTCTCTCTGAAAATAAATAAATAAACTTAAAAATAAAAATTTATCAAGACAACATCTTTCTGCTCACAAGAAGCAGTTAATAAAGTTTGAATAGAATTTAATTATACTTCCAAGCATTTAGAACTCAAACAAAAAAAAAATAAGTGGACTATTAAGGGATATATCTGGTCTTCAAAACACTGAAGACAGTTTTATGAAAATCTTTTGAAGAAAATCTAAATGAGATGACATGATACTCTACATAGAAAACTGGACAGACTCCACCAGAAGCCTACTAGAACTGATCCACAAATTCAGCAAAGTTGCAGGGTACAAAATCAACATACAGAAATTGGTTGCATTTTTATACACCAACAATGAAGCAACAGACAGAGAAATCAAGAAACTGATCCCATTCACAATTGCACACAAAAAATAAAAACATAAAATACCTAGGAATAAACCTAACCAAAGATATAGGAGATCTGTATGATGAAAACTATAGAAAATTTATGATGGAAATTGAAGAAGACATAAAGAAATGGAAAATCATTCCATTTTCATGGATGGGAAGAATAAATATTGTTAAAATGTCATTACTACCCAAAGCAATCTACACATTCAATGCAATCCCAATCAAAATTGCACCAGCATCCTTCCCAAAGCTAGAACAAACTATCCTAAAATTTGTATGGAAGGAATCACAAAAGACCCCAAATAGCCAAAGTAGTACTGAAGAAGAAAACCAAAACGGGAGGCATCACAATCCCAGACTTTAGCCTCTACTACAAAGCTGTCATCATCAAGACAGTATGCTTTTGGCACAAAAACAGACACAATAATCAATGGAATAGAATAGAGAACTGGGAATTGGACCCACAAATGTATGGCCAATTAATCTTTGACAAAACAGGAAAGAGTATCCAGTGGAAAAAAGACAGCCTCTTTAACAGATGGTGCTGGGAGAACTGGACAGCAACATGCAAAAGAATGAAACTGGATCACTGTCTCACACCATGCACAAAAATAAATGGATAAAGGACCTGAATGTGAGAAGGGAAACTAGCAAAACCCTAGAGGAGAGAGCAGGAAACAACCTCCTTGACCTCAACCGCAGCAATTTCTTACTTGACACATCCCCAAAGGCAAGGGAATCAAGAGCAAAAATGAACTATTGGGACCTCATCAAGATCAAAAGTTACTGCACGGCAAAGGAAACAATCAATAAAACTAACAGGCAACTGATGGAATGGGAAAAGATAGTTGCAAATGACATATCAGATAAAGGGCTAGTATCCAAAATCTGTAAGGAACTCACCAAACTCCACACCCAAAAAGCAGACAATCCAGTGAAGAAATGGGCAGAAGACATGAACAGACACTTCTCCAAAGAGGACATCCAGATGGCCAACAGACACATGAGATGATGCTCAGAGTCACTTATCATCAGGGAAATACAAATCAAAACCACACTGAGATACCACATCGGTCAGAGTGGCTAATATGAACACATCAGGAGACTCTAGATACTGATGAGGATGTGGAGAAACGGGCACCCTCCTACACTGTTGGTGGGAATGTCAACTGGTGCAACCCCTCTGGAAAACAGTGTGAAGGTTCCTCAGAAAATTAACAATAGAATTCCCCTATGACCCAGCAATAGCACTGCTAGGAATTTACCCAAGGGATACAGGAGTGCTGATGCATAGGGGCACTTGGACCCCAATGTTCATAGCAGCACTCTCAGCAATAGTCAAAACATGGCAAGAGCCTAAGTGTCCATCAACGGACAAATGGATCAAGAAGATGTGGTTTATCTATACGATGGAATACTACATGGCAATGAGAAAGAATGAAATCTGGCCATGTGTAGCAACAGGTATGGACCTTGAGGGTGTTATGCTGAGCGAAATAAGTCAGAGAGAGAAAGACAGATACCATATGTTTCCACTTATAAGAGGATTAGGAAAAACTTAATGGAGTACCATGGGGGAGGAGAAGGGGAAAAGCAGTGGGGGAGGGGGAGGGAGGCAAACCATGAGAGACTCTTGAATGCTGAGAACAAACTGAGGACTGATGGGTGTGGGGGGGGGAGGGGGGAGATGGGCATGGAGGAGGGCACTTGTTGGGATGAGCACTGGATGTTATATGGAATCCAACCTGACAATAAACTATGAAAAATAAATTTAAAAAAGAAAATGAAAAAAAAAAGAAAATATAAATAGAGTTTCTTTAATGCTCTTCTATCTTAAATTTTCATATTTACATGAAAAGCAGATGACAATAATTGCCAGTACTAGATTGCCCAAGATGTCAATATTGTAGAACTTGTGAGGAGACCATTAATAAGGAAAAAGGGTTTCAGGGAATTCATTTGAATTAGATTTCAACATATAAGCTAGTCAGCAAATTGAGTCAGCCAGCTTGTCAGTTTGCCACAATATTTCCCAGGTTTGTGTGCCCAAGATGTTGGCAGGAACAGTCAACAGATTTCCTCATAGAGGCTGCCCGAGTGCTGTGTTGAGGTCGACTCTGGGGTCATGTGTGCACCCAGGCTTGGCAGGCAGGAGTGCTGCCATCAGTTAGTGATGTCTGAGTAGAAGAGGTGATAGCTACCCTTGCGCCATGTTTTTGCTTTCCCTACAGCGGAAAGTGTAGCTGTAGAAACGCCTTTCCTACCATTCTGCTCTGGAGCCAGTTCATTTAGAATAGATCACTTCACAAGCCATTGATTGCAGAGTCAGATTGCTGTACTCAAAACACAGCGTGTAGGAGATATTATTTCCAGAGCTCACCTTTCCCTACTGCTCTGACCCTCTCTTCATTACATAAGATCTTTGTACTTGCTCAGCATCCCTCTTTTAAGGGCACATTAACCTCTTCCTTCCACCTCCAACACAAAATGTTCTCCAACACATGAAAATCTCTCTGCTGTGCATAACTATGGATGATATAAATTTTGTAAAAGCAAAGATCCGTACCCCACAAAAAAAATCCCATTTATCACCAAAAGGAACACTATAATGTTCTCTTCTCAGATTTTTTTTGAGGACTTAATTAATACCAACCCTGCCCTTTAGCTTGTTGCCATCTGCCAGGAGTCATCCCCCAGGCAGAAACGTCACAAGGCTGTGTGACGCAAACACCAGGGGACAGACAGGATCCAGGCTTTCCTCTTCAATGTCATTCACCTCTCTGCACCAACACAAGCCAGCATCAACTGTAGCTGTCAATGTCAGACAGTCATGTATCATCAATTAGAGGCGGCAAGAGCCCAACAACTTTGAGCTTGCCTTAAAAAGTATCCAGAACCTGTACCCATTTGGCAAAAACTTACTCAAATTCATACAAAGGAAGCACTTCTTTTCCAAATAGAATATGTGTTAACATAGATAGGAAAATAATAGGTTGAACCATGTAGAACTGCCATTTTTCTAGGCCAAAGTTAGTCAGTTATCAGCAATTCCATATGGTTCAAAATAACCTTGCATAGATGACTGTCTGCACTGGTATTGGCACTTACTTAACTAGGATTTGAACTCCAAGTTTGTCATCTGAGACATGTAACAAGATAACCAAATACAGTATCTTATTTCAGAAACATTTCAGACTGTGGTGATCTACTTATGAAAGGAAATGTACTTCTATGTCACATATTTCTTTTCTTATATTGCCTTTGGCATTCATTTATTGAATATTTATGTCAAGTTCTGTCATGCGTATCCAATGAGACTCATGTTCTAGTGAAAGAGACAGACATATGATAACAGCCTTCTGAGAGGGAAACTAGGGTTCACAGGGAATACACCAGAGCTCTGTCCAGACTCCCCCGGAAAGGGCCCATGTCTTCTTGGAGAAGGCGGCATCCTGGCTCTGGGTTTTCAAGTACGGATAGGGAGAGCCAAATTGAAGTCCAACGGTTGGTGGAGTGAGAGAAGGGTGGGGGAGGGGAGGGTAAGGATAGGGCCAATTTCTAGGTGGTCATGGTTCCAAAAAAGTGTGACATAATATTTTTCCATTCACAGTATCTCTGGCTTGTTCCTGCTATTCTGATTCATCATAACCCTCTTTTTCAGTCATCAGTCCCAGTGAGTAAATAGTAATATTAAAATACTATCAGGGAAGATCCATCATACTCAACTCCTAATTGGGGAGGAAAAATATCTTAAAGCTTCATAGGTGTTTCCATTTAGTCTGGGGACAAATGTCATATTAATTGACTAGATAAATACTTGGGGAGCTTGATCTTGCTGCTAAGATTGTAATTCCTTCAGCTCCTTTTATTTTTTGCCTAATCTCAGGTCATTAAGAATAATATAGAACAGACCCAAAGTTCAATTTCAGGAAAAAGAAAAAAACGTGCAAGGCGTGACATCCACTCCTGCAATAACCTTCCTGTGTGGGGGCTGCCATTTGAGATTGCCCGGTGGTACCTGGGGCTGTTCTCTTATGGTGATGCAGGTGCTCCCCCGCCCTGCTTTAGAACAGCATTAAGGGAACTGTCTTCTCTGGTGGGGAAAGATCACTGGCATCCAGAGAACGAAAACAAAGGGCACCTTCCCCAGAGAAGCTGCCAAACGCTCAGACTTTTCATGTTGAATTACACTTGTCACCTTAAGATGTGTGTTGCTCGCATCTGCCGCCCCATCCTGCAGCCGTCAGCTGTCAGACCCTCCCACTCCGAGTCCACAGTGAGCATTCAACTGCTGCGACTCAGGGAGAAAACTCAAATACTTTTTCTGTCTCATTATCAAAGCAAAAATGGAACAGTAACTGCTCAATTCGGCTTATATAAGAAATTCAATGAATTACATTTCTATGAATTAAAAAAAAAAATACAGACGTTAGCATCTCTGGGACTAAGACAGCAGTGATGGAGGTCCCTTGGCCAGAATCTCAGACTTTTGCCATTGGAACCTGGGTTCTGAGTCCGAGTGTCCATGCTGAGGCCCGTCGCTGCCTTCTCTATTATTGCCTTTTGCTCACATGGTTCTTTTGACAGCCTTTTCAGTCTTTGGGACCTTGATCAAGGAGGAGGCAGTTCTCCTTGGTCAGCGAAACGGAGCTAACTACCATAAGCTAAGATGTATATGCCTTTGTCCTTTTAGTTAAAGATCTTATTTTGGTGAGGAGTAAGTCAAGCGAGTGATAGAGCATGAGGGCAAAACACGCATACAGAAAAGGGCACAAACCACGTGTGCCCAGTGGTTACCCCTGGAGAATCTGCACCCAAATAATAACAGAACATTACCCGCAGAACTCCCTCCCCATGCCCCCATCCTGTCCCTCCCCACATCAAGGGTAACCACTATTCTGAATTCTAACACCACTGACTCATTTGACATCAAACTGGGATATTTTGAGTCCCAGTAATTATGCTAGGCCAAGAGGCATAAACCAGGACTCTCCATGACAAACCCAGAGGTATGCTGCCGTAAACATTAGTCGTGTTTGGTCTGTTTCCAAGGCACTTTGTGCTGACCCCTGTTTCGACACGTGTCACATTCTGCAGATTTGCTAAATATGCAACACACTCCCTGCTACTAGAGGTCAATGTCAAGTCTGATTCTTCGTGTTTTTTTTTTTTTTCCAGTACCATTCGGTGACTGTCCCATGATGTCAGGGCCTAGATGAAGGATCAAGCAAGCACCTGTATTTCTAAGTTCTCCGTCCCTCATTAATGAGGCTGGGCAGAGAAGGTATGGTTTTTCCTCCATCGGGTCCTGGTGATGGGATTGTCTCAGGGAAGCTGCTGCTGAGGAAAATCCCCAGTCAGCCAAGAGTCAGCCCGGCCCCTCCCTGCCATCAAGCCATCACATGACCTGTGGCTTTTGGCTAGCGCTGTCCATTCTCTGTGTATGCCTTCCCTACGCTCCTGGCTCTGTCTGTGCGTGCATGCGTGCGTGTGTGCGTGTGTGTGTGTGGTGGGGATGGGAGAGGGTGGTGTACACTCTCCTCACTGTCAGGCTCCCCTAAGCCCTCAAGGCCTCCAGCTTTGTCAGGCCTGCATGGTCCAATTCTAGCAAGAATCTTGTTCAGTTCCTTTAGAAAGAACCCCTCCCTCGGATCCTTGGTATTGAAGCAAATTCCTCATCCCCTACCCCTGGGGTCTGATCACCCAGGCCTGCCTTCAGCAAGAACCCTGTCGAGTCTTTCTGGCCACAACGCCTGTACTCCCCACATTTCCCCTTGTAGCCTTCCATCGGATCGCCCCCACCCTGCCCTGACTCGGCCACACTGTGCCTGGAACCGAGCCCAGCTCCACACTGAGGCCCCTCTTCCCCAGTTGGAGTTGCTCCCAAGTGAATCTGTCTTTATGCTTCAACTGCTGTCAGACTCTGGTTCTGTCTGGGAGGGAGGGAACACGCGTGCACACATGCGTGTTTTCTTCTTCTCAGTTTTGCTGCCTCTGGCCTGTGTTAAAACAAAACAACCCCTCCCCAGCCCCCACCCTTCCCGTTCCTTGCACCCACCATTTGACCCACAGGCAAATGAAGCCATTCAAATATTTGTTCATCATGTCATCTGTCCCCATCCGACCTTGCAATTCCTGTCATGCCCCACATGTCAGTTTGAAGCATAACGTCATTAATACCTCCAGTGCACTAATGGATGCTTCACACATGAACGCATTAATGAAATGTGTTATTGTTTTCCCTCACAGGACATTAACAATCTACCTCACGCTGCGTCCCGAAGCCCCGCGGAGCTGCTGAAAACCACTAGCTATCAAATGAACCCTCAGTTCCGCCTCAGTAACTTTAAGTTCAAGTTTATCACTGAAGCGTCACTCATGTGAGAAGAAGATACAAGCCTCTGAGGGCTTTGGGGCCCAGCTTCAATTACCATAAAGAGTAACAGGAGGCCGTGGCTGTGGGAGAGGGTGGGGGTAGCGAGGGCCTGCATGGAAACAAACGCTGTCAGGATGAAACAGGAAGGACCTGGGTGTCACCGGGATGATTTGTTTCTTGTGTCTCCCCTTTGTCTACGGGCTGATGGCTTGAATAATGAAGACGGTATTGGTTTTCTTCTTGAGTACACCAGCGCGGGAGGTCTGCTTTTCTGATGGCACAGCTGACATATTAAGAGGGATTAAAGTTTCTGTACACAGGCAATGTTTAAATTAGCTTCCTTAAGCCCCAAAGAAATCTTTCCAGCTGATTTGCAAAATGAACCCCAGCACGGCCGGCAGCCACCCTGCACAGGTTGCCTAAACAGAGCCGCGGTGTTCTGTTTGGCCAGCTGTTTTGCAAAATCAGAAGAAAAGGAAAGGTAATTCCCTTTCAACATTGCCTCAGCCAGTATTTCTTCTGTAATTAAAATTGAAAGCTTTCCCCAACAGGTTCTCGGAGGCTCTCCCAGAGAAACAGATTTCTCTTTTCCTGTATAATTAAGCACAAATTGTAAGGTGCACGGCTTTGCCGTAGAGGAGCAATGAATGGTCAAAGGTGTTCCACCCAAGGCTTGGGGAAGCTTTTGTGTTTGGTTAGCTGTTAGGAAATGCTAATTGCTTTTCTCTTGCCATTAGGCACTAATCCCTGCTGTGCTGGAAATTTTGCTCAGGCTGGGGCCAGAAAGGTGAGGGGAGACGTACAACACAAATGCCACATACAGAATCACCTGTACCGGGGAATTGTCACACAGCCAGGGAGACGACTGTTTGCCGTATGTTTGTGCCAACAAAGCACCCCATATCTCCTTTTATTCTTGTCCCAGGGAACAGATTTAAGAGTAGGTACTAAATGCACGCTCTGAATGTCTCGGGTCACTAAGTGTGTACCCTAAACATAAGCTTCCAATCCAATCGCAATTATGCATCTAATCAGAAACGCTCCACACACACCCCCAACTCCGCAGGAACATAAGTCAAGGTTTAACTCTTTCCTGGGCTGCTAATGGCAAGACACTGGCTGCCTGCCTGCCAGAGGCAGGTGCCCACATCTCCATAGCTGCTCCTCAGAAGGAGAGAAAACCCACAGCAAGCTCCGACCTCCACAGCGTGGCCTTCCGAAACAGCTCAGGGAGGCCGCTTCTTACAAGAAGGATTCTGCTTCTTCTTCTTTTTTTTTTTTTTTAATGTTTTATTTATCTTTGAGAGAGAGAGAGAGACAGTATGAGCAGGGGAGGGTCAGAGAGAGAGGGAGTCACAGAATCCAAAGACAGGCTCCAGGTTCCAAGCTAGCTGTCAGCACAGAGTTCAACGTGGGGCTGGAACCCACAAACCGCGAGATCATGACCTGAGCCGAAGTCGGACGCTCAACCGACTGAACCACCCAGGTGCCCCAGAAGGGTTCTGCTTCTTACACATGACACACAGCCAAATGGGCTGGAGCCACATCACCCTGAATACCTCTACCTGCAAAGGACAGGTCTCGTCCCAGAAATGCCCTTTAGTTTAAAGAACAGGTAGTTTGGGGGGGGGGGGAGTTGTTAAGCACCCAACTCTCGATTTCGGCTCAGGTCATCATCTCACCGTTCTGTGAGTTCAAGCCCCGCATCAGGCTCTGTGCTGACAGCAAGGAGCCTGCCTAGGATTCTCTCTCCCTCCCTCTCTCTCTGTCCCTCCCCTCCTCAAGCTGTCTCTGTCTCTCTCAAAAATAACTAAATCAACTTAGAAAAGAAAGAACAGGCAGCAGGAACTGTGATCGCAGGTGACAATTTTTCTTCCATTTTAGTTTATCCCTGTGCACAGAGCCTCTAGAGAGCCCTGCCACTCTGGTGATCACACTCAGTATGATGGCTCCCCTTTGAGTGTGGGCAGGGCCTCTGATTTTCTTCTAAACAACTGAGTATAGTAAACGTAAAGGGTTTTTGCAGATTTTATGAAAGTCCCAGATAAGCTGATTTTGGGTAAATCAGAAGGGAGATTATTCCAACCGGCCTTGACTCAATCAGATGAAAGCCCTTAGAAGAGGGACTAGGCTCCTTATAGGCCAAAGATTCTCTTGCTAGCTGGCAGAAGGTAGCAGCCATGTTGGGGAAGCCCACATGGCCTCCAGGACCTGGGGCGGCCTCAAACTGAGCCAGTCAAAAGCTGGGCCCACAGTCATAAAGCAACCAGGAAATGAATTCTGCCAACAACCCAAATGGATTCTTCCCCAGTTCCTCATCCAGATTAAAACGAGGTCAGCCTGGGGCACCTGTGTAGCTCAGTCAGTTAAGCATCCGACTTCAGTTCAGGTCATGATCTCACAGCTCATGGGTTCGAGCCCCACATTGGGCTCTGTGCTGACAGCTAGCTTAGAGCCTGGAGCCTGTTTCAGATTCTGTATCTCCCTCTCTCTCTCATCCTCCCCAACTCATGCTCTCTCTCTTTCTCTCTCTCTCTCAGAAATTTAAAAAAAAAAAAAATTAAAAAATTTTTAAAAAGATCATGATCTCACAGTTCATGAGTTCAAGCCCCATGTTGAGCTATGTGCTAACAGCACAGAGCCTAGAGCCTGCTTTGGATTCTTTGTCTCTCTCTCTCTGCCCCTTCCCCACATATGCTCTGTCTCTGTCTCTCTCAAAAATAAACATAAAAAAAAATGTTTTAAATAAGGTCGGGCTAACAAGTTTACCAGAACCTGGTAGATCCCTAAGCAGAGGACCCAGTTAAGCCATGACTGGACTCCTAACTCAGAAATCTGTGAGATAAAACCTGTGTTGTTTGAAGCCACTAATTCTGTGGTAGTTTGTTATGCAACAATAGATAATACAATCACTAAGCATTCAGAGCCTCCATTTTAAAATTACTGGTGTTGGGGCGCCTGGGTGGCTCAGTCGGTTAAGCGTCGACTTCGGCTCAGGTCATGATCTCACAGTTCGTGGGTTTACATCGGGCTCTGTGCTGACCGCTAGCTCAGAGCCTGGAGCCTGTTTCAGATTCTGTATCTCCCTCTCTCTCTGCTCCTCCCCTGCTCATGCTGTCTCTCTCTCTCTCTCTCTCAAAAATAAATAAAAACATTAAAAATTTTTTTTAATAAAATAAAATACTGGTGTTTCCCTCCTGCTATAGCCATAGTCTTTATCATTAAAATCTTTAAATCACCACCCAGTTACTATGTTCCTTCAGTGCCTTGCTCCTTGGGCCCTTGGTGCATACTTTTTGAGACAATTGGTTGAGATTTTCTGTCATCCACTTTTCATTCCTTCTCAACCTTGCTTTTGTCACTGAGACAACCCACAGTGCAAAGAAAGATCTTAAAGTGAGTGGAAAAGTATATTAAACAAGGATATATGGGTTCTATGCTTGACATACAAATATTACAAAGATACACTGTTTCCTTCAATTATGCTTTCTAAAAAGCACAGGCACAGTAAAGAGAAAACCATACTTTATTCCCGTTTGTCTTTAGCTTGAGGTTCATGTAGTCTCCAGTTCCCAAACTTCCAGAAAACTTTCAAAAGTTCTCAACAAATACGGTTTGTAGTTCAGACCATTTTAGGAGTCAACTGCCATATATAAGAGTTTTTTTTTCCTCCTTGTAGAGTTTAACAGGCTAAACTCATCTGTATGGAAGAGCAGGCCATGACAGGCCAGGTTACTTTAGAATACTCCACACACCGAAAATGAAGAATTATGATAAAGCGATGCCAGTTAAGACAGTGTTGTTGTTGGCACATTGATTTAAAAAAAAAAATAAACCAATGGAATAAAAAGAGATGCCCAAGACAGGCCCATTCATGTACTAAATATGACAGACAGAAGATATGACATTATAAATCAGAGGGAAACAGTGTTCTGCAGTAAAGGGAACCCCTCAATGGGTTCCCAATGTGAGTTGGGGGGGGGGGGGCAGTGGGAGAACTAAGTTCCCAAATGAAGTTTTCTCAGTTTTCTCTTATTTAACTACAAAGCAGAGCAAAGATAAATAAAGGCACAGCCAATATTCTAAAACTATGACACAAAAAAGTTACATAAATTACATAACTTCCTTATACTTTGTGGCCATAACTTTCTCAATTTTAAACAATGTACAGTTGAGTGAGGCCGACTGACCTTTTTAAAAACACATCCCTTTCTGCCTAGAATTCAGCTCCTAAATATACGTATGCTTAACTTATGATGGAGAAAAGCGATTCATTAAAAAAGTTTTAACATAGCTCTGGCCTAACAAGAGCCAAACATGGGATGGCCCAGCTTCTGGTATGTATTTTGGAAACTGTGGGGTTGTGGAGATTGGATGGGAGTACGAATCAAATGAGTGGTAATGAACTGACAAGTGTCGAAGTAAGATAATGAGCATCTAGGGGTTTATATGATACTATTCTACCCACTTCGGTATATGTTTGAAATTCTTCATAACAAAGAAAGTTGGAAAAAGATAACAGTGTTTGGCTCAAACAATGCCACGCTTCTCAAAAAAGGAGAAACTACACAAAACCGTGTGCTATTGGGGCGCCTGGGTGGCTTAGTCGGTTAAGGTCCGACTTTCGCTTAGGTCATGATCTCGCGGTTCCTGGGTTCGAGCCCCGCGTCGGGCTCTGTGCTGACTGCCAGCTCAGAGCCTGGAGCTTGTTTCAGAGTCTGTATCTCCCTCTCTCTCTGACCCTCCCCTGCTCACGCTGTCTCTCTCTCTCTCCTAAAAATAAATATATTAAAAAAAAAAACAGAAAAACAAAAAAAACAAACCATGTGCTATTATTTTCAGAAAATGCACACACGTGTGTCCATTGATAGAATGTATAGGTAAGTATTTAGGCATAATAAAAACATGTGCATACGTTATGCTATGTATATAATGTTACTTTACAGGTATACGTAACTTTTTTGAATACAGGTCTGTATTCTCATGGCTTCCTGTTTTGAGGACCCTAATCTCCTGTGCATGGCCATCTTCTGTTTGCCCCTCCAGGTCCACTCTCCACCTTTCTCTGGTGACCCCAATGGGTCTGGTTTATAGGACCCCCAGCCCTTGTGGTTTCTGATTGGGCCTGGACAATGGGGAGCACCAGAAAGATCTGAGGGAGGGAAGGAGGAGAATGAGGTCAGGGGATTTGTTCCCCTGACTCTATCCCCACTGTATAGCCCCAAACTAAGCCGACTATGTCCTTCCACTGAAGGCCACTCACTGTAAGTCCCAAAGAGACCATTTCTGTAAGACCTCCTTCTGCCAGGTTCCAGAAACAGATTGGTCACTTCTCCCCTTTGGACACAGAGGTTGTATCAGCTCAGCTGCCACTGTCTTCAGATTCCTGCACAGTCCCTTATGTGGGGTTTGTGCGCACACCTTTGTAATAGTTTTGTATGCCATCTGTTTTCTATTAGGACCCTAATTACCACCCTCTTCATTAAAAAAAAAAAAAAAGATGACACATAGTTATAATGAACAGAGATGAAGAGATTATTCTTTCCACACATGTACAAATACCTCTGATATTGCTGTTATGTCCTAGGTGAATCCCAAACTGGAAACAGCATATACAGGCATAAAAGAAAAGAGATGTGAAATTGGGAATATCAGCTAGATGCTTGCTGGTCCACAAATCAGTTCCCTTTGCTCATATAGACATAGAAGGATTGGAGGGATCCTTTCTCTTAAAAACTCAAGTTTAGAGGATAACTCAGCTCTTCTAACCTTCCCCACATCCAAAACTATAGTCAGTTCAACAGCACATCAGGCATCATACTGTAATTACCTGAGCACCTTTATTTATCTCCTCCACTAGGTTGTAAGCAATTCAAGGAAGAGTCTGTCTTATTCAACTTTATATCCCCACCATCTAGTTTAGTGCCTGGCACATAAGAGACGTACAATAAATGCTGACTGAAGGAATAAATGCATGCTTGAATGAATGAATGCCAATAGGGCCAGTGTGTTCCTAGCAGGGCTAGGGCTCTAAACAGAGGGTCTTCTCATCTTCTAGTCACCATCTGGCCATCCAAAGCAGTACCAAATCCAAATATGACCTTGGTGCCACGGAGAAAAGAATCTTTCTCATCTGAATCACTCCCATCTGCCTGGCTACAGTCAACATAAGGTCTTGAGGCTGAGACACACCTTCATTTGTTAAAAGGGGGAGGGGGAGCAGATGGTAAATGAAGGCACTAAAGCTCATTAATTCCTAATGGAGGCTTCCTCCTGGATGTAATTAGAACAAAAAGAGGAAGAGCCAAAGGAGGAGTGTTCAGGAAATAAAGTAGGCAGCTGGAAGAGGTTTATGAAAGGTATAAACCCTCAGGGAGCTTTCCATTAGAGAGGGTAATAATATCTACACTTCACAATGCTGTAGTTCTCCACAACCAGCAAAACACTCCGCACACATTATTTCAATGGCATCTCAGAAAATGACGGTGAGACACGGAGTAGAGTTTTTATTTTTCCAATTATGTAGACAAAGAAAGTGATGCTCAGAGAAGTTAAGTGCCTTGCCCTGCATAACATGGCTAGAAAGTGATAGAATAGGGATGGAATTAAAATATTCTGACTCTGAATTTGGATCTCCATCCACTCCATGACTATGAATAGAGAGACTGACTTCAAGGCCAATTCCAAAGAGCAAGTGTCAGCCACCTGGCTCAGCTATCTCACACCACACTGTCTTTCCTTCTATGCCCCTTACCAATCACTTAAAGACCTTCCAGCTACCTTTTATTTCTGATTGGCAAGTGGGACAGAAAGGTCCTTATGAGCCTAGAGTTTCTATTTGCCTATGTCCCCAGGGAAAATAGTATATCTATTTCAAACCAGAAGAGAAGGAAACTCTTACTACTAGACCTAGTTAATGTTACTCTACTTCTTACCATTGTTCCCAACACAAAATAAATCTACTCACATATATAGTTGCATAGAAATTGAGAATTAAGTATAATACTTTGATCTTACAGAAAGTGTACAGTATAAATCTGAGATATGAGCATTAAATGTGGAGACTTCATTATTAAGAGCTTGCTAGTAAGCCTGGGTATTCATATGCAATGTCAGTCTCTCCAAAGAAGTAAAAATTATTTGAAAATAGACTCTTTGCATTAAAGTAAACTTGCCTCTTAAAGCCTTCTTCTTCCTCTCTCAAAGGTGCACAGCTCACCTAGTTCAGAAGTGAGTGGAAAAGAGTAAGAAAGATGTTCTGTTTAACCAACATCAATTGCTTATAGCCATCCGGTTCTCAATATCCTTCCCCCTCCAGGAAGCATTCAGCCAACATTTTTATTGGACTGATGCCCAGATGTGCTCCATTAATTCATGCAACTATCTTTGTTAGAGGACTCTAAGCATTATTACTCATGAATCCTACAGAGTACAAATATATTTCTAGAAATATTGTCATTTGTATTACATATGTCCTTAAAGCATCTTCATAAATTATACCTTCAAAGCAAACTAGAGAGCACTGAAGTCTTTTGCTATTTTAGCCATCTTAGTTTCACCAGACACTTGTCTTTTATTTACATATGCAATGTAATGAAATTGGTTTAGTTTTAGTGGGATAGGTCCTTTGGTGTCATCAACATTGTCATATTGTATTTTCGATAATGTATGATCTTTAAATCTGTAATGCATATATTTCTGATCTGTGGGGTTCACTAGTTCAAAGTCATCTTCTGATTGTGCCTCTCTAAGATGTATTATGGCTATGATAGGGGCTTCTAGACTGTGGTTTACTTCTGGTATTGTATCTATTAAGTAGCCGAACAAGAAAAATTATGCTGTGGCTTCAAATATGTTAGATGATTTAGCATGAAACTTGTCCATTTTAAGATGTTTTATCAACAGAAATAGTCACTTAATTATTAATTTAAAAAGCTGTCAGTACCTCAGCACAGTAATAAAGTTTTTTTCCCAAAATAATTACCATTTGATTTCACACTGATTATAAAATGAGCAGTTTTCTATCCAGAATTTCCAGGAAACCTTTTAGTAAATATTGTTTCATAGTAGGAGTTTGAATAAATAAAGCATTATTCATGGAAAGGAAAGAAGTACTTTTATCTATTACACTGTTTTCAAAAGAAGTGTAGAATCGTAATGTATATATCCCAGACTGAAGATGGTCTGGGACACAGAAAATCAGTATTATCTGTGAAACCTTGAACAAAACTTCTCTCCTTTGCCTACAGACAGAAAGCCACAATGTCACTCAGCTATTTACTGATAGCCCAGATACTAATGAGGAATTATTTCCTGCTTTTATAAAGGAAAGGTGAACTATGAATAAATATAACTGGGGTCATTATTACCTGTGCACACAGGTAATAATAGATGGCTTGCAACAAAATAATAGAAGGAGCAAAATGGATCCGCTGCAGGAAAATCTGTCTTAAGGCATAACTGGGGGTAGAAGATTAACTGGATAACTATTCATGTTGCCTGGCAAAGCTCACCAAGTTCCAAGATGAGGAAAGCTCTTGCACTTAGATATGGAGGTTCCCATAAGAGTCCTAGAAACTTCCACCCTCAGAATGTACCCACTCTGTCCTCTTCAAAAGTTACACAGACATGATCTTGGAGAAAGAAGTGTTGAGCTTACTCCCAGAGTGTTTCAGAGAAGAGGAACTTCAGTTTCTTGGGTTAACCGTGTTGGCTTCTATAGAGTTTATTTGATATGGCAACATCTATCCTGTTTAAAATTCAGTCCATCTATTCTTTCTTTTAGAAGCATTTGTTCATTCATTCATTCATTCACTCAATAATTATTGAGCACCTCTTTTATTTAGATACTATATAGGAGGTAAAATTGAGCAGAGAACAAAAAAAACCCCACAAATCTTCCTCTTGTGGTCTTTACAATTCTAGCAATAAATTTCAATTCTTAGTAACATCTTTCTTTCTTGTAAGAAACTGGGTCAACTTCTTTGATCAAAGCTAGTTTTGTTGGAATTTAATTCCTTTAATAAAAAATTGGCAACATGAAAACCAACCAATGTTAGGTTAATTCTCACAATTTGACAACATTTGGGCCTGTTTCTTTTCTACTATTCATTTTTATTCTTCTTTGTATTCGTATTCATTCTAATTATTCATCCTTGTGTTCCCTAGAATTACACCCTCAAATAAGAACAGTTTTCCTACATCCTAGAAAGACACTCATTTCAACCCCATATGCATCCTTGGGTAAGGGCGGGGCAGACATGGAATATGAAGAAAGAAGGGTCTAACCAGCCATATGGCCCAATCAACACTAGGGCAAAAAAGGACTTACCTTTGCGTCACATTTCCTAGGTAGGAAACAGGGAAAGGTTGCATAAAAACAAACACTCCTGCTAATTTGTAACCACTGTTACTATAACAATCCTGCTTTGACACATACACTGGAAGATATAGTCCTCACAGGAAGCCTATGAAAAACAGAAAAGAAAAACCAAAGCTGAAAAAGGCAGATGACTTCTCTACCATTAAGAGCTCCAGCAAATGGTGGTGTCAAGATTCAAATCTGGGTCTCTCTGATTCCAGTGGTCACTGTCTTATGAAAAACCTATGATTCTACTTTGTATCTAATAAGACCATAATGGAATTATTCAAATTAAGCCATCATTATTTCATATCCCACTGAATGAAATTACCCAAGATAACAGAGATACAGGTTGTGAATATTACCCATGCCTCCTCAATTCCTTTTCTGAGTCTTAGCTATTGTAATAAAAACATGATTCTGTCCTCAAATACATACTTCTGTAACAGGAAGACTAGTTATGTTTGCATTGATTAAAATATCAAAGAAGGAAATAAGCAGTGTGGGTATTTAGTTCTGTATCTTGGACAACATAGCTTTGGGTCCTCTACTTCTGAAAACAGCAAAATATCTGACAGGAAGGAAGTTCACTTCAGTTTGTTCCAGAAAGAACAAAGATTCATAACTCAGAATAAAAGAGAATCAGACCTTGCCAAGACATTTGGTTCTAATTAACTAGTGACAAAATGCTTCCTCACTTTGTCTAAGAAAAAGTAGCAAAGAGTAATTTGAGCTAGAGAAGGTCAAAAACAGTTCATTACAATCAAGATAAGGTTATTACTACACATATATTTTATTCTTGAAAGTGATTTTTCCTTCATTTTCATTTAAACTTATTAAGCTTAGGATTTAATGGTTTATCAGTGCAAGTTTGGTAAATGAACAAACTAATTTAACATTATTTTGAGAGTGAAGCACATTCCTTATAAAAACATAAATCCCTATAAAACCATAACCTTCCAGCTCCCCTTATATTATCCCCTCAGAGCTGCCTCTGTCTCGTATTGAGGCCTGCCTTTGCTCAATAAAACAAAACACAAATCATCTAGTGGTAGAAACTTGAATGAAGACCTGACCCAGAGGACAAAAAGATGCCGTTTAATAACATGAACCAACAGGATGTCATGATCTAAGTCACTCATTTGGCATTTACCGTAAATTCACGAGGATATTAGTTGTCTTTTCAAGTAAATTCAGTAAATAAAATACTGAACACCGTCCACATGCAAAGCACTGTGCTAGACAAGGAAGTCACCAGAAGACCCAACTCCCCTCTCTGCCATATATCAGAGAAGAAGGGGATATGCATGTACAAATAACCCTGACATCAGGCAGTAATGTCAAGGATAGAAAGAAAAATAGTATATTTTCAAGAGTAATGCTATCTTGATACAATCATATTTTATACTTTCTAACTTATTGTAAACCCTTGAAAGCCAGAAGTTTGTATATTCTAGAATCTTTGCACATAATGAGTGTTTTAATCATAGTCTTTTTTTAGTGAAAGATGGAAACCCAACTCAAATTAGATTTTAAAATATTGGCTTGTATATTTTAACGTCCAGGTATAGCCCATATCAGCTTCAGGCACATTTGAACTAGGCTTTCTGAAGAGGTCATAAGAATTTCTCTAGTTCTTGGCTCTGGTTTGTTCTATTTTGCCTTCATTCTCCAAAGATCCTCTTATAGTGAGATTAAAGAAAGCCCCAGAAATGCTGCTCCTGGCTAGTAACACTAGCAGAAAGAAAGCTTCCCTTCCCAACAATTTTAGGAAAAAGTCATGGAATTCATTCCTAATGGAATGTCTTAGGTTGTGTGTCCATCACCATACAAGTTACTGGAGCCAGAGGAATGGAATGCACTGGCCAGTCTAAGTCATGTCCCCACAGCCAGAGCATACAAGGCAATCCAAAGCATATGACTGACAGCTGTAGAGGGGAGATTCTGCAAAGCCAAAGTCTAGTTACCATAGCAAACTAAAACATTTCTCAGGCAAGATGAGTAATACATGCCCACCAGAAAAGTACTCGGCAAGTATTTGTTAATTGACATATCAATTAGTAAGCCTGGGATAAGTGAGATGATAGTAAATATGATGTGTGAAGGGTAACATAGCCAAAATAATTGCGAATAGAAGCCACAGAGGTGGGAAGTATCCTCCAAGGCCTCTTGGAAATAAATCAACAACAAGGAGCTGATCTTGACCTTTGCACTGTTTGAGAAGAATTAATTGAGTCTGTAATCACTAAACAATCCTGAGGCTTTGCTAAGGTAAGTTCTGCCTTCTGTAACATGAAAATAGTGTCATAGATATCAAAGTGTCAAAGTGAACATGGTTAGCTGTTGACAGGAAATGAGAAGAAAAATAAATGGAATAGAAATCTTAAAATCAGTTCTTGGATTACAACAAATACAATTATGAAAACTAGACTATACATTAATCAAACTTTTATGTGCTACATAAAAAAACTTCCCTAAAAAGCCACAAGGAAAAACCACCCCTTAATTGAACTGTGGAATGATATGAATTGGCAATAATATAGCAATGCTTCAGAAGAAAATAAATTGGCTTAGTCTTATAAAAACAATGTCAATTAAAACATGTTAAAAACTTAGATAATACATTATATTTGGAATGTAGGGGAACCTTTAAGAATGTGCCAATGTATTTTTATTCTTCTGTTAAATGACTTCATTTATGTTATCATATTAATGTAAACAGATTCTAATTAATATATTAAAAGCTCTGAGTAGCTCTTACTTCACCCAACCAGGGACTAGAATAAGTTTCAAGAAGCCTCCAAGCCCAGCTACATGCCTCAAGGAAAAGCTACATCTATAGATTCACAGACAAACATTCTCACCCGGCAGGCTTGGCATCTCCAAACTCATGCCACTCGTCCAACTCCATGTAAAAGTCTATTTTTAGACTTTTAGAATAATTATAAAGCCATAATTTTTCACTTATTCATTTAGAAACAATTTTTAGTTCCTACAAACACGGTGCTAGGAAATAGGATATAAAAATAAATGAAAAATAGCGTTAGCTCCTAAGGAAAGCATAGACTAAGGATGCCATATGGGAAACAATCTCCATGCAGCGGGAGCGCTGGACCCACACAGCAGGAGGGGCTACGGACCTTCTCACACCTGATCACATGACCAAATAAGTCGGCCATTCCCAAATAATTCTGACTTCATTATCTCCAAAAGCGTATAGGTTCCTAATTTTTCAGTCATTTCCACTTGTAGGGATTCTCTAATGTACTGAAAGCAAAGAAGACTGTGTTTTATATGGAAAAATTGCTTCAGGCCAATCATTAGCAGTGATTTACTATATCTGATACCAAACCAAAGAAACTCCTCTTTGCCATGGTAACACTGCCAGGACCTAAACATTTTTCAAACTATGAGGAGCAGTTGGACTGAAATGAATCTAGTCATGAACAAAAACAAAATGATTGAATGGAAACAGTTTGTATGAAAGCATACACTTGACATTTCTACTCGAGACATACAGATTAAGAGGCTGTCTATCAGTGTAAATCAATTCAAAAGTTGAGTTTGACTTTCTCCTCTCTCAAGAAATGATTTGCAGGTATTTGTGGCCTTTCGTTTTGGCTTGACTATTATTTCACATTTTATTTGTAATTTTTCTTATGGAACACTAAAAATACTTAATTGTTTTTTTGGTCAGGTTTATGGAGGTATAATTTACAGCTGGTAAAATTCTCCCTTGCTAGCATACAGTTCTAGGAGTTTTGACAAACAAGATATAGTTGTATAACCACCACCAAAATGAAAATAAAGAATAGTTTATTCTATCTGAAAAGTCTTCCCTGCCCTTGGAGGTCAATCTCCTGCCCCTGAGACCACAAATAAGTTTTCTGTCCCAACAGCTTTTACTTTGTTCAGAAAGTCACATAAATCTAGGGTGCCTGTGTGGCTCAGTCGGTTACGCATCAGACTTCAGCTCAGGTCAGGATCACAACAGATCATGAGTTCAAGACCTGCACTGGACTCTGTGCTGACAGCTCAGAGCCTGGAGTCTGCTTCAGATTCTGCCTCCTCCTCTCTCTGTCCCTCCCTTGCTCATGCTCGCTCTCTCTCTCTCTCTAAAATAAACATTAAAGAAATTTTTAAAAACTTACATAAATGTAATCAAAAAGTATATAACATTTCGAGTTTGGCTTCCTTCACTTAGCACAAAGCTATGAGATTTATCCATGTTGTTTTGTGTGTCAGTCATTCGGGAAATGTTGATTGGGATATTTTCCTTTAGTGTCTCCCTTATTTTCTAGGCCAAAGTCAATATGCAAAGCCTAGTTCTCTCACAGTTTCTAGCTTTATTCATGGTTAAAAAGGAACAGTTATAAGTATACCAGGCAAAGGATAAACACTCTTAGGGGATAATCATAATCCATTCATATAGGCACTAAATCATATTTTCATAAGACCCAAGCCTTTGTTAATCACATGATTGGGCACTAAAATTAATTAGGAGACACAAAGCAGAGTTTGTGGCGGTTTTCACTACTTTTTTCATTATAACAATAGTAGCAGCATACATATATATGACTTTACAGTATCATGCAATCATTTTCTTATCTGCCCCACCCTTTGCAAAATAGATTTAGGCAAAAGAATTAAGTAGACCTCTTAACAGGAGTAGGAGACAATGGGTAGAGGCCCCCATTTCCCAAACATTAGTGATTCAAGTGCCACCTTCACTTCAGTTCTCACTCTACCTGCATATCACCATGTCACTGTTTATTTAACAATTTATATCGTAAAGTTCATAGTTTTACTAGGATAAATTTATTTTTAAAAGGAACTTGCCATATATAAAACCAGAAAATATCTGACAATTTTCACTCTACCTATATAAGTCAATGCACTACCCCAAATCAGCCTCAGTTCTTGAGTACCACTAGTGGGGCCCATGTACACACCCACATACACTTTTAGAAACTATGCAATGACAGTAGCTGTACCATGCTTTAAATGACTTCTCCTTGACCATGGATTCTCTGCACATTCAAGGCAAAGTCAGCTTAGAGCTCTAGTAAAGCATTAAAATGAATTTTAAATTGCAAAATGCAATATCTTTTTCTACCTATATCAGGCATTAGAAGTCATCAGGGCTGATTTTTATGGACATATGGACCAAATGCACCTTCTCCTTACTCATCTCTTCAAAGTAAGTGGCCCTACTGAGCAAGACCAAGGCCAATATGATTCAGCAACACACTAGCTTATAGTTGGCATGTTGTCTCCTGGCCCTGGACTAAAAAAAAAAAAAAAAAAAAAGAAACAAACCTTGGCCCCAAAAGACTTAAAGAATTTATTCACCAAAGGGCATATTTATTATCTTCAAACTAGTATAATTTTCTTATATATTTCATGGTTGTTGTAGGAATCTATGCAGATAATCATTGTGTTTTCTAAGGAAACACATTATTGAAATCTCTTCTGACCCGGTCACTATGCCCTTTGACAAGACAGTTGACTTTCACATGTTAATCATCTCATCTATTTGAAAGGGACTAAAACGTTTGCCCCACTTCCCATTTAATAAAGCTATCCAAAGGATTAATGAAAGAAAAATCTCTAAAATACTCCAAGCTTTTTCCAAAAAGGCAGCAGTAAAACAGCAGGTGCCTCTTGTGAACATACATTTGTCTTCTTCCTGTAAATTCATCCTGAAGGACATGAGGCTTCCAGCTTATATTTAATTGGCTGATTATGTTGTCACTCCTGAGCTCTTTGCCAAGTTACAGGGAAGAGTTTTCTTGGAAACCGTAGTTTCCAAACTTTCTCCAGCTATGCAGTTTAATTACATCTAGCAAAATGACAACAGAGCTCATAATTAGCCTGGAGATTAATTACTGCTGAATCAGTCCAAACACCACAGCTACCAAATTCAACACAGGTGCTTAGGCAAAGAGAAAAGAGTTTTCTCAATACCCAGCAGAAGGTGGACATGGAAGATATGCTTTATGACTCTCTTCCTGTGAGCTTAAACATGCAGCCTGTGCAAAATGCCTTGGGTTTCTACAGCCAGGATGTCCCTGCATATTTTAAAAAGAATCAGACTCACAAACATTCCAAATATTCTATCATATATTCTGAAATGTGTAATGACTAAGGCAAGCCTTTCTATGCAAATTTCTGCTCCCCCCCCCCGCGCTTCTTTCCCCTTCTAATTTTATTGAGGAGTCTAAAAATCCTACATAATTCATCTGCTGTTTTCAAAACTATGAATCAGAGAATGATCTAGAAAAAATTAACAAGCAAGCAAAGCATTGTGCTGTACCTCATGTTCATCCTGACTCCTGAAAGTGCCTATAAGCCCACAGGGTGGGCTACAATACTTTCAGACAGAGTGACCTGTGCATTATCACATCAGACCCAAAAGCCAACAACCACCCACTTGGAACCTCCTATTTCCTGTCTGAGAATCATTGAAAGAGTTCAGGACTGTTAGCTAGATAAGGAAAGGGAGGAGTTGATCCCATTTACAAATGCTACCCATTTCTTTTTCCCCTTTACCTACAAGTCACTTGAGTTACCTTTAAATATGTGCATACCCAGAATCCAACAAAGACAAATTCTAACATGTAGTCAGAGTTGAGAACGAGTGGCCTTGAGTAACGCAGAGGTTGGCCAGATGGTATAATTGTGTAAAACTCAGGGAGTGCACAGAACCAGGGAAGTGGAGAAGGAAAAACTACAGGGGAAAGAATGAAGTTACAAATCAGAATCCCAGAGGCCTGGATCCAAAGAGGTTCAAGGTATGTGTTAATAGAGGAACACCTGATTCTAAAACCATGTAATAAACAAGCAAACTCTCCTAATTAAAAGCTGATACGATCACGTTGAAGAAACACTTTTAATGGGTTTGTAGGAGACATGTACTAATTGGTTTGATTTTCTAGTTGCTTATTTATTTATGTGTTTGGAGGAGTTGGGTTTTTTGTTTGTTCATTTGAGGTGTTGTTTTTGTTGTTACTGTTTTTAAATAACTGTGTTCATACAACCCAAAGGGAAAGCCACGGAAAGGAAGAAGGACATGAAATCTGGAGGCCTTGTGGAAAGATTCAAATAAGTGAAATGCATGCAAATTCACAGGCCTAACGTTTGTTCCCTAGCTTACAAGGGGACCAAGGGAAGCTGCTGCAAAGCCATTTGCTTGCACAAGATTGGAGGAGAGAGTACATGGCTGCCAGGAGAGGAATGTTGTCAGAGCGACTTCAGAACGAGCACAGCCGTGCTCTCCAGCACTGGGAGGCCCGACCACTGTGCAACCAGCCGCACCACCATCTGTACAGGGCTGCTTCTCTCCGGGCTGGGCCAAACCGGAGCTGTGCCCCAACCCCTGCTACCTGAGAGACTGGAGCAGGCAATGCTCTAGAACACAGCTCTGTTGGCAGGGGTGCAGGGGTGTGAGGCCCAGGACATAAAGCCCTTGGGACAGCCTTCAGAGTGGGGGCGCACATGCGCATTTCCACACATTTACCAGACATGGTAGGCAATGGTGCTCGGTGAGAATGTGCCCCCTTTACTGTCAACTTCTGCGGTGACATTGCTCAGGACAAGCTTGGTGTAGCTGAGATTTAAAATCTGAAGAAACATGTTCAAGACTCAATTCTAGATCTTACTTCCTGGATGACCACTGACAAATCATCTTATTTCTGTGAGCCCTAGTGTTCTCATTTTGTAAATGGAAGTAATGAATTTTTGAGTTCATCTAGTCCAACCACATCATCTTACAGCTGAAGAAACCAAGAACCAGAAAGTATAAAATGAATTCCCAACGTTTCTCAGCTAACTGATGGCTAAGCAGGATTCACACCTAAATTTCCCAGCTTGAGTCCAGCTTTATTCCATAACTGCTCTCTTCTGCCCTAATATTTCCCCTAACCCAAAGGATGGGTTTAAGAAAGGATCTTAGGACAGCATCAGATCTTCTGGTTCAAGATGGTGGACTGAGCACACATCACTTCCATGACCTCCCAAAAGCCTACTGTAATCATGGAAAATATTTTCAAAAGGAGGAGAAAGAGGAAGAACAGGATGAGAGGAGGGAAAAGGCATCATCACAATGATCTGTGACATGTGAATAAATCTTAGAAGATTGGAATTGAATTGGTAGAGAAAATTTTTCAAAACTGAAAAACCAATTTAAGTTAAAAAGGGTCCTTTCATCAATAAGAACTTTATTAGGTATATATTATATTTAAACAAGATATATAACATGAAATTTTAATATTAAATATATTAGATATACTTTGTATAATATATATTATATATAATTTATACATATGATGGACTACAATGAAGTCTTTGGAATTCATAGAAGTAGGAAAGATCTTTATATACTGACTTGGAAAGATGTTGATAATGTAATGTGAAAGGAATAAAAGACAGCATAAAACTATTTAAATAATACAAATCTATTTTGTGTGTGCAAGTAATAAGTGTGTATAGTAGAAATGGCCAACACAGTTATTATAGTATAAATGCCTACAACACTGCTATAAGCACCATTTTGTACTTAATAGACACAGAGAGGTTAAGTAATTTGCCCAAGGTCACAGAGCTACAGTGAGTAAGTGGAGGGGATGGGACACAAATTGAGACCATGTGGCCCCTGCAATGACATTCTTACCAGACTCTCAGCCTGTCAGACCAGCATAGGGAGCTCGAAGGAACACACACCCAGGCATGAGTTAGGGAGTTGAGGGGTGAAGGCCTTCCATTTTGCTTTTATGTTTCCCTGTTGTCTGGTAGCTTTCAATAAGAACGTATTATCTTTTTGTTTTCAAAATTATCATACTATAAAATTGGCTTTTTTGATGTCCAGTTTGTGAATTATATAACACATGTATGGATTCACGTAACCACCAACGCAATTGGGATACAGAACAGTCCCATTACATCCAAAAAACTCCCCCTTCCTCTCACTTTTCAGTCACACACTCTCCCCACCCCAAGCCCCTGGAAACCACTGATCTACTCTCCATCATTATGGGGTTTTTTTTTAAGTTTTATTTGAAAGAAATTGCGAGTGGAGGAGGGGCAAAGAGAGAGAATCCCAAGCATGCTCTACACTTTCAGTGCAAAGCCCGACCCCAGGCTCAAATTCACAAACACATCATGACCTGAGCTGAAATCAAGAGTCAGAGGCTTAACGGACTGAGCCACCCAGATGCCCCTCCATCACTACGGTTTTGACTCCTTGAGAATGTCACACCATACGTAATCATTTGAGGTGAGCTTCTTTTGCTCAGCATAATGCCTGAGATTTATCCAAGTAGCTGTATGCGTCAATAATCTGTTCCTTTATATTACTGAATAGTATTCCATCACATGGATATAGCAGTGTGTTTATCCATTCGCCCACTTAAGCACATTTCGGGGTTCTAGTTTGGGGTGATTATGAATAGAGCTACTATAAACATTTGTGTACAGGCTTATATGAACACAAACCTTCATTTATCTGGACATTTGCTGAGTTTTATAATAAGTATATATTTAACTTTATATGAAACTGCCAAACTGTTTTCCAAAGTTGCTGTATAATTTTGGATTCCCGCCAGCAAAGAACGACAGTTCCTGTTGGTTTACATTCTCACCAGCATTTGGTATTTTCAGTATTTTTATTTTAGCCATTCTCATAGGTGTGTAGTAAGAATATATTGCTTTTAACTTTAAAAAATGAAAAGAACTGAACAGCATTGGCAAGTATAAGGCAAAGAGATTAGCTCCTAAGCTGCTGGTAGGTAGAAATATAAATAAGAACTACTTTCCAAAAAATTCCATCCATACATCAAATATTTCCTGAGCACCTGTGTCTGCTATGCTCCCTATGTACATGTTTTAAAGCCTTAGGAATGTTCATGTACTTTATGATTTTATTTTTCATTTTGTCAACACTATTTTCTACTTATTTATAATTCCCACAGCTTGTTTTTGTAAAAACACTAAAACGTAATGCAAGCAGAGTTCAAAAAAAGGTAACTAACTAAATAATTACTATTGATATTAATAATTTGTTATTTTCGAGAACATGTCCTCCCCGAATACAGAAGAGGAAGTCCAGATGGAGTGCACTCGGTTACAGAATAGTGTCTGTTGTTCCAGCCTCCATCTTTGTTTTGTCATCTATCAAAATCAGGTAGCACAGTTTACTGCCTACAAATGCCTTGTGAGTACTTGACAATGAGAAATTAATTAGAAGAGATATAAGGGCCAATTGATTTTCTGGCTGCCAATTGTCCACTTTGCAGATTATTTAGGGGAGCCAGAAAGAAAATAGAAAAAAGGCAAAGAAGTGTGCCTGGGCTGGAAGGCAACAAGGGACTGCCCAGGAATTCAATTACAGTAATTCCTGCTGGCTCGGGGCTTCCCTACAGCTTTGTCATGTCCTTCTTGCCAAACCCGGGCCACCTGGGCCAAGACTGGGCCTGGAATGCATTAGCGTCGCTAAGACCTCTTTTCCTGATTTGCGTAGACTGTCAACAACATCTTCTATGGCACAGAGAGGAGATGCAAGGAAGTCTCCTTTGACTTTAGAAATCCATATAACAGAAAGACTGACCAATATGGGCCCAGACTCAAGGAAAATCAGAAATTATTCTCTGGAATTACATGTACCCCAAGAAAGTGATATATTCCCTCAGGGCAGTCTCATGTTGGCTCCTGACCCCAATTCTCCTAAAGCAGGTGAAATTTAACTACTTGGTTTAGAAAAGCTTTTTTTCCTCATTCTTTTGTGCAGGGTCCTAATCATAGAGGCCTAGAATTTGAAGTTGGGTTGAATACATGGTTTTACATTTTAGTCCACATTTCACACATAGGAAAACCGAGGCCTAGAAAAGGAAATGACAACAATGTCAGAGCCGAATCACAACCAGTAAGAATAGTTTCAGACATCCAGTCTCTAACAAGAGTCAAATTTATTTATTTTACACATTTTTTATGTCCTCCTCAAGGACAGCTATTCAAATGTATTGCTTTTGGAGATTATTGCCATCACCTATGACAAATTGTGTTTTTAATGACATTTCCTTGCAGAAATGCCCTTCAAGAAAGGAGAGGAGACAGGGAAAGGGAGGAGGGGGAGGAGGAAGAGGATGAGAAAGGGAGGAGGAAGAGGAGAAGGGGAGGAGGAGAGGGGAAGGGGGGAGGCAGAAGGTGAGGAGGAGGAAAGTCTCCAAAATGGACATGAAAAACTGCTGCAAAGTAGCTGGGGGGAAACACTTTTTCATTAAAGCTGTTTTTAAGAATAAACATCTCATTCTTAATGAGTTCCAGCCCATCCTAAATATGTCAGTTTTACCATACCTTTGTTTTTAAATATTTGTTAATGTTTTATTTATTCCTGAGAGAGAGAGAGAGAGACATCGTGAGCAGGGAAGGTTCAGAGAAAGAAGGAGATACAGAATCTGAAACACGCTTCAGGCTCTTGAGCTAGCTGTCAGCACAGGGCCCAACGCGAGGCTCAAACCCATGAACCATGAGATCATGACTGGAGCCGAAGTCAGACGCTTAACCAACTGAGCCACCCAGGCGCCCCAGTTTTACCATATCTTAATTATATTCTAGTATTCCTGTCATATTGAGCAAGGCACATGATACAGCTGCAAATTAACTTCAATTCCTCAATCAGTTTTTAAAGAATCAAATTCAGCCACACTACTTGGACTATCAGTATTTACCCAAGAACTACTGATGTGGGTTTGGCCTTCAAAGTGAGTGAGGCCGAAAAGGGTCAGAGAAAATAGAGATTTTTGGAAGCAAAATAATAGATTTTCTAACTTCCAAGGAGTTCAATCTTGGCTATATGAGAATACATTTAAGGTCATTTATGACTACTTAAAAATCCTATTTAATTTTTATGTTATTACTCACACTTCAGGTAGGGAGCACCTAAAAATTATAGGTCTGACTGAGGTGACCTGGAGTACTAGCAGAGTGACTTCAAATGCTGGATAAATCCTTCTGGTTTCCCTACCTTTCCTTAAAATGCTTGAATGAATACTTTTATTTCAGAACTTGATAAATAATAATCATAACCAACAATTATCGCACCCTGGCTATATGTCAGCCACCCTTTTAAGTGAATAACATGTACTAATTCAACTAATTCTCAAACAAGCCTATGAGGGGAATACCACCGTTATCCTCACTTTACAGCTGAAGAAACTGAGGCAGTGAGGTTCTAAGATATAGGTTGTCAAAGTCACATACCTATAAAAGTGGAGCTGAGAAATGAGCCCATGCTTGTGAATAAACAAAACCCATCTGTGAGCAAATCATGTAGAGTTTATTAGAGTTAATTTAAGTACACAGGAGAATAGAGAAGGCTATGCAGTAAATTAAAAAGAATTAACATGGATGACCATGGTCTGGGTTTATTGCTAACTCCGCCTCACTGATAACTTTTGTTAATGCTACTAGCAAAAGTGAGGAGAAGCAGATTTTTATCCTAAGTCACAATCTTATCTTGCTGCCTGATGCTTAGTGTATCTCCTCTGCTTCCTGTAGCTCCACATCAGATACTCAACCATGCCACCCTTGTCTGGAGCCCTCAGTCAGTGCCTTTTTTTTAGAATGAGTAAATCAACTGCAAAGAGTTTTAACTCCTTTCTCGACTACTGTACAAATTTCAGTCATTAAAGGAGAGAGCTTTATTGCTCGAACTATAAAAACTTCATGTAACTTGTTAATGCTCTAGCTATTGGTTCCTACCTTCACCAGCACTGAATGTATAATCCCTTCACCTGGCATACCCTTTGTGAATGTCTCCTGAGAACCTATGACTCTCCTCTGGGTTTTAAAGGTCTCCCTAACTTTGACAGCACCCAGTTCAAGGGCTGCCCATAGACCAAAGCTTTTTAAACACTAACAATGTTCAAATGAATCACCAGCAGATCTCATTAAAATGCAGACTCTCGGGGCGCCTGGGTGGCTTAGTCGGTTAAGCGTCCGACTTTTGCTTAGGTCATGATCTCGTGGTTCATGGGTTCAAGCCCTGCGTCGGGCTCTGTGCTGACTGCCAACTCAGAGCCTGGAGCCTGTTTCAGGGTCTGTATCTCCCTCTCTCTCTGACCCTCCCCTGCTCACGCTGTCTCTCTCTCTCTCTCCTAGAAATAAATAAAAATATATTTTAAAAAATGCAGACTCTCAGTACCTTTGGGATAAGGACCGAGATTTTGCATTTCTTTTTTTTTATGATTTATTATCAAGTTGGCTAACATACAGTATATATAGCGTGCTCTTGGCTTCGGTAGTAGATTTCCATGATTCATCACTTGCATACAACACCCAGTGCTCATCCCAACAAGTCCCCTCCTCAATGCCCATCACCCGTTTTCCCTGCCCTCCCGACCCCCCACCTCCATCAACCCTAAGTCAGTTCTCTGTATTTAAGAGTCTCTTATTGTTTGCTTTCCTCTCTGTTTGATACTGGTTTTTTTTCTTTCCCTTCACCCATGGTCTTCTGTTAAGTTTCTCAACTTCCACAAATGAGTAAAAACACATTATATCTGTATTTCTCTGACTTATTTCATTTAGCATAATACCATCCAGTTCCATCCATGTTGTTGCAAATGGCAAGATTTCATTCTTTTTCATTGCTGAGTAATAGTCCATTATATATATGTATGCATGTATACATATGTGTGTATACACACACACACACACACCACATCTTTATCCATTCATCCATCGATGGATATTTGGACTCTTTCCATAATTTGGCTATTATTGAGAGCACTGCTACAAACATTGGAGTGCATGTGCCCCTAGGAATTAGCACTCTTGTATCCGTTGGATAAGTTCTTAGTAATGCTACTGCTGGGCCATATGGTAAATCTATTTTTCATTTTTTGAGGAGCCTCCACACTATTTTCCAGAGTGGCTGCACCAGTTTGCATTCCCACCAACAATGCAAAAAGGATTGCCTTTCTCCACATCCTCACCAACATCTGTTGTTTTGGAGTTAATTTCAGCCACTCTGACTGGTGTGAGGTTGTATCTCAGTGTGGTTTTGATTTGTATTTCCCTGATGATGAGCAATGTTGAGCATTTTTTCATGTGTCTGTTGGCCATCTGGATGTCTTCTTTGGAAAAGTGTCTATTCATGTCTTCTGCCCAGTTCTTCACTGGATTATTTGTTTTTTGAGTGTTGAGTTTGATAAGTTCTTTATAGATTTTGGATACTAACCCTTTATCCAATATGTCATTTGCAACTACCTTCTCCCATTCTGTCGGTTGCCTTTTAGTTTTGTTGATTGTTTCCTTTGCTATACAGAGGCTTTTTATCTTGATGAGGTCCCAATAGTTTACCTTTGCTTTTATTTCCCTTGCCTTCAGAGATGTGTCAAGTAAGAAGTTGCTGGGGCCAAGGTCAAAGAGGTTGTTGCCTGTTTTCTCTTCTGGGATTTTGATGGTTTCCTGTCTCACATGAGATTTTGCATTTCTAACAAGCTTCCAGGTGATACTTATGCCCCTTCAAAGACCACACTATAAGTAGCAAGAACCTGACAGACTTGTCATTTCTTCCTTAGCATTTTTTGTCTCACTATTAGTGCCCCAAAGTCCTCCTTCCATCTCCTGCTCCGGCTGGAATGCTAAGGCTATAGTATTTTCGCATGCAACAAATGTTGTCTCATCCAGGGTTTCCCCCCTCCCCATTTCTATGGTCAACAACATGTATGTTTCTATGACCAAATAATACAGAAGTTTTCTCAAGGCAGTAAGTCAGGGCAAATGAATCAGTGAGAAAACCCCTGCAAGGGTTACCCTTCCAAATATTTAATCCAGAAATAGATAGGTCGTGAGGTTGCCCTCTCCTCAGCTCATATTCTTCTCTAGCAGCTGAAAGTATAACCAGGAGAAAATGGAAAAAATAGATGAGAGGAGGGCTTTGCCCAAGAGAGCTTTCATCAGTGAAGAACCAAAGTAATTACTGCACCTGACAAATTCCTACTCCTTGTTTTAGCCCAGTTTTAATAAAAGAAAGATTCAACAATGGTTTATATTACCTGGCATTGCCTTTAATTTCATCAAGCTCCAATATGAAGACTTGCCACGTTTACACTAAACTGCTTTTTTCTCCTGAAGTTCATTTGTGAAGGCAGCCAGCCGCTGGGGCTGTAATCATCTCTTCTGCAATCTTTCATTTCTAACACACTGTGATTGATCATGACTCTCCCAGGCCCCCCTGCAAAGTAGGCAAATTTTCCTTCTTGTCAGTCCCGGGTAGTCAAAGGTAGAGAAAGCATCTACTAATTAAAGAACTAAAAGGCCATTTCAAATGCTCTGGCTATAAAGACTTAGCATTTCACATTGACAGTGGGCCACATTCAAAAGGTAAGGTCCTCTGACCCACTAGACCAGCCCATATTTCACTGACCTTGGGAACAGCGGGAAAACTCTTGGCATTTCAGACGTTCTGTTGAAATCTGGGGTAATGAAATGCTGCTCGTGTTTGAGAGCACAAAGCCCTCAGAATAACCTTGTCAGTATTAAAGCAGATCACAGGAGTTCAAATCTCAATCACTGAGGCACCATTGTCTCAAGAAGCACTTAGGAAAACCTGACAGTGTTTTATGCCTCCCGGATAACTCTTTCAGCACTGATGCTACTTTAAAAGTTCACTTCCTCTAACTTTCACTAACACCCTACCAGGCAATAAGTTCATAACTTTTTGCAGGTTTTGAAGAGTGTGTAAACCTCAATCTGGCGAAAATCCGGTTCAAGATGGCGAGGTAGGAAGATCCCGGGCTCACCACCCCCCAGGACACACTCCGTCTGCAGCTGTGTATGGACAAATTTCCTTTTCAAACAACCTAAAGGCTGGCTGAGTAAACCACACAGCAGACAAACGGGAAGAAAACCATATCAAGGAGGGTAGGAGAGGCTGGGACACAATCTCGTCATAAACCTCACCCCCGGCATGGGGACCCATAATCAGGAGAAAACTCAAATCCCTGAGTAGCAAAGGGCTGGAATCCTACATCGCCTAGGTTGTCGATATAGGACCTAAAAGGTCCATCAACTTTTAGGACCTGCACCTGAGAGAGGAGCCCCCAGGACATCGAGCTTTGAAAACCAACGAGGCTCACACCCAAGACTCCGAAGACCTGAAGCGACCTGAGGAGCTAACTAACTTTGAGGGATGGTGCACTGTGACTCACCTGCCCCAGGACCCAGCTCGGAGGCGGCCGTTCATGCCCAGACTTAAAGTGCAGGAGGATCACCGGCTTACATGGAAGCCTCTGCTGGAGGCGCAGGCATCTCACTGACCACACGCGTCTCCTCCCTGAGGAAAATGCAGCCTGGCGGGCGCCATCTTGGCGCTCTCGGTTTCAGGAGGGCGGGAGACTCCCAGAGAGGAGCCGTCAGCAGAGTCCTGTGCTGATCTCTGCGGCTGCCACCTAGGGGATGCCTCTTGATCGCCCCGCTCCGGGGGCCGGGGGAGCTTGCTTTTCTCAGTCCCATACGACTGTAATGATCGCTCCAGGAAGGAGCTCAAACCCTTGTTTGGCACCTTGATTTTTGCACTTGCTGCCGGGGGGACACCTCTACCTGGTCTGGCTCTGGAGGCCCCTGGGGCTTATGCTCAGGTGTAGAAAGTTCTGGAACAACTACCAGCCCCATAGCACAGCCAGAGGCAGCCCACCCAGGAGCTCCTTTTTAAAGGCCTACTAGCTAATCATCATAACTGTAGCCTGAGGGGCAGGCTTCTAATTAAACATCCATCTAGGAGCTGATAATACTTTCCAGAAGCCTCAGAGGGTGATCTTGGTGCTTTCCTTCTGCCTTATTCCAGAGCACCAGTGTCTCCTGATGCCCTGATTTTTACATCTGGCACCCTAGTTTTTGCAGCTGCCACCCAAGAAACACTTCTTTTTTTTTTTATGTTTATTTTTGAGAGAGAGAAAGCAGGGAGAGGCAGAGAGAGAGAGGAGACACAGAATCCAAAGCAGGCTCCAGGCTCCGAGCTGTCAGCATGGGGCTTGACACAGGGCTTGAACTCAAGGACTATGAGATCATGACCTGAGCAGAAATTGGATGCTTAACCAACTGAGCCACCCAGACGCGCCAAGAAACACTTCTTAAAAGCCTGGATCAGGTGGCTGGGGAGCCTTGCATTCCTGGGTCCTGTAGGACTGTAGCAATTGGAGAGCTGGTTCTTGGCAAACTGTCTGCAGAGACAGCACACTGAATCATTCTGTGAAGAGGGCCCTTGGTTTGTCTTGGAACTTCAGCCTGAAGGGCAGGCTTCAGGTTTGACACACAATTTTTAGACAGCGGAGCTGCTTCCAAGGGACCAACGACCTTCCTTTGAGCATGCACTCATCAGGGAACTATTTGGATGAGGCCAAAACCAGCAGGTGGTATTCAACATATACACTTGGCCAAATGCATCTGTTGATTTACGAGTGACCTGAATTGCCTTGGGTCACACCTATTCATGGACATAAATAAAGTTCGAAATAGGTAAGGAAACAAAACTTTGCTGATTTATAGCTCTCACAACACTCTCGTCTCCCTGCATACACACAGACTGAGTCTTCCCAGTACTTTCTGGGCATCCTCAGAGATGTCTTGCATGGGTTCCAAAAACATGTTCCTTTTGTTCTTCCACTTCAGTAGCCACTAGAAGGTCAGGTGTCAGCTAAAATATCTGAGGATGGCTCTGCAACACTAACACTGCTGAGTGCCCCATTAGAGAGCCACCTTTTCTCGTGCTCAGTCCTCCAGGAAACCTAAAAGAGTGGTTCATATCTTGAAGATGGCATGACAGCCTCGTGTGCCCTTTGCTCTCCTTTGAACCATGTTCCAGGCAGAAACACAGAGATGCTTTTTCCTTAGGACACAAACCTAGTGCAACAGGCTGAACTGAGGGCTCTAACCCTCTTGCTTCCTTCATTTCTCTCTCTGCAATCCAGGTGTTTGAATCAAAATCACTGCAAAATCCAAAAACGTTTGTGAAATTATTATATGTCATTTTGGGCATGGTACAAATAAATAAATTAAAAATCTCATTCTCATATCTTACATTTTGAAAGAGAGCACCAGAACGGTAACTTAGATCTAGACTCAATGGCTATGTTTTCAGGGCTTAGGGTGCAGTTCCTATTTCAAGTAGTCTGTCTCATAAACACACTCTTCTTCAGAAAATGTGAAAATACAATGAATGGATACTGTGAAGCAAAGAGTACAGGAAGGTTCAGCAGGGTCACAAGCATAACAAGGCAGAAAGGACATACAGATTTTTTTTAACCTTTTTTCTTTTCCTTTCCTTTATGGAAAAACTTCCTAAGGAATATGAACTTCTAAGTGCTCCTTCAGGAAAAAGTACTGTACATGCTCATATTTGGATTTGATATTAAGCATATCCCATACTTAAATTCCTTCCTAGAGAATTGAACACAACTCCATACCCATACAAAATTATGGGTTAATTTTGGGTTAGCCAGTTGTAGCCTTATTTCCCCAACTACTAACTGGCCAGACATCCAAGAGGAGAAGGGAGTGGAGAGGGTACGGGGTGACAAATCTCCCTCCTACCCAAGAGAGGGCTTACTGATAATACAGACTCTTCTACAACAGAAGCCTACACATTTTCTGAAAGGTATTTAGTGACTAAATAAGTCAAAATCTATACATTTCTTGTCCCCTAATTATATGTATCCATAAATAGATCCCCAAGAAACAAACAAGACTCTCCAGAGAGCAGATACCCACCTCATAGTACATTTTGTAATTTTCATTTGAAGTGAATTCATTATTAATAGTTTGACGTTCATTGCTGACTTGAGAACCCGTGGGTAAGGAGACTACAAAAATTAACAATACATCCATACTTCTCAAGGATGGGGGTCCTAAGAGCCACCTGAGGCTCTTACATAGGAATAGAGATTATTGGTCTTGATATTTGCAATTATTACACATAGTATCATGCTGTGCATCCATGACTTTTGCCATGCTATAGAATTCCTGTTCTGCTGAATTCAGCAGAGATTTGCCCTGCAACTTGCAAATGAATTGTGAGAGTTCAGGATTAAGATCTCCAATGGTGTCATTTGTTTCCACTTGTTGTCCTGCATTCCTGCCATTTGACTTTTGAAGAACGGACTTGATATCTGCTGGTCCAAGGAGGTCCAAGGAGGTGAGAAACTCATGGAGCAGACCCAACCCCAACCTGAACCATAGCCTGTAGGCTGGAACCCAAAGTCTAACTTCCCCCTAGTCAAAGTACACCAAACCCATAGACCTGTGAGCATTTTGGGGGTGCTCAAAATGCAACACTGTTGCAGAAATAACTAAGCAATACACTTCACACCTCCATCCCCACTTAAGACATACAAAGTCCTTTATCCTCAGAGGCTGAATCAATGGAATGTGATTGGAATTAATTCATGATCTACCTAAAAGAATCTAGAAGCATCTTTTTAAATTTATGCAGTAGTGGGAAGTACCTAACTACTTTAATTCTACAGCACAAACTTGCAGAATGGTACAGAAATTTACTGTATGATTGTCTATTTATAATTTCCACTTCGTGCCAGTATATAAATTCTATTCAACTCTCCATTACTAGCTCATCATGAGATTACATGATCACTTAACACATCAATTCTTCAAAAGGAGCAATTTCAATTACATGGAAGCCTCCTAACATTGTCATTAAGAAGGAAGCATAGTAGGCGGCAAAATCCCAGGCTAGATGTTCATACAGAAGAACTAATGATTACCTCCAAAGTCCACATTTTCTTAATTATAGCATCGCGTTCAGTAAAGTTAAAGCTTTGTCAGCCGTCTGCTAGAATCTCTGAGCTTGAGAGGTTTATGCATTGATGGGGGAAGGGAACATGTATCATTCAAAATTGATCTGCCCTACAAGGGAAGGTTACTGTCAAAAGGGAATGAAATAGATGTACTACAATCTTCTTTTTTAAAAAAATAAATTCTCCCAAAAGAGAGAAAATAAATAGAAGAGCAAATCATCTCTGTCATTACATATTTCTAAATTCTGCACTCTTATGATATCCGAAAAGAATTCACTCTAGAGAGTGTACACTCAAACATGAAACAGCTTGATTGCTAGTCCTGACAAACGCATAAGTTAATGATAATTCTCTATTGAGAAAAGATCATGTTCAATGATGTTTCAATACAATGTCTAATTTTTTGCAGGGCCCAGATAACATATAAAAAATAATTTCAGCTAATGTTTTTTGGGCTAGATGTGACAGGCTATGACCTAAATTAAAGAAATACTGTGGTTTCCTGTGATTATTTCCCTCCTGAAGGATAAATAAATCTAATCAATACGTTTTACAAGATAGACTATTAAGCTTGGCTCAATACTGCTCTATAAGCTGGAGAGGGTTGGCCTGTGGGGCTAGGAGGTGGGGAGAGGATAGGAGTGAAAGGAGAGGAAATACATTATGCTGAGAATGAGGGGGACCAAGAAATTATCCAAAGTTTTTTCTTGTCATTACCAGATGACCCCATCACTCAACTGACCTTATTTTCTTTCCATATTTGGGAAGGAGAGATATATTTTCCAAAGAAAGCATTTTGTGTAAAATAATGTTAGACAGTATAGCTCAGTGGAGAAGAAGTCAGCCTAGGGCTGAGGAATCTTGCTTCCTGTCCTTGCTTCACGACTAATTTTCCCTGTAACTTTGGAAATGCCAGAGCCACTGTCACCTGTAAAATGGATAACCCCTATACTACCTCCCTCCAATGTGTGTAGATGACTAACATAAAAAGATGTATAGACAATGCTATGCAAGTAATATCATACTAGCTAAGTGATGCTCATCAAAAGAAAAATATGTCCTCCTCCCTATTTGTATTTGTTAATTAATTACATAATATTATTAATAAGGTGGCAGGCAATTCTGGCCATAAGGAAAATGACTACTCTAAGTGGTTCTGGGTAACTTTTATCAGAATTGCTTTTTCAGAAACAGACATCAAATGAGTTTTACAATCTGTCTGAGTTTACCTTTCTGGAGTAGAGAAAGGTCCATCATCTTTCTAGTCACAAGCCCTTCATACCATAGCTATACACTTTCCATTTTGGTTCATGTTTGTCCCTCTACCTAGAACCCTTCTCTATTACAGGCCCAGACAACAGGTCTTTGGTGGGTATCTTCCCCATAACCCTGGCATACAACATGCTCCCTAAATATGCTTCCTGTGTCTAAATTCCACCCACTTCCCCAAATCTTTCCTAGCATTTCCAACAGTATGCTATTTCAGCCTTCCTCACAGTGTCAACTGCCCTCCCTCTAGACACACCGAACTGGCCCCCACCTTGCCATTAA
Source organism: Hyaena hyaena (assembly GCF_003009895.1). Classification (NCBI taxonomy): domain Eukaryota; kingdom Metazoa; phylum Chordata; class Mammalia; order Carnivora; family Hyaenidae; genus Hyaena; species Hyaena hyaena. Next base: position 283,296 of record NW_024081000.1, read on the forward strand.
ATTAAGACCAGCCTAATCCAAGATTTCTATACCTGACTGCCTTTGGCTTCAGCTGGTACCAATGGAGGCTCCTCAAAAGTCAATCTGGAACAAGAGGTTCTCCTTGAAAAAAAGGGTGTGATTAATCCATTCACCTCTTTCTACCAGCATTATGACTGGGGGCTGTCCTCCTGAGGAATCCAGAGGCAAACACAGCTGGTCTCTAACATGAGTCATCACCTTCTGGAAGTCACCGGGCCTGGTGACTCTGAAGACCCTGTTCTCCACCCACACTCAACCCAGAAAGCAACTCAAAGGAGTTGCTTGGGAGCCCAACCTAATCCAACACCCAGATAACTCCCCCTGGCCATTACTCTGAAAGCACACTTGCTGCCATCATGGGTCAGTTTTTAGATGACAAAAATTCATGTTAACTCCTGGAGACAATATAAGATGCTGATTGGTGCAAAGTTCATGCTGTCTCTCTGATCACCAAGTTTCTGTCCTGGTAGAGGGGATGGGAACTTCAGTTCATTCCAGTGAAAAATAATTGTAAGTGAGTGTGTGTGTTTCATAGGAAATCACATGACTAAAATCACTTGCACTTATAAACAAAATCTCCCCAAAGACTTAAAGTGAAAAAAAAAAAAACAAAACTGTGACTTTTCACAAGGGCACACTTACTTGATGAATTGAGAGTCCCAATAGGTTCAGCGAAGGTGTGAGTGTCTCAAGAGAGTCTGGCTAATGTGATTCACCTTATCTGACTCTTTCCCATTGAATTAATGGAGGATTTAATTTAGATTTTGAAAAACATAATTGAAATATTCGTATGCACAGAATGATCCAATAAAAACAAATTCCTTGCTACATCACACAGGTCTAGATAGGCAAATCTAAAACATTTCTATGGGCCCTGTGCACATTCTCTTTTTTTAAATAGTTTATTGTCAAGTTGGTTTCCATATAACACCCAGTGCTCATCCCCACAAGTGCCCTCCTCCATGCCCATCACCCCCTTCCCCTCCCCCCGACCCCCATCAGTCCTCAGTTTGTTCTCAGCATTTAAGAGTCTCTCATGCGCGTTCATATAGAAACAAAGCAGACAAAAAGAATATTTCTGTATCTTTCTCATAGAATGGAAACAGATGGTTTATACACAGGCGTTTTATAAGTACTACATTCTTCACAGATGTGCAAATTTAGGTTCAATGGTGAGGGGTTGATTTATCCTCTTAATATCTCTGTTATATATCTATTTTTCTAACTTTTGTCTCTTTTCCCCTACTCCAAAAAGTGAATCTTTGGCATTCCAAAATGCCAAAAATCTGTAAGTCAACAATAAGTGTCCTGGATTTTCAGAAGCCATTTTTAATGCAAAAGGATAGAATGAATCAGAGATAAAACCCTCCAACCCAGGCTTTACTGTTAACAACTTTGCCACTGACCCAGCATGTGACCCAGGGCACATCACTTACCCTTCCGGTGCTGTGTTTCTTCATCTGGAAAATGAAGGTACCATAATAAGGGCTCGCTGCTTCACAGGGCTGTGAGGTAAAAGTCATGATTAATTCATTTCCCACACTCAACACCAGAATTGTACAGCACAATAAAATATAAGCAATGAAGACACAGGTGTTTTAGGATTCTTGAGTTAATGAGCTAAAGTATTACTTAGCTTTCAAATGCAATGGCAGACATATTTCAAAACTTGGGAATTATCAACTCTTAAAGTGGAAAGAAAATTCTCATTGGGACCTCACATGTATGACCATCTCATCAGGCACTGACTGCCTGAGCGCAGAAAAGACACTAACCCTGCCAGTCTTTCATTTTCCCCATCTTCAAAATGATGTTTTGGATTTGCGGTTGCTATGTTTCCTGCCATGCTGGAAGTTCAAGGATTTCTATCATTGTGAAGCATCTATCTGGTCCTTCCTCCTATACACATCCATAGAAATTTCTTCATTTTACCTTAGAGCTCTCTTTTTGATGCTCAGATTCCAACAGTACACCAGAATTATTTCTACATACACAAGTTGGGATCCTTTTTGAAGAATCCATGTACTTTGGGGTTTTTAATTATAATTCCACTATACAATTATATGAAAATCAATTTAAAGAGATAGTACCATATTTTCTTACTTCTCTTGTGAAAATAATTTGGTGCAGTTTCCTCTACAGTTTTATGTATCATTTTTATTATTAATATTTTTATAAGAATGGGCTTATGCTCTAGATTCATTATAAAATTATCTTTGCTTTTAGAAACCTTTCCTGGTCAGCAGGTATGGATCTATTTCATTCTTCCTTAGTAACTGTATTAGACAGTTACTGTATTAGATGTGAGTCTGGACATCGTTTTCATAAATTTTTTGGTCTAATTTTCCCTAATCAGAAATCTTTTGTTCAGCATACCCCTCTACATATTATATCTTTGTATAAGTAAATGACTATTGCAGAATAATTAACCCACAATGGGAGCTTGCAATCGTATTTCAGAATGTGTTTGGTTTACTAATAAACCAATATGTCAATATCCACCCTTTAATCAAATATGGCACAACATACCATTCTATAAGGTAAATGAAGGCTATGCAGAATGTACATTATTATATATGATAAAACTTAATTAGCCATTTGCCTCAAAATGATTATGTATTTTTAAAAATGTCTACTTCCTTTGTTTGCCATAAATATTCATTTAGATACATAAAATATACTCAGCAGCATTTTGTCTGCATCCCATCAAGCAAATTCATTGAGGCGTGAGGGTATATAAGCAGTGGAGCAGAAGACCATGCTATTACATGGATAAATGCTCCAGAGTTACTGAAGCAAGACAAAAACAATCACGGGAACATGGATTTCAGAATATGCTGAAGCAACCATGTTTGGGGGGCTGGGGGAAAGGATGGGGATTGCTCAGAAATAAGAAAAACACAGATCCCATGATATTTCGTAAAGCTGAGTGTATTTAGTCTGATTCAGATAAATTGTTACTGTTATGCTATCTGCCTCTCAGATATTTTAAATTCATCAAGAAGCCATGGTCAGTTAACAGATGTATATAATGGAACGTTTTATAGGATGATTTTCTTTTAATCACCCAAAGGTCTAATAGGGTGGTTGGCCTGCTTCCCTAATAAAATTTAAATAGCTTTGCCTCAGGTCAAAGTGAAGTCGGCCATCCTATGAGGAGTTCATCTGTGACATCCATAATAGCTGCCCAGTCTCAAGAGACTATTTGAGATTACTGCTCCTGTCAGAAAATAAATAAATAATCACACACACACACACACACACACACACACACACACACACACACAAACAGAGACAGAGAGAGAGAGAGAGAGAGAGAGAGAGAGAGAAGCATTGCAAGCAGCAGCTTCCTAACCAAACAAATTTCAGTCTGTAGTCTGTGCCTTTGCCTTATTAAGGCCTGAAAGAGCAACACACCCCCTCTTCTAGGTCCCCCTGGCTTGGCATATCTCAGGATTCCTTCCTCACCCTGTGCAGAGGCCAGAGTCTGCCCATAGAAGAGACTGCAGCCAGACTTCAGCCTGCTCTATTCCTGTCCCTTGACTTGTAGGACTGAATTTCTAGTGTGGTCCCGTCTGTTCCATTTCCTACCTCTCTGCTTCATCCGTGCCTCTGTTGTACTTTATGCTTGGTTTTTAGTGGTGGCTTCTGCCTTGAATTCTCGTGAATTAATCCCTCAGGCTCATTCTCCAAAGCTGAGCCCAGATCCTGGGGCTAAACAATTGTTAAGTCTTCAATTGGTCAATCACACATGGCACATAGAGTGTAAGGGCAGATACACACACACAGGTAATAAACATACCGAACCGTGTATGGATGAGCCTGCCGCATTACTTTCATAAGTAAGGTCAGAAGACTTAGGCTCCTCTCCCTCTGTCTTCGATCTATTTTCTCTCTATGGGTACCTTACTATGCTCATAGCGATAACTTAAGATGGCCACGACAGCTCTAGTCCTTCAAGTTCAAGGCCAGGAGGAAAATGTCTCTGACTCTGTCCCTGAATTCTCAGGAACACATTTGGTTATACGTTACTGACTTTAAATCTGTCTCAAGACATTCCCTGAACCAACTGTTGTGGCCAGATAATTTTAAACACTGATGCCTCCCAAATTCACAGAAATTGGAGCACAGAGATTGAGGACTAGAGAAAATCTCCAGGGAAACTCTAGACTTATTGCTGGAAGAGAATGAATATTGGGGTGAATGATCAAGTACCTGTACATGAAGATAACCAGATCAATTATTTCATATTTTGGTGCCAATTCTATAAATGAAGAAGTTCTATCAAGACCTTCTAACAACTTGCAGAATCATGTAGTACGAAGCCTTAGCACTTACCAATCATCTAGCTCCTGGCTATTCAAAATGTGCTTCACAGACCAGCAACAACAGCATCACCGGGAAGCTTATTAGAATTGCAGAATTTCAGGCCCCCTGGACCTATTGCATCGGGATCTGCTTTTTAACAAGATCTCCGGTATGCAGAGTAAAGTTAAAAATTAATGGTCCACACTTGACTCTCAATTGACAGACTTCAAAACTGGGACAAGGCAAATGAAGAGCCTAAACCAAAGTCATACAAACAATGAGTGTAGAACAGGTGTGGGAAGTGAAATCCAGGTCTCTTGTCATGTGTGGGAAGATTTACTCCAAGCTCACACCACTTTGCACTTTGTAAACTTTTAAATCAATCATAATTATGTTTTTAATTATGTTTTTGTTATTAAAACATACAAAAAGGATTTAAGTCACTATAGCATGATGTTCTGGAAGTACAACTCTGCAGTCAAAGAGGCCTTGATTTGAATCTCAGCTCTAGCATTTTCTCTCTCGTAAATTGAGGAAGGTTATTTGACTGCTATAAAATGCAGTTTCTTCATCTACCTACCTTATAGAATTGTTATAGGAATTGAAAGAGATGAGGCACCTATGCATATCATATATGCTTAAAACTTAATATTTTGAGGACAGAGAGCTCAAAAATATTATTTTTATCATTATTTTTCATGTAATTAATGTTTTTTATACATTTATTCTTTTCATCTATATATTTTCAGACATCAGCAATACAAGGATGGATAGAAATGAGTGCCTGTCATCAGAGAGACTATATTCTATCAGAGGAGACAGAATAGCAACAAATTGGACTGTGACAAATGCAAAACCATCAGCATGAACAAAGTGCCACCAAGGCACAGAGTAGAAGCAATTAATTTTGCCTAGAAAAGAAGAAAAAGGGTCCTCAGCAAAAATTACATAGGCTTTACCTCAGTGGGGGCCTGGGAGTTCAAGGTATTCAATTAAATTTAGGTTTTGAGGAATTAACATGCACTTGGTATTGATGGTTTAGGGCATTAAAATATAAATAAGATAGACCCCAACAGAAGTATGGAACCAGAAAATACACAATGATGGAATAGGCTGGAGGCTATGATGCTTACCCAGTATTTCCCCCACTCCCTTGCTGTTGAGCACAGCCATATAAGTAGTTATAAACAATGAACCGGGGCAGACGTGATGTGTATCCATTCCAGAACAGAGTAGAGAAGAGAAAGCCCAAGAGCATATATCCCACTGGTTAGTTACAAGATGGTAGAACTTCCATGAGAGTGTGGAGTAAGGTCCCTGCCAACCAAGTTAGACATGTCATATGAATGGGGAATACATTTGGGTGATAGTAAATCACTCAGACTTGGGGGTTGCTTGTTACCACACCATAACCCCAAACATCCTGATGCACACATTCTGATGATAATGTTCATCAAGAGTGACTCCTCATTTTAACGTGGAAGAAATCATGGTGTCAGAAGGAGTGGGAGAAGGGATGGGCCTCAGACAAAGTGGGGGGTGGGGCTATGGCCAAACCTACTCAAATGTTTTACTAAGCTGCACTTTCTAATATTTTCTCTGCTCATACATCAGAATTTAGTCTTGAGATCCTACTAAGGACATACACCCTCATGCTGGCCAACAAAGCTGCAATATGTCATTGGGTCATAGTGCATTTCAAGGTTACAAAAACAGTTATGAATTGCCTCAAGGAAAACAAATCCATCTGTGTGGCTTTGTGTACTACTTCAAAGCCACTCGACCATCTGAAATCAAACTTCTTAGGATTAAATAGGCTACCAGGTTGAGACCTAGAGAATGTCACTTTGCACCTCTAGCCAATTTTCACAGCCAAGTGGCAAACTCCTCCCAAACGACATTTCTAGCAGGAGGCCGACAGACCTCTAACTAAAGCAGTTCCAATGTGCCACTATAATAACCTACTTCTTTTGATTGCATTTATTTTTAATGATTATTTTCCCTGCATGCCAATCCAACCTGTGCTGTCAGCCCAGAATGAGGGGGAGGGGAGAAAGCGGACGACCGGCCCCTTGTCTTGGGCTGCAGTGCCACCTAGAGGTACTGCTCAAGAACTGACGCATTGCTTTCAAAGGGGGACCTTTCAACACAGCACCGGGCTGGCTCAAAGAACTGAAAGGATTCCCTCAACTCACTGAAACAAAATATATTATGAAAAAAATATATAATATGAAAAAAAGCATGACCATGGGTGTTTTCGGTGAAAATTTATTGGCCTTAAAGAGGGAGGCCCTTTAAGTTATAGTTGCAACCGGCACTTGGAAAATGCTTTTCTCTGAGGTTCTTTTCATCACGACGGTTAGATTGGACCTGTAACTTGAACTGAATTGACAGAAAATCATTTGGCAGTCGATTGTTACAAAAGTCGGAGTAGGTCCATATGGTCAGAACTACAATCCAGTCGCAAAAATGAAATGTATTCAAAAGCTATTTAGGTGGCTTAGTCGGTTAAGCGTCCGACTTTCGCTTAGGTCATGATCTAGCGGTTTGTGGGTTCGAGCCCTGCGTTGGGCTCTGTGCTGACTGCCAGCTCAGAGCTTGGAGCCTGTTTCAGTCTGTGACACCCTCTCTCTCTGACCCTCCCCTGCTCACGCTGTCTCTCTCTCTCTCTCCTGGAAATAAATAAAACATTAAAAAAATTTAAAAAAAAAAAAAGCTATTTAGGCTTGACTCAGAAACCAGGAAGTATACTTATTATGGGGAGAGAAGGAAGGACAAGTCCAATGATGATTTGGTGAGAGTTCAAGTTCCGCAAATGAGAGAGTTTGACTGGCAAATTCTTAATGGTCACTATTTTGAGGGCAGATTCAAAATTCTTTTGTTGTGGATGGCAAGGTGTTGGAATTTCTCCTCAGGCAATGCCAACTTGTATACAATGCAAACCATTCTGAATAAACACGAAGGACCCTTATTTCACCAGGAAGCTATTTTCAAATGGTGAATACAATGAACACATAGGGTCAAGGAAAAGATAATTTAGGCAGGCTTTGGGAAAGATAATGATTTAGTCAACATTATTAATGATACTTTTGGTAGGAGAGGAGCAGAAGTCTGAGACCCATCATTCAAGAGCTCAGGGATTTTCAGCTGCAACCTCTTTGGGACATTTTAAGCCAATAACGATGGACTCCTCTTAGAATTTAAGGAGCATATGTACATTCAGTAACACACTCTGGCTACAGACCATATGCTACCTTCATTTGCATCATTTGAGATAAAAAAAAAAAAAAACAGCCATGTGGAAAGCACAACAGAGAAAAGTGACAAAAAGGGGAAAAGGTATTTTGCAGCACAAACATCTTATTATCCAGACAAGAACAAAATTTGAAACTAGGCAAATTAGTAATTCAGCTCATTGGAAGACATGGTCGCTTTCAGAAGGCTGCAAGTAAAATAACTCTTTCCATTTTTGAATACTTGCTATGATTCCTTTACTATCTTAATAATATACTCAGTCTTCAAACAGCCCTACTGTGGTGGGTGCTGTCATATCTCCATTTAACAGATGAAGACAGTGAGGTCTAGAGAGGTTGAGCAAACTTTCAGGGAGAGTCTGAATCCAAACCCAGGTAATTAGACAGTCTTCAGATTCTGTACCGAATACCACGCTATTAAATTATTTCATCAAAAAACACTTTCTATTGGACAGGCAACCCAAGAACCTACTGCTTTTTTGCTGTGGGTTTGTTCAAGATGGTGTCTCTTGAGGACCATTCCTACTGCCACTTGGAAGATGTCTTTTATAGCTTGGATGACCATTCAGGTCAGAACACCTCGCTGATCAAAGGAACTATAAGCCCTATCAGTATTCTAGCACGTAACGACTTTCTCTCCTGGATCCTTCACTGGTTGGAGCTGAACCAGTCCATTCTTTAGTCACCCCACAAGGAATTTCCCTTTCCTGCCCAGTGTTCACATGAGACTTTCCCTCCCAGGCCTTGGGCGAAGGTGACTTTTCTGAGGTCAATTAGTATACCGTGTCTGAGGTAGATGTTCAATAAATATTTGAATAGGATCAATGGAGGTATTTCCGAAGCTTAATCAAGCCAGAGGCATTTTCAATATTGATGGAGTTCCTGGCAGCACTTCTAACCTCACCCAAGATCCCTGGTGACTGAAGATGGAAAGTGGTCACTTGCCGACAGGCATTCATTGTTCTCCCTAAGATGCCCTCTGGGAGAACTGGAACACTAAAAAGCCTCAACAATAAGAATTTTACTGGTTAAAAAAAAGAAATTAAAAAAATTCAGCCAAGGGAAATAAGGCTCATCTGCAAATGTCATTAAACTAAATGCCTCTTTGTTGTACCTTTTAGATCCTTTCTGGTGAGGGTGAAAGGGAGGTCATTTCATTGTAATTCCCAGAAGCTGCCACTCTGCATACAACATGTTCAGTTGGTTTAATTATTAAATCTCATACTATCAGGACATAATAAAATCTAAATTATCCACAGGGTTGGGGAAAAGGGAAGTAGAGGGCTATGAAATCCCCTGGCACCGTCCCTTGTATTATCTACCTGGTTCAGAAGTACTGAATAAACAAAAGAATGGACAAAAGAACCCACAGATCAGCCCATGGAGAAACAAGTGAATGAAGGAACCAAAATAGTCTGAGTCAACCAAAGGTAAGATGTCATCAGAGGCAGCCCCACTACTACATCTATACAATGCACACCCATGTAGGCCATTCTCTTTTTGTACCTAGGCAGTGTCTGCAGCCAGGTGCGTGCTGTCTAGTGACCCGGCTGGCCTGGCCGGGAGTTGCCAGGCTCTGGCCCGCTGAGCTCCAGAGAGCCAGAGAGCATCCATGGCCTCGTGCCCGAGAGAAGAGCCAGAGATGGGAGCCAGAGGAGCCTGTCTAAAGTGGGTTGTCAGAACTGAGGAGGCTGGTGGGGACTATTGGGAGTCAGGAGACAGCCAAGGTGAGGATCCAAAAGGCCAGCAAGCCAGAGGAGGTGAGCCAAGCAGATGGGACTAGATGGGCAGAAGGGCCGTTTTTGCCAGCAATGAGACCACAAGCATTTTGCTTGGCTGGGTTTTCTTTTGCTTTGTGATTATTATTTTTATAATGGGTAATACATGTACATGAAGCAAAGCTCAAAATATTCCAAAGGGTATACTGAGTGGTGACCTCATTTTCTCACCCTTGTCTCCTAGTTCCCCAGTTTTCTTCCCCTGATTATCTTCTGGATCCTTTCACAGGTAGCCTGGACCTGAGAGATACCTAAGCATATATCGATAAACAACCTTTACAACCTTAATATTACAAACTAGGTCATATTATATGTGTCAGTCTATAGCTTTCTTTTTCACTTAACAATATGCCTTAGAAGTTGTTCCATATCAGTATATACGCAGCTGGGTCATGCTTCTTGATGGCTACATAATATTCCATTGTATAGGCACACCACAATTTATTTAACTCATTTTTAAATGGTTATTTAGTTCCCACTCCAAACTTTGATAATGTTGTGATGGTATGCATTTTGGATGTGTGTGAATATATCTGTAAAAGGGAAACTTCTGGGTGAAAGGATATGTGTATGTAGGTCCTTGGGAGCTAATGGTCTCTGTACCATGTTTTCCCCTTGAATCCTGACTAGAAGCATTTCAGACAGAACTTTCCTGTCTTCTTCTGTTTTATTTATTCAGTTCTATTCATCTTCACTAAGGACCCTAAATAACCCAAAACAGAACCCTCAATATTACCATTGTTCTTTTATTAATTTAAAAATATTGGCTTTCAGTTCTCTGAAGCCAATCTAAATTATTGCCTGGCTCTGAAGACTTATTCACATTTCCTCTCCTCACAGTTTTACCTATGATGAATCTCCTGCATTGAATGTATAACACAGAGATGTCACCATAGATTTCGCCTGTCCTTGGCTGCCATGAAAAGTGGATATACCTGTGGATGGGATGGGAAAATTACTACGGTTCCTAACATAACTGCTAGACTGTGAGTTTCTAGAGTGTAAAAAAATTGTATCATATTCACCTGTTCAGTTCTTTCCTTCTCCCCACCACATACCCTACTCAATGCTCCCAGCTATAGCAGGAATTATGGAAATGTTTGGTGACTATATTATTTTCCTAGGGCAAATGTAACAAATTACCATAAAGTAGGTGACTTATAACAACATAAATTTATTCTCCCACAGTTCTGGAGTCCAGAAATCTCAAATCAAGGTATTTTGGGGGCCCTCTAAAGGCTTAAGAGGAGAATTTGTCCTGTACCTTCCTCTTAGCTTCAGATGCTCCTGGCAATCCTTAGAGTTCCTTAGCTTGTAGACATCTCTCTCTAATCTCAGACTCCATCATTACATGAAGTTCTTCCTGTGTGTCTGTCTTCTCTTCTTATAAGGACACCGGTCACAATGGATTAAGGACCATCCTAGCCAAGTAGGACCTCATCTTAATCTGAGTACATCTGCAAAGGCCCTATTTCCAAGTAAGGTCACATTCACTGATACCAATGTTTATACAACTTCAACATATACATTACAACATACACTCAATCTACAATGGTGACTTAATGGGAAAAAAATAACCAAGTAACTAAGTGCATACTTCACAGGAAGAAGAAAAGAAGGAATAAAAAAGGAAGGAAGGAGGGAAGGAAAAAACTATTTTTCTTAAGACTTGAAGTATCCTATCAGGAGAAAAAAGCCATGTCAAGTAGGTTTTCTGAATTTATGTTCTGTTGAGTCACTCTGTGATTTGTATTCCTTCATATAACTGGCTCACATGAAGTTCTTTCTGAAACCTTTACGTATTCAAGGCTTTTTTTTCTTTAATTATCTGATGGTGAGTACTTTGCATTAAATACCAAGAGATTAGTAGGTTAGGGTCCTGTTTACTTGTTTGCTCTTGAGGAAAAGAATTTTACTTCTATGCCTAACAGGGGAGTCACCAGTGACCAGACGATGTGCCTTTAGTTGTTCTCTCCCACCCCTCGTGCCCTCACCTCTGTATCCAAAGGAAGGAAGGAAGGAAGGAAGGAAGGAAGGAAGGAAGGAAGGAAGGAAGGAAAGAAAGAAAGAAAGAAAGAAAGAAAGAAAGAAAGAAAGAAAGAAAGAAAGAAAGAAAGAAAGAAAGAAGGGAGAGAAGAGGAAGGGAAGGGAAGAGAGGAAGGGGGAGGGGGAGAGGAAGGGAAAGGGAGGGAGAGGAGAGGAAAGAGAAAAGAAAGGAAGAGGAAAAGAAGAGAAGACAAAAAAAAAAAAAGAAAAAAGAAAAGAAAAGAATAAGAGGAAGGAAGGAAGGAATTCTTAAATCCCATTCCTAAAAAGCAGGAAGAAGTGTGGTATCTTGAACTGTTGGCCTGAAGAGGGGAGACCTAGGCTCAGGGTCCAGCTCTGAAACCACACAGAAAACCACAGGCGATCCCTGAATACCAGTTACCTCACCAATTAAAAACAAAGTGCCACCAGCTAGACCCCAAGACCCAACCTTTATTGCTCACCTGCTTGTACTCACTGACCTTCGTCCCACGTTTTTGCTTAAGCTCTTCTTTCCAGTTTATCTCTCTTTTATAAATTTTTAACATTTATTTATTTTTGAGAGAGAAAGAGACATAGTGAGAGTGGAAGAGGGGCAGAGAGGGAAATGCAAAATTCAAAGCAGGTTCTAGGCTCCGAGCTGTCAGCACAGAGCCTGACGTGGGGCCTGAACTCAGACTGTGAGATCATGATCTGAGCCCAAGCCAAATGCTTAACCAACTGAGCCATTCCAGGTGCCCTCCAGCTTATCTCTTAACTGAGGCCGATGGAAAATGAAACCACTGCTCGCCATAGCAACTGCCCTGTCAAGACCTCAGCTGGCCCAGACCTGGGCAAGTGGACCATGGAGTGACCAAGGCCCCTACAACTACCTATACCTCATTATAATACTGAAATCTCCACCCAAAGAGGAGCACAAGCCTCATTTACATAACGTACAATGTGCCTATAGGTTTGGTTTCCCTAAGGCACATGTGAAGAAGAGGCTTCTCTATCTAAATATTCATCATAACTCTAAATAAAAGGAAACCATCCATCCTTGTTTGGGGAATCATGGCTTTGGAAGTCATTCTCCATCCTCCGTGAACTTATTTGCTGCAAATAAAGTTTCCTTTGTGCGACAGCTCAACTTGGTGCAGTTTCTGACTCACCAAGAAGTCAACCAACTCACGTTGGTTCAGTTACAAAAGTGCTTAGAATGGATATTCTCTAAACTTCTGCTCAGCACTGGCATTAATTCTATCCTGGATGTCCACTCACTGGATTAGGTCCACAGAGACGTTAATGTTTATTTTGCTCAGCATCCAGTTGGGAAATCAAGAACCAGTTCTTAGAACTTGAAAGCTTCCAATACTCAAGATTGAGGGAGAAAAACCCCAATATAAACCATCCCCCTGGCCTGCCACAGGGAAAGAGCCATTCAATTGGCTTCTTGAATTTGAATGAGAGCACTAGCTATAGTACAATGTTATCTAGTCCTTCTGGGCACTTCAACTCAGGGAGTCAAGACAATGGAAAGAAAAAATGTTTCCTCTTCCTGTGCCCTTTCGTTCGTTAGTTCGTTTGGTCGTTCGTTCGTTCATTCCTTCCTTCCTTCCTTCTCTCCTTCCTTCCTTCCATTCTTTCTTTCTTCTCTTTCTCTCTCTCACTTTCTTCCTTCCTTTCTTTCTTGTGAGATTTTTTTTTTCTCCAAAATTTTTTAGACTCAATAAATTTGGGTGACCTTTAAGACTTAATACTGTCTGAGCTAGGGAGCCATTCTGGACTCAAACAGACATGGGTTAGAATCCCAGCTGTGCCACATAGGCCCTGAACCTGTTTTCTCATCTGTTAAAATAGGAGTTACTGCAAGGATAACATGAGAAAACATGAGAAAGATTGTAGGATACAGTAAACACTTAGGAAACATGAGATTTCCTACTGACAATAAGAAATATACATTCTCTGTGACTTGCCCAACTCTGAGCATACCACAGGTCTGGTTGATGGTCCATTGGTGCCCTTGGGTAGATACTAGCACTCTTTAGGATAGACCATCTGTACAAGGTCAGTTAGACATGCTATGATGTATGTTTTTAGTAATTCATCTGTGTACTTGTTCACTGTTCCCAATGAAAGTCCATCAAGTCTACAATCTCAGGAGTTATGAACTCTTCATAGGGCCCTATCTGTTTACACCCATTAGAACAGTCTTTAAAATGGTAACAGGGACACAGTATATATCAACTCAGTGACTGATAGAGAAACCCATAGGAATGCACTTTCTGCCTTGCTACACAGCCGGGATTTCTCAATGGCTCCCTTTTCTCCAGTTGCTGATGAAATAGCCTCTTTTGTGATCTTGTCAACTAAATGATATGTTCTTCAGGAAGAGGGGACATACCTTTGTTTTGTTTTGCTTTTCTTCTGCCACGCCTTTCAGAGAGTACTCCCCCTAATAAGTGCTGTATAAATGTTTAATTGGTCAACTCTATGTCAAGTTGTGGCCATTTAGATAAACTTAATGCTTGAAGTGATAAATGCTGTTTTCCTGTTTTCAAAGAGCAGTTAGACATCTTTTTTTAAATTGCCAACATACATCATGTTTTTTAAAAAGTGAAAATTTGGGGTTGTTTACTTATTTAGGTTTTCAGAGTTAAGAGATTAAAGGGCAAACTATTCAAGAGTAAAGCATTCTTTTTTAAAATTTACATCATCTAATAACTTGCAGAGTGTGAAAAGAAAAAGATAATAGTACAAAATTATTGTGGATGTTGCAATAGACAGAATAATGGCCCACCAAAGCACTAATTCACAGAATCTGCAAATATGTCACTTTATTGGCAAAAGGGTCTTTGTAGATGTGATTAGTGATCTTGAGATGGAGAGAGTGTCCTGGATTATACAGGTCATCTCAGTGTAATCACAGGGTTCTTACAAGGGAAAGAACAGGGAAGAACAGTCAGAACCAGAGGAAGGAAAAAGCTAAAATGATGTCATTGCTGGAGAGGGTGGGAGAATGACATCATTCCATTAGCCAAGGAATGCAAGCAGGACCTGGAAAAGACAAGGTATGGGTCCTCTCCTACAGCCTCTAGAAGGAATGACATCCTGTGCACACCTTAATTTTTGTCCATAAAACCCATTTTTGTACTTCTGGCCTCCAGAACTATAAAATAATAAGTTAGTGTTCTTTTAAGTCATAAAGGTAGTGGTAATTTGTCAGATCAAGTAGAAAAACCAGACATAATACATATAACAAATTATTTTGGAGTTTGAGATCAAAATTAAGAGATGTCATATGTAAACAAATTAGAAAGATCGATGGATTAGTTGCATTTTACATTCTTTTTTATTTTTGAATCTTAGCACAAAATGATCTTATCCAAAGGCTATAAGAAACACAGAATTAATAAGAACGCACAAGAACCCCGTGTGGATTATAGATGACATGTAGCAACCAAGGGAAGCTAGGCCCTGGCTAGTACAGCCACGCCCCAGAGGGTCTGGGGTCCATCACTGTGGTGTCTTAATGCCTTTAGGTCTATGTCACTCCTTTAGAGCACCATGCTGGGTGGGAAGGCAGGGATAAGCTAAGTCTATCTTATAAACCTACACCCTAGGATTTAGGGGAAGGGGGAGAGGGAATATTTGTTCCTTTCAGCTTCTCTCAGGATCCATGGAGTTTTGCTTCCCACTAACATTCACATGGTGTAGGATTCCTGGGAAAGAAGGGTGTTCAGATGGCTGGTAGGAAAGAAAGTGACAAAAGTCTACCACTGGTTCTGATCATCTGATTGCCCAGCACTGCGTTTAATCAAGACATTTAAGACACTGTTGTGAAGACCCTTTCATCTGAAGTTACGAAAAACATAAACAGATAATTTAAATTTTTTGAATGAAATTAAAATATTTAAATTAGAGAATGTTTTCAAATTGTGTTCCATATAAAGTGTTCCACTTTCCTCCTTTTGTCCCTCTTTCCTTCCTTCTTACCTCCTCTTCCCTGCTTCTGGGTATTTCATTTGAAAATCTGGTGAGTCAGTTTCTGGAGACAGGATTTACCAAAAATTGGCAATCCGGCAGGTTTGGATGTCTGGGTACTGGATATCTGCAGCAATATCAGTAGGGAGAGTGTGCAGCTTTCTGTCTCTCTCCCTTTCTTTCTCTCCCTGCTTCTCCCTCCCTCTCTTTTATTTTCTAGCTCCCTATGGCCTCCCACCATCTCCTAGGAAAGGTAAAAACAGAATACTCCTGTGGGGTAGAATGAGCAGCTAATCCAAGCAGCAGGGCATGAAGGGACAAGCAGAAACTTCACCAGCACAAGGCAAAGACAGGAGAGCAGAGATGAGGATCAGGGCAAGGCTTACCTGGCCACTCTGTCCTCAGATAAAAAGATGATGTAATGGCACTTGGTGGTGACATCTCTCTTAAAGTCACACTGTTCTAATCTGGACCAGTATCCTCTGCAACTAGTAGAGTCTCTCAGCCTGGGATCTTCCTTCACTGTCTGTCTCCCTGGGGATTGGATATTCCTGTGCTGACTGTCTTATTTTCTGTTTTCTGTGTCACTTACTCTTCCTTTGTTGGAGCAAGTCTTCCTCAAGCTTCGTTAAAAAGGGTATCTAGTGTATGAGAGAGAAGGTTCTGAGACCTTGAATATCTTGAAATGCCATTATCATTGACATGTTATTAATGGTTTAGCTAGGTATGAATTACAGGTTGGAAATCATTTTCCTTTGGAAATTTAAGGGCATTGTTTCCTTGTCATTTTGCTTCTGGTATTTCTGTTGAAATACACATAGCCATTCTAATTCCTGTTTCTTAATATCTTTTTTCCTCTCTGCAAGCTTGGAGAATTTTTTTCACTGGGCAATGGGCCCAAATGACAATATGCTTTATTTCCATCCATTCTTCTGGGGTTTATTTATTTTTTAATGTTTACTTATTTTTGAGAGAAAGAGCATGAGCAGGGGAGGGGCAAAGAGAGAGGGAGACAGAAGATCAGAAGCTGACTCCATGCTAACAGCAGAGAGTCTGATGTGGGATCCAAACCCACTAACTGGGAGATCATGATCTGAGTCAAAGTTGGGTCCTTAACAGACTGAGTCACTAAAGCACTCCATTCCTCTGGGTTTTAGATAAGCTTTTTCAATCTAGCAACTCATGCCTTTCAGTTCTAGAACTATGTCTTGAATTCTTTGACCATGTAATTCTGTTTTCTCTGGTGTCTCCTTGTGGAACAGCTATTTTTGGATGTTGGACTTCCTTCTTCTCCTGGTTTCTCTTTCTTTATGTTTTTGAAAGACTCCTCGAATTTGTCTTCCAAACCCCATATTGTTTACTTTCATGTACATCTGCTCCCATGTTTTTAATTTCTAAGACCTTATTTGTCCTTTTTAAGTATTCCTTAATGATGGTAACTTGTTCTTGTTTCATGGGGGCTGCAATAGTTTTATCTCTTCTAAATATATTCATGATAGGTTTTTTTTCCTTTTCTCTATCTCCCCCAACTTGATTTTTCTGTTTTAGTTGGTCTCCATCTTCACTGCTGGAGACTTTCCACAAACATCCAGTGATCCTTGGATTATTCAGGGGAGTAAAATCCTGACAGAAAGTGTGGGGAGTGACTTGCCAACTTTGAACTTTACTGTAGGGAGATGGTCGGAGGGTTTTATTTGTTGGAAAGATGTCCGATGTCAGTATTTTCCCTCTTGGCTGGTCATACTCCAGGGGAAAGTCTTTCAGTCTCAGGAAGAAAAGGTGTGAGTGTCCTGAAAGCTGAATGGAGCAGAGAGAAAACTAATGCCATTGAGGTGAACTTGGAGTTTTGATTACATTATGGAAATTCTCATCGGAATATACCTTCTCATCCAGGGCCTGAGTTTCCTACTTGGAGCAATGGTTCTGTTGCCTCTACGGGTAGAAATCTGTACTTTTAACTTGAATGGGACAAAAATCACACATTTATTTTCACTAAATTCTAACTGAAATTTAGTATTTCATTTCATATAAATGCTGGCAATGAAATGCAGTAGTTTTGTTGGTACCTGTGACCGCACTGTCCACAAAATCGCAGATATTCATAATTTACTCTAGAGTAGTGTAGATGTCTCAAAACAGTTTGCTTTCATGACTACACCACAAGTATGGTGACTACTGGATCTACCACCAGATCTTGTGCCAATAGAGCAGCGTAAATACCATATTATCACAAAATTTTTTTTAAGTATCTTGGGAATAGTCTTTCAATAGCATTAGTTTCCCTTACAATCCTCTGTATTTTATTTTATTCATTTAAAAACATTATTCTGAGGGGTTCCTGAGCTTCCAAGGGATCCGTGGCATAAAAAAATTGAGACCCTGATCCAGAAGAGCCATGAACCTGATGAAGTGTACATCCAGGGTAGAGAAAGGTTAATTCCATGCCATTAAGTTTAAACGGCTGCCGGAGGCAGAAATCATCCAGTGTGCCAGGTGCACAGGTCAGCTGATCATTGCAACCACTGATGAAGGGCCATGATGGATGCTGCAGGGAGACATCATAAAGGACAGGCTTGGGCTCAGACTTGAGGATCAGGCATAGCTGCCAGGAGGAATGGAGATGAGCAGTGTGAACAGGAAATGGGTAGGCAAATGGACACGAGCAGATGGTTCTCCAGGCAGAAAGCAGAGCCTGAGTAAAGAGTGGGGGTGAGAGGGCATGGCATTTCTGAAAACAGACATTTCTGTGCCCAAAGGTAGACTCTGGAGTAGAGAAAGGTGAGGAGGAAGCAAAATGTGGATCTTCTTTATTTGATTACAAATTTTTCATCAAGCCCCACCAGAATGTAATCTGCTTGAGAGTCTGTCTTATACACTCTGTATCTCCAGTGTCTAGAATCATTGTGAGTGAATTGGTAGAAGCCAGAGCACAGAGAGCCGTAGAGATCATGTAAAGTTTTTAGATTTTATCTAAGAAGTAAAAACATGCTTCTGGAATGACTGATCAAGAAAAGAAGATAGTTGTGGTGAGTTAAAAAAAACTCCTGAGGCACCTGGGTGGCTCAGTTGGTTAAGCGTCCAATTCTTGATACACGCTCAGGTCATGATCTCGCAGTCATAAGATTGAGCCTCACATCAGGCTCCATGCTGAGCATGAGCCTGCTTCAGATTCTCACTCTCCATCTCTCTCTCTGCCCCTCTCCCAAAGGCTCTTTCTGTCAAAATAAAAAAACTAAATTAAATTAAAAAATGAACTCCTAAACCCACACTGCAATTATTCAAGATATCCCCTGAAGGTATCTATCTTTATCCAGCTCTTGAGTTCTGCCTTCCTGCACAGCAATGGGAAGATGGGCCACAAATCTTGCATGGAAAAATTTCCAGAAAGCCAATATCCCAAGGACAGTGAGAAACTCTACAAAAGTGTGTGTCAAATGCTATGAAATGTGGCTTGGGAACTGCTGGCCTGAGAGGCCACAAGTTAAAGGACCTTGCAAAGAAATCCCCATTCTACACAAATTTAAGAAATATAAATTCATAAATAAACCTGATACACAGATGCAGGGAAAAAAATGATGGAAACTAGGTAACTGTTTCTAGAATTTTGCATTTGAAAATTTGCCTTACCCTGCAATTTTAAGTTGAAGCATTTTTGCCTGTTTTCCATTTTCAGCTATGAAAACATAGCTTAACATTGAGATCTGGAAAGAAAAGATGTTATTTTTTACTTTAAAGCTAGCAAAATAATATGCTTTCCTGGGGGTTAATTCCCATCTTGAGGACATTTGCATATATTCATCAGAGATCCTTCTCAACAGGCTACCTCTCATGGTATAAACATAAAGTGTGCTTTCTAATTAGTTCGAGAACCCCATTACCCACCACCATGTCTACTGTCATTTAGATTCACACTCTCAACCACAGTTCTGGTGTTTTCTCCAGCCCTTTAACTATTTGATCCAATTAGACTTTAATAAATGGAGGTTCCATACCTATAAGGCCTCCATTCACAATTTTCCATTCTAATTTTCAGACCTTCGTTTTTCCCTCAATTATTTCCTCCTCTTTTAATCCGTCTACACAATAGCCTATCCCCTATGATACCCAACTTCAGGTCCATCGGAATACCAAGAATATATATGGGAAGTAATCAATAAACTTATGCCAAAGTGAGTCCTCTGCAATGCCCTATCCCGCAAGAAATCTGGTAAATGTTTTTAATGTTTAATTTTGAGAGACAGAGAGAGAGAGAGAGACGAAGAGAGAGAGAGAGAGAGAGAGAGGAGAGAGAACACTAGCAGGAGAGGGGCAGAGAGAGAAGACAGAAAATCTCAAGCAGTGCAGAGCCTGACGTGGGGCTCCAACTCATGAACCCGTGAGATCATGACCTAAGCTGAAACCAAGAGTCAGACACTTAACCGACTAAGCCATCTAGGCTTTTTAAATTGAGGGTAATCAAAGTGCCAGGTAGTAGGTATATGAGGCTGGCTGCAGGGCTCAGACCTACAGCCATTATAATATGCTGCCTTGGGGCTCGTAGTGGGGCTCGGTAGCATGAGCATATGACTCGATTTCAGCTCAGGTCATGATCCCAGGGTTGTAGGATCAAGCCCTGTATCCAGCTCCATGCTGAATGTGGAGCCTGTTTAAGATTCTCCCTCTCTCCCTCTGCCCCTCTAGCAGCTCGCACTCCATCTCAAAATAAATACTTAAAAAATAAAATACACTACCTCTTTATTACACTGTCCATGACTACTCTGTATGTGCATCTGTGTGTGTCTGCAGAAACTTTGCAAAGTCTGCCTTATTTAATTATTTGCTCCCCTATTTAAGCACTGCATACAGCAGATAGGAGGCAGCAGCAAAGGGCTCAGGGCTCCGGGCATGTCTATTTAGACAAGTATAAGGGCAATAAGGATGCCGATCACTTCCAAGGATGCTACACAAGTGAGGGCAGGCAGCCTCATCCTATTTTAGGGGTTGAGAGGGAAGGCTTCCTGAAGGAAGTGACGTTTCCACTAAAACCCAAGAAGCAGGAGTTGGCGAGGCAGTGTGGGGAAAGTAAGAAGAATGGGTGTCAGAGGTCATGAGGAGGGCCAGAAACACACCCTCAAATTGTCCTGCAAATCTCCCAATTCCTGGCCGTCACACCCTAGCTGGTCGACATGCTTGCCCCAGTGGCCAAGGAAACATGTCTTCATTTTTTTCTCTAACCAGCCAGCTGCCCAAGCCAGAAGCAAGTGTTTTAGAGGCAGGATTTCATGGAGGCACATCCTAGAATTAAAGTTACTTAGGGATGCCTGCAGTCAAGCTGAGGGAAACACCCCAAAGGCCGACAGAAGCGTGCTTTATTGAATTTACAAGGCAGAAAATATTTGTAGTTCCTTAGACACTTGCATTGCTATAAAGATTACACTTTATGGTATAATTATTAATGGTTTGACGAGAAATAAACAGTATAAACGAAATATGGCCGATACTATGAAAATGTAAACCATATAAATCAAAATCATGAAACAATTATTCAATACCCAGAGGCCTACTTAATATATACATAGGAAATTTCTTACACACATATACAATAAAAGCCCACAAAAGCCTTCACTCTGAAGCTGATCACTGTACAAATATGAAAATAAATCTTTATCTTTTAACCTCAATTTTATCTTCAGCAAGAGGGTTGTGTGACTTGGGTTTATGCAAATCACATTTGGTATTAAATAATCAAATGTCACATATGTCATATAAAGCAGCAAGTGGAAAAAATAAATTATGAAAATGCATGAGGCTAAAAGTTAACAGTGAAAAATGTCTCTTTATCCAACATTCTTTTCCATGATGAGATTAAAATATTACCCAATGTGTCAGGATGCATAAAAAAAAAAGGAGCATAATATAATTGTGATTTTAAAAGCTCTCAAAGAAAAAATTGAGTCAAGATGAGTTAGTTGCACAGGACTATGCAAATGTGTCACAGTAAGTCTAGGTTAAAAACATTAAATATTTTTTTCTTATCAAAAATACACTGTAACTTTGAGAATACCTTCATGAAATCAAATGTCGGTAATAATTATGATTTCCTACCAATGCAGCTGAAAGAGCTTTCAAGTAGCTTTTCTTTAAACAAGATTGCTCACCAGAGCTTTAAGTCTCTAATTTGGATTTTGTTGCCACAATATTTATCTAGGTTCAAATAAAAATGATTGCTTTGTCTATCAAAGGTGCTATATGATCCCCAAATCAATGGGTGTACTAGCCATACAATCCAGAGGCAAGATAATACTTCTGCATCAAAGGTATATTCTATGTACAGACCTTCAGACAAACACATAGAGACACTTTGGGGGAAAATAAATAAAGGCAACATAATAACACGTATATTAACACAGTTTTGTGCAACTGCACCAAACACCTGAACATGTGTCCCCTATGTCAACACAGAACATCCTTTCTAACCTGGGCTTCAAAAGATGCCACAGAGACAAACAGCAGTGGCCAAATTTGCATCTCACCATAGTCCCAAAATAACCACCTTCCCCCACTCCCCAACCCGTTCCATTGGACAATACTCTATAAGCAAGGCATTGTTCTTGGTCAAAAATATAAACTTTCTTTTTCTGCAACAAAAACCACAAAACAGAAATGCATGATAGAGTTGCTGGAGATAGATCAAACTTTCCACTGAGGGAAAAAAAAACAACCTAGATATCAATTGAGAGAAGGCATGCTTTTCAAAGCTAAAGGATGCTGTGGCTATTCATAATCTGTCTGTGTAACATATCTGGTCAGTTTTCATTAAGAAAAATGAAGCTAGCAAATGTAAGGTTTGATCATAAAAATCATAAACAGGAGAAAAACTGCTACATGGAAGTGTTTTAAATTCAACAAAAAGGAATGTTATTAGCTCATATAATACAATAAATAACTGCTATTCATTAAGTTTTCCTCAGCAGCCTACTTGGAGCCTGGACCTATATGAACCAAGGCAAGCTCAAAGGTCTGGTTGGGAATAACTTAAAGTTCAATACCACTGAAAACCAAACACCAAACACCATGCTTCGCTGGGGTCAGGTGTCGATTCCCTTAGCTGTTAGAGACATTCCGGTGGGGAAATCTGGGAAGCACTGCAGGTTCTAGAAGGAGAGCGAGGCCCATCAAGCTGCTGGTAAGGAGTCACCAGTCACATTCAACAAAGGACTCGGACTCCCCATTTCTCTTTTAAAGAGCTGAGTCTCCAAAACCATACATACATTTCTTTCACTGTTCATTATTTCAGGAAGCAAATGCTGGCAACTGGGGGGTTTAGGGCTTTGCACTGTATTGGAGATTATGCTTGTGAGCCAGGGGAAGGTGTAAATCAAGCAGGCACATTTTCATTTGGCAAAATGTTAAACTGCTTCAAGCGGTAGTGGGGTTTTTTTTAATGAGACATAATTCACATAACATACACTTCAGCCATTTTTAAAGTAAATAATTCAGTGTTATTTTGTATATTCACAGAGTTGTACAACCGTTATCACAATGTAATTCCAGAACATTCTCCATCCCCCAAGGAAACCACATACCCATTAGCAGTCACTCCCAGCTCCTGCCTATCCTCAGTCCATGGCCATGACTTGCTGGTACATATTTTTAAGTGAAGAATGACAACTTTCCTAGGCATTGCGCTTTTAGTAGGAGTGGCCTCCTAAGTTTTCATTAGAATTTTTAACATTGAATCTACACCATGGACTTTTTAAGTATTCTGAGACTACAGTACCTTGGTTTTTTCCAACTTTTTGTCACAAAAATGTTTTTTTTCTTTATATATAAAAAAATAGATTTTTCTGTCTCCACTGGAGCCTAACACATTACCATTTCTTTCCCTCATTTAAGTTCTCTTGTTTCAGAAATGAGAAAAATCAACATCCCCAATATTTAGAGTACAACCAACCAGAGTCCTTGTTAACGGTGGGCCAGCGGGGGCTCCTTCCTGTTCCTTCCAGTGCACAGAATCCAAGAGCTCAAGGCCCGGAAGGCTAAGCTCCTTGTTTTACAGATGAGGAAACAGATCTAATGTGGGTCACTGGCAGGTCTCAGGCCACAGGCTAGTTAGCAGTAGAGATAGGATGATAACCCCCTTTTACTAGTACTCTAGTATCGAATATTTTAAATACATGTCATGGATTATCTACATAGTCAGCTCCCACGTGACTCGAATTACGTCAGCTTCTTCCACAGCTTTGATCTGAGCACGCGATTTTTTTTTTAAAGCTTTTTACACATTATCTTTTGAGACCCTGCAAGGACAAGTATATTTAACCAAGGGCCCAGATCCTTCACGGAAACACAGCAAAGAGCCAGGGTTCCAGAGGGCTCAAAGGGCACAGTTCAGATTCCCACACTGGAACTTTCCACGCGGCAGTGTTCACAGAAAGTCAGCACTCGGGGGCTTCAGGGGCTTTGGAGGCCGAGGGTGTTTGGGATTTAACTACTGCAGCAGTTTTTCATCTGGGTCGACTTTCTGGAACTGGTCCCGGTCAGATTGGTAATGGATTTGCTGTCATCATCATCGGTTCTTTTTTTCACTTCCCTGGGGAGAGGGGCAAGGAAAGGAGGGAGACAGAGAGAAAGAGGGAGAGAATGAATTATCGAGGCACAAAACCAAACCACAAATGGCTCTGTGGAAATAAAAACAACACTGTGGAGTGCTTGCCATGTGCCATCCAGACCGCGTGTTCTCAATCCTCCCAAGGACAATATGAATTTGTTGTGCCCCATGTTATATATGAGGAAACACAGGCAAAATCAAAAAGGTTAAAAAATTTCCTTTCGGTCAGGCAGCTGGAGGAGACACAGAGCGGTGCTCGGAGCACCAGGCCACACTCACATGTGCACAAGTCAGGCGCACACACACACACACACCACCTACTCTTGCTCTCTTGTGTGGTGTCACATGCCTTACGGTCTCCTGCATGCACAGCTCACTCCCTGATACTCTGGAACCTGGTTTCCATCCCCGACTCATGCTCACTGACCTTCACAAAAACAACAATGACTTTATCACCATTCTTTAATTATACACGACCATGGAGGTAGTGATGAATGTTTAAAGTTAAAAATCCAGAAAAAATAAATCTTCCTTTTTGCCTCTTCCTAAATTTCTCTTAGAATTAACAGCTTAGAAGCAACAGTGACCAAAGATCCGTAAGATCTTGTGAAAGCCTCCTAGGGAAGTATCCTTCCATGTGTATTCCCAGGGACGCTTGTGAAATATGCAGGGACCCATGTCCCACCTGAGACAAGACCCCGAATGGCAATCTTGATTGTGACAGCTCATCCCCAAGAGGCCCCAAACAATTCCACCTTCCTCATCAGTGCTCGGGGCTCCCCATTGTGACTGGCTCTGTGACTGCTCACATCAACAGAAAGCAGAGGAAATGTGGGCTGGCACTCCAAGCCAGGCATTCAGAAGGTGACTCTGAGCTGCCATTTAGTAAGTCCAGGGTCCCGCCATGGAAAGGGCCAGCAGAGTGGCCCTGGGGATGCGTGGCTACAAGGATGTGCATCCTGGTGGTAGATGTCCAGCCTGAGCCAAAGCCCCGCGGCCATTCGACTGCAAATCCACAAGACACGCCAAGTGAGAGCAGGTGGGGAACCTTCCAGCTGAAATCCAGTCACTTATGGTAATTTCAAGAAATTAAAAAGTGGTAGTTGTTGTAGGCAGCTACATCTTGGTTTATTACGGAGCGGCAAATAACTGAAACTACTAAGGACTGGTGTACTCCTAGTACAACAACATATTTCAATAGAAAGAGAATATAATCCACACATGTGATTTTTAAATGTAGTAGTGACCACATTAAAAGATATAAAATGAAACATGTAAATTTAATTTTATTAATATATTTTATTTAAATGAGTATAGCAAATATATTATTATTGCAGCATTTATTATCAATAAAAAATAGTAATGAAGTATTTTACAATTTTTATACTGCCTTCAAAATCCAATGAATACTTAATACCGCCAGCACATCTTAATTTAGGTTACCCATACTTCCAGAAGGTCCGATTTGGTAAGCATAGTTCCAGAAGGTGCTCAGATGTGCTAACTTTCGAAAACCACTATACTGTGAAGTGGGAAGATGATATCTCAGCAGAAGAAAAGAAGAGAGAAATTAATTCTTGCTGAAGGCCAGCTAGTAAATGCTATGCTTTATGTTTTCACATTTTTCTCATTTCATACACATTCACATGCAAGCAACACAAACACACTCGCAACCCCGACAGGTTGACAGGTGATCACTATTATCCTCTCTCCCCAGGTGAGGAAACAGAGACTCAGAAAAAGAAGAAAGAAACACCAGTCAACCTAGAACCCACAAGACTCATTTCAGACTTCTGACCTCCAGAACCGGAACATGATCAATTTGCACTGCTTAAGGGACTACATTTGTGGGAGTTCGTTACAGCAACAACAGAAAACTAATACAACTTCCAACTGCATCATCTCAGACATCTGGTCATTCAACAAACTCTTGGACCCCTTTTGTGAACTTTGAGGGGTAGACCATCTAAACAATCAAAATGAGGCCCCCGAGAGAGCTACTAACGCCCATATACAGTGTGATGCAGGAAAGGGTCTACCACAGTCGTGCTGGTCTTCAGTGAAGGAAGGCTTCATGGAGATAGAGCTTCATGGACACTTTGACACTGGAGGGATCTCTCGAAAGGACAGGGGTTGACCTTCAGTTAATAAGGAAAGGAAATTCCAGGTGCAAGGAGCAGCACGCATAAAGGCAAGGAGACATACAAGAGCTTGGCCACAACCAGAAATAAAGTGTGACTGTGTCTACAGATTATCCACTCCTTTGGGAAGAACAAGAGCTTGGCCACAACCAGAAATAAAGTGTGACTGTGTCTACAGATTATCCACTCCTTTGGGAAGCAAGATAAGAGATGCCACCAGAAGGGTAGGTGAGGCCAGGCTGGGAGGGTTTGGACATGGTGGATACAGTCATGCCTTCGGAATTTCTACTTGTTGATGGGTTGGGGATGCGGTTAAGGAATTTTAAAAAGAGGTGGAGGTTAAAAATACAGTAAGTGGAAGTCACTAGCTAAAGACGGTTCTAGAAACCCTGAGGATAGAAGACATTAGGCGGGGAGAGAAAAAAGAAGAGAATGTGGAATGCAATGCTGAGATTGCCAACACTGAAGTGCGTCAGATTCATGGTGACAAGTCCCTGTGATGCCACTTGGTACCTGTGTCACTTTGAGCAAGTTGATCAAGTATTCTAATTCTCCACTTTCTGTTCTGGACAATGAGTATAATAATCACAACATCTTCACAAGACAACTCCCATCTCTCCCTTCTGGGCC
The DNA here is from genome assembly GCF_003009895.1 of Hyaena hyaena. Classification (NCBI taxonomy): domain Eukaryota; kingdom Metazoa; phylum Chordata; class Mammalia; order Carnivora; family Hyaenidae; genus Hyaena; species Hyaena hyaena. Next base: position 310,006 of record NW_024081000.1, read on the forward strand.
TTCCAATGGCCTCTATCAGCTACAGTCATCTAGCTGCCTGGTCATATGCTTCCTTTTCTCTTCCTCTCGTGTCATTTTTTTTTCTTGAGAAAGAGAGAGAGAGGGAAACAGACAAATAGTGCGAGCAGGGGGGCAGGGGCAGAGAGAGGGAGACACAGAACTGTGAGATCATGACCTGAGCTGAAGTAGGACGCCAAATCAACTGAGCCACCCAGGCGCCCCTCTTTTCGTCACGTTAAATTGCATGGCCTGTCTTATATTTATTTCCTCGATATCTCTATTGAACCATGTATGGGGTGTCCACGGGCTGAGTGCTCACATAATGCAGACATTATGGAACCTGAAAGCAAATGTTAAGGAGGGAAAACATGTACCCATATCGTTCATCTGGCCTTTGGGTTTCTTAAATCTACCATAAATATAGGCATGTCTCACTTTAAGGAAATCAGAAAGATACTCCAAACACCTACAACAGGGATGAGGCTGGGAAAACTAGACTATGTCACCAAAACCCACCACATGCTTAACAACTGCATTAGAGGTGACTCCGTCTCCTGGACAGACTTACACCCACAGGCTCAGCTCCTGGGTTGAACTGATAATATCAGCTTAAGCTGTGTGTGTGTGTGTGTGTGTGTGTGTGTGTGTTTTCAAATTTCAGGCCATTGATCAATTAAATGCCCCTGGAACTTGAATCTAGTGCAAAATGTTTAAAACTTGTGGTCCTGGTAATGGCAAATTCACCTTCCAAGGGGTGATGATTGTGACAGATGTCCCTAAGCAAGCAGTACAGGGAAACTGCATTTCTAGGAGAAACTTTTCCTGGGATTGAGAGGTTTCCAGAAAAAGCAGTACCAGTAGTTTCAGGTGTTAACCAGGCATTTATGGCCTCCTTTCAAAACAGAATTCTGTTTTGGACAGTACAAATCCATAAACTCTTTTAGTACACGTTTAAGAGGTGGCATAGTGTGAAAGGGGCCACGACGGGAATTAACTTATGAGATCCAAATTGAGAATGTGACATGTTTTGGAGGATACGTAGCTTTCTGAAGGATGAAAAACTTTAAAATATGATAATTTCACCTGTGGCAACTCTGCCATTTCAAGACATAGGCACTTTGACAAGCAAATCTGAAGGCAGGATATAAAGCAAATTAAAGTCTTTACCTGTCTGCTCTACTTAAATTTTCACATTTAACACAGCGCTAACGTAGCTAAACCAGAGGCCTCACACCAGGCCATAATGCAATAACAACAATAAATGAACTCCTTGATAAGTGATTCATGAAAAGTGACCTCGTTATCAAAATGCCTCTGCGGACAGGTGTTCAAAGTGAAGAAGCACACGGCTGCGTGGAAGCTACATGGCAAACAGGGCGCCGGGCGGGAGCTGAGCGGGAAGAAGGCACAGGCAGCTCGCAGCCCCTCCCATCTTTACCATATAGTAAAGGGAATCGATTCTGCACTCTGGGTGTGACTGTGGCAATTTGGAGTCATTTAACTTTAATATGGCCCCGTAAGACAATTCAGCATTAAACAGTGATTATGGGATGCAGGGGAGTACTGGCTATTGTATGTAGAACCACAGACTGTCAGAACTGGAAGGACCTTGGAGGCCATTTCTTCCAGGCCCCTCCCTCATTTCACAGATTAGAGAGGCCGAGAGGGAGAGAGGGACTTGTTCGATTCCGACTCCATGGCTGTTTGGGGAAGGATTTAAGATTGGACTTTGAGCCTCCTGACTCTACAGTCACCAGATAAGCTGGGCAGGAAACCATAGCCTCTCATGGGGCCTGACATCCAGCCTCCTTTTCTCCCCACTACTGAAGCCAAGGTGCCCTCCCCCCATACCAACTGAGCCCAGCAAGCTGTCACCTCCACCCTGGAAGCCCCAGGCATATTGCAGTTAAACACCAGCACCAGTGGAAAAGTGTAAGCACCTCCCAATTCAGCAAGGACTCCGATTAGTGCATTCACTGAATCTCTCACCACCTCTACTAAGTGAGCCTTCTTTGGTCAAAACAGCTGGTGGCTCCTATGCACAAACAGGTGCACGGAGTCCCTTACTTCACCTGACTTATGAAGGTTTTATTGGGGCTCTTGTTTGACAAATATAATACTAGCCCGTGATTCTCCCTTCTAATCACAGGCAGAAAACCAAGTAATTCCTGTGACTCTACACATGTTTAAATGTTTACCTGTTTTCTACCTGTTCTAGGTCACACTCAAAGTTTGCACTGTTTTTGCTTTAAACGATGATGATTTCCAGTGTGGTGGGCCAGGCAGTGCTCTCTCTTGCACTGATAGCAAAGGGGAAATTTTCAAAGACAGGCCATTTAAAGTCCTGGGGCTCATTCCCTGGGGCACCTGGGTGGTTTGGTCAGTTAAGCATCTGACTCTTGATTTTTGGCTCAGGTCATGATCTCACCATTCATGAGATCGAGCCCCGTATCAGGCTCCATGCTGACAGTATGAAGCCTGCTTGGGATTCTCTTTCTCTCTCTCTCCCTCTTTCTAACTCTCCCTCTCTCTCTTTCCCTGTCTCCTCTCTCTGCCTCTCCCCATCCCCACCACCACAGGAGTGCCTGTGCAGACTCTTTCAAAATAAATAAATAAACACTCTTTTAAAAAAAAAGATTCTGGGGCTCATTTCCTGATTCTTTCAAGTGAGGGCAAGGATCTTGCCCAAGGCTCCAGTCTAAGCATCTAGTAAGCACTATAAACACCAAGTCACCAATATAAAAGCTGCACTTAAAATACTGCAAAGTATTTTACTCATCAATGTATACTAGCAAGCCAACCATCCTTCCAAAATTAAGATTCTTGTAGGGGCGCCCAGGTGGCTCAATCGGTTGGGCATCTGACTTTGGCTCAGGTTATTATCTCACGGTTGGTAGGTTCGAGCCCTACATCAGGCTCTATGCTGACAGCTCAGAGCCTGGAGCCTGCTTCAGATTCTGTTTCTCTCTCTCTCTCTGCCCCTCCCTAGCTCATGCTCTCTGTCTCTCAAAAATAATAAATTAAGACATTTAAAAAATTAAAAGAAAAGATTCTCATAAAACCTCACAAACGATCAGGAAAAAAATCCACACAAATTACACTAAAATTATGGCTTTGTTTTGTCAGTGATTAAAATCACTGGTCTGGATTTTGTTAATGTGCACCTTTTTTTCTTTTCCTTTCCTTTCCTTTGTATTTTCTTTTGGATATTTAATTCCTTTAGGCCAGTAAAGAATCATCTTTTTCATTTGTGGCAGAAAACTAGGCAGAAAAGATAGCTCTAACAGATAATGTTGTTATTTCCTAAAAATTAAATTTACTCCAAGGATTAAAACACTCACATTTATATCCAAGTTCCTCAATGATGTAATTTTCATTCTAATCTACATCCCAAAATGTTATTTATTATTAACACCATTGCCTTAGCCTAGTAATTATCTGAGTAATATTTTTTACAAAGTGCTTCCAATTGGCATGATAGATAATTTGCTTTGTTCAGGTGGGGTTTTTTTCCCCTTTACCCAGGAAAATGTCATAATAGATAGTTAATTTCAGAATAGTCTCTTGTGTTTAAAATCTGGTTCCTGGAAATGATTCATACATGTCAACTATTAGCTTTGCAGTGACATTTTGCAGAAATGTCAACGACACCTCAGAAGCACCTGCTTTGTCTGGCAGTGAAGGTACTTTGCCAACGTTCACAGTGCACGGGCAGCATACCAGCTCTCATAAGATCTATGTTCAACTGGCTCGCTAACCACTACTAAACACAAGACAGTGTTTTCCGATGCATATCCATGTTATGGCCAAGAGATCTGACATGTGCATCAACTACAGGAAAATTCAGTCCTACTTCCAGGCTTCCAGGTATAAGGCAGCACTTTACCGAGCGAGATGGAGAACGGCTTCCACGACATTCGAGCCGTCTTTGGCGCTGGTTTCACAGAATAACGCCCCGTAGGTCTGTAGAAAAGAAATACAGTTAAATGAAGCCTTTACTTGGGTCTCCTGGAATTTTAGCTTTTAAAACCAACAGATAAAATAAAAATACTCTCCTGTTGAGGATGCTAATAGCTAAGAAACTGGATTCAGAGTTTCAATGCCTTAAAAAATAGTGAATTTGAGGCTAGTTATGCTCAAAACAGCTTCTAGTCAGAGGATTTTTATTTTGCCTTAAAAGCAAGAACAGTTCTCAGTTTCGCGTTTTAAGGTCCTATCACGGTTGCTACAAATGTTCTCCATCAGATCATCTGAGAGGTAAAAATGACAGCTGAAGGTAACTACTCACGAATTAAACGTCCATCAAAAGCATGTGTCCTCTGGGCCACCAGCTAACACTCATTCCTTCCCACTATCATCTTTTCCTATCAAGATTCAGCAACATGTTGCTAAAACCAATGGACATCTACTAGGCCTCTATTATTCAACCTCACAGCAGTTATGTATACGCTCACTGAGCGTATCACTCTCCCGCTTCAAACCTTTCTATGCCTCCCGTTCCTCTTCACGTAATGCTCAAATGCTTCACCACGACAATGCGGTCCCACCCCACCTCCTGGCTTTACCTGCCACCATCTTCCCTCACTCATAATGCTCCACTTACCTTTCCTCTGTTTCTCCAATGTTCTAAATTCCTTTCTACCTCAGGACCTTTGCACCTGCTTTTTCCCTTCCCTGTGTTGTGCCCTTCCCCCATCAAACCCCTTCTCCTGGATGACTCCTACCTTTTGGGTTTTCAGGTAATCCTCCCTTGAAGTTACGATTCAGTGTTCTCTCACCCTGACAAATTGCGGTTAGGTCCTGCTATTACAAATCCTCACAGCCCTCTGTGGTTTTCCTGCATTGCACTTGCCACAAGTGTAGTGGATGAAGTTATTTTTGTGTCTTTGCCTGGAGACAACTTCCCTTAGGAAAGACCTCGGTGTGGGTAACACTGTCCTGTGTGGGACAGGGGAGGACATAATGGCTACTCTGGAGCACAGAGAGAGAATGACACGATGGGGAAAGACTCCACTCCACAGTGGAACCTGCACCCGTGAGCCCCCAAATCCACGGAAAATCCATACAAACCATGAAATGAATGTGACCGAATTTCTAGTGGAAATGGGTAGTGCTGCTGCCTAGTTCCAGAGCTAGGATGTAAGGGGGTGAAATAGAGACTATCTCTGAGGGTGCACAAGGGTAGGAGTCACAAGATACACAGGTAAGCAAACCTTGGGAACTCAGAAATCGGGGGGGACGATGCGCTCTTAAGGGGGTGTGGGGGACAATGTGGCATGCAGATTATGTAAGTTTTACATAGATTTCTCCCAGAAATTAACGACACGAACACAAGGACTGTCCGCTTTGTGGTCTAGTCTCTGCTCAGCACACAATGAAGTGGATACAATTAAGCGTGTATTGGATGAATCCCCTGGGTATTTCACTGCCTAGTTCTGATGTTTAACATGTTTGGTTCACAGTTCCAAGATTTAAATCAAAAAAGACTTTCCAACAGAAAATAGTGGCACTGAAACTCATTGTTCAAGTCCACGTGTCCCTGCTGGAGAGTGGCCCTTCCCTGGTGGGGATGACAGACAACAATGATCGCAGTATCAGACTGTTAGGGCATGAACTTTATCCGACCCAAGGCATCTCTGATTCCTTGTTGGGGAAAGACAGGTCATGAGTGGGCCCTGGAGCATTCTCACACACTGGTAACAATGGAGAATAAACACTGCCCAAGGTAAACAGGCTGGATAGAGATGAGCTTCATCCTCTATACGAGTGCATAACCAAAAATAATTTTAGACTATTCAACGAAGCACAAATCTTAGAGGGAAAAAAAATCAAGTTTCCCAATTCTCTTCCACCCAAGTGACACACTGCCCTTTGGCACAGTAAACCTTTGGAACTCAACCATGTTTTCTAAACAGGACACCATTCTTTTTCCTTGACGTGGAATCCAGACCTAGAGGAGTCTGGGAACTGGCGGACAGTGAGGAGGAAGGCAGGGTAATTCCAATGCCTATTTGTCAATGTTTTCCACTGGGGGAAAATGGCCAAGTGAGCATTTTACCTCTTTGAGAGGTTTAATCCTTGCTACAACTACATCCCTTACAGGGAGATGGGTGGAGTTCTGCCTGAGTAAGAAGGACAGGAGCCCCATCAAAATGGACGGGGGTTTGGGGCACCTGGGTGTCTCTGTCAGTTAAGGGTCCAACTTCGGCTCAGGTCATGATCTCATGGTTTGTGATTTCGAGCCCTGCGTTGGGATCTGTGCTGTCAGCACAGAGTCTGGATCCCGCTTCCGATTCTGTGTCTCCCTCTCTCTGCCCCCCCCCGCACTTACACTCTGCAAATAAACAAACATTTAATTTTTATTTTTAAAAAAGGATGGAGGTCTACCCAAGAACCAGTTAAAGCAAACGTAGGCAAAAGTGAAGGGCCATCGACGCAGAGCTCATGAACTGCTGAGGTCTTTCCTAAGAGACCTACTTTTACCCTTACCATGGCCAGCTTTTCTCCAAAGTATCCTGGGACGCACGTTTGTCCCTCTGCAGCAGCAGCATCACGAAGATCAGCCTTGTTTCCTACCAACATGATAGGAATGCTCTCCTGGGATGCATCCTGCCATAAAGAAAGAAATTGTGTGCTCGTCAGACACTGAACGAGTCCCACTGACAAGAGCAGCGAAGGCAGCAGCAGCTTCCACTCTCCAGGTGTCCCTCAGGGGCTGCATGACAGAGGGACCATCTTTAAGCTTCAAAGTATCTCTAAAAAGAGCCAAACTTCTTCCCATTGCCAAGTGAGAACTCTGAAATTCAGAGAGGCTAAATAAGAACTTGCAAAGGCCCGGGACACCGTCCAAAGGCACCCCACCACCCCTGCCGCTGTACAAACCAATATAAACTCAAGAGGCATGACCACAAAATTACATTTGGCTGTGGCACCGACACCATTCTCTGCAACTTTCACGCCAAAGAGTAGTGATGACCAACTTCGTTATCTCGAAAGACACAGGAAATCTCTCAGCCATAAAGGAATAAAAACAAAGCCTGAGAGTTCCAAACCCACTGCTGTCTGGTTTACAACAAAAGTAAAATATGAAGGCTCTAAAAGGTCAACATTTCTCTTACAAGGAGTCAATTACCAATCATTCAAAGGAATTGACTGGAAGGAGAATGCTCCCGAATCAACTTACGCAAACCGTACTGCTGACCAGGACCACGCAGGAGCTGGCGGAGTGGGACATTTGAGAAGCAGAGCTGAGTTTGAGCACCCCCCCTTCCACCACCAGACTGCCTGCTGGATGAGTGAAATCAGGTAAATCTCTACATGTTTCTACCTCAGTTTCCCCACTTATAAAATGAAGGAGTTAGTAAGGGCACACCCCACCTCAGCAGGTGCTGATGGCAAACAGAGGAAGATGACCTGACTGGCTCAGAAACACAGGATTTTGGTTCCTAAGCACAAGAAACAGGAGCCCTGACTGAGGCACGGGGAAGGTGCCCTTGGCGGTGCCTAAGACACCAGGTGTTCTTCCAGGTTGGTAGCCGTGCCTGTCATGGGATCGAGAAATGAGCATTAAAAATGATGACGTTATACCTGACTTCCTTTCTCTTCAGACCATTTTCCTCCAGCCGAGGGCACCAGAGCACAGTAAGCAAAGAGGGAAAGGAAATGAAAGGCCCTCCCAGAAACTAGGTGCCCCATCCGCTAATGGGTTAATTAATTGTGTTTCTTGGGCAAACTGCTCAGGTTCCCAGGGGGCACCATTTAGGAGCCATTAAACAAATATTTACTTCAGTAAGCCAGGAACCCAAGCATCCACATGACTTCCCAAAGTCATTCCTGTAAAGACTGGCAGCTCCTTCAACTCTTGACTCCAACATCACCTTCCAGTGAGACCACACTGACCCCACCACCTGCAGTCCCGTGCCTCACCAGTATGCCCTTTCCCCTGACCTCTTCTTGTTTCTATAAGATTTGTCATTTTCTATCATTCTATTTATTTTCTGTATTTATTGCTTGTTATGTTTCCCCTAGTAGAGTGCAAGCTCCATATGGACAGGGCTCTTTGTTTACTAATGGATACACTGCAGGCTCTAGAACAGTGCAAAATGCACAAAGTTCATAGTACACAGTGCACAGTAAAAAGTGCACAAAGTGCACAAAGGAGGCACCCCCAAAATGCTCTTGAATGTGCAAAAGTCAAGAAGAGATCTCACGTCTCAAGTGTCTCCTCCATTCACCCTTCACCCAGTTATTCAATCAATACATTATTCATGATAGGTAAGTAAATGGCCAGAATTTTTATTTTATCCCTAATTTTATTGCATGATTTTGTAACCCAGTGGTTTTTATAGAAGTGTATTCATTATTAACTCAGAGGGTCTGTTCACCACTGAAGTTCTACTACAATCCTTTGCCTTACCCCAACAATTAACAGTCTCAGTTTCTACACATATTTATAGTGGTCATATAAACTGTCCCTATAGGGGGCGCCCGGGTGGCTCAGTCAGTTAAGTGGCCAACTTTAGCTCAGGTCACCATCTCAGGGTCCTGAGTTCCAGCCCCACATCAGATGCTCTGCTGTCATCAAAGAGCCTGCCTCATATCCACTTTGGATCCTCTGTCTCTCTCTGCCCCTCCCCTGTTCTCGCTCTCTAAAACAAACAAACAAACAAACAAACAAACTGCCCTATAGAATTTCCTCAAATTAGAAAGGGTGAGCTATGGCAAAAGTTTATCATGATTTGTTTTTTTTTTTCTGAAGGTGAAAGTCTAATGCCAAGTGGTATCCAATTTTTCCCCACTACAAATTCAAGAATTCATCTTGAATACAGTTTTCATCCTTTTCAGACCCTGTGAAAAGTGATCCAAAGAGCTAAAAAGGTCACTTATCATGTGTTGGTGCTTAGCAAATTATGGCAAATTACAGGATCCTGGCACATGCTGTGGCTGGTCACTAAGAGCTGTTTTAACACTGACTGACCTTGCTCTTGGTTTCCTTGCCTTGAGCATAATCCAAAAACTTAAAACGAAGACTAAGTCCAAAAAAAAAAAAAAAAAAAAAAAAACCCTAAACTAGACAACAAAAACAAAAAACCAAAAAGCAAAGACTAAGTCTGATAGTTTCAACAATAAAAAGTTTGCTATAGATTTTAAATCTCTGTGGGATATGAGTTTGTTAGGATTCTGTCATTCTGGACTCATCGCTCTTTCCCAGGGAGGTCTGGTCTGTTTGATCCCCTGAGCAGGTGCATTTCCTCTGTGCACTTGATGGTACCTTGGAATCCCTTTCTGGACATCAAAAGCTTCTTTTCTCAACATGCTGCTTACTCTGGCGCTTTAACCCAGCAGCAACCAGGGCTGAATCAGGAGATCCAATTTCCCATTCAACTCCTAACCTCTAAATAACCACAAGCCAGTGTCATATACTTTCTCTCATAAAAAGTGAGAAAATCATTACACTTCTTAGTTCTTTTCTCAGATACATTACAGAGATGAATATAACATGTGGAAAGTTCTGTGAAATAAAAATCTTACATAAATGTCAACACATTTCATCGTTATTTATAACAATTTTTAAGTCATGATATTCAGTAGAACAAAATGCATATTTCATTGTCATTTCTCACATCACTTCGTTAGTTAGAAAGAGAACATTAATTCTATTTTTTATAGGGTATGAAACAGTCCCAACTGAAGAATCTAGAGGCTAACCTTGTATCACACAGCAATTTGTTCTGTGTTTAGCCACCACTGTACTGTTTCATGTTAAAAATTATAGATAATGGACTTAATTGAAAAATTATATTAGCCACCAGGTTTTTTTTTTCTAAAAGACTATATTAAACTATAGCTTACACTGCAGTTTTATGTTGCCCACTAGCAGCAGGGCACCTGGGTGGTTCAGTCTGTTAAGCGTTTTTTGACTCTTGATTTTGGTTCATGTTATGATCTCACTGTGGTTCTGGAACTGAGCCTCACGTCAGGCTCTCTGCTGACAGCATGGAGTGTGCTTGGGATTCTCTCTCTCTCTCTCAAAATAAATGAACATTTAAAAAAATAACTAAAACTTAAAAAAGAAAAAGCTCTGGCAGCATACTAACTATGGTCAAAGTCATTTCCTACTTTCAGAAATAATTTACCATGAAACCAAAGGATAAGAAAGCTCCTCAGATGAAAAAAAAAAAAACAAAAAACCACAGATGTTACCACAGATGTTTAAAATACCAACTAGAGGGCACCTGGGTGGCTCAGTTAAGTGCCCGACTTCAGCTCAGGTCATGATCTCACGATTTGTGGGTTTGAGCCCCATATCGGGGTCTGTGCTGACAGCTTGGAGCCTAGAGTCTGCTTCAGATGCAGTGTCTCTCTCTCTTTGCCCCTACCCTGCTCACGCTCTGCCATTCTCTCCCAAAAATGAATAAACGTTAAAAAAAATTTTTTAAATAAATAAATAAAATATCAACTGGTATTTCAGTGATACCCAAATTACTGCTACCACAAGGCTGAGAATGCAGGTGCCACAGAACTGGGCCGTGCACACGCTCACATCCATGGTGCTGCGCCCACACATCCAGCACACGTGGAAGGCCCTGTGCACACTTAGTCATGCCACACACCACCCATGTGTAAGAGCTGCTTCTTCTCAGGCTGCCTACATGTGCAGTTACAACCAAAGGGGCTCTGATTTCATCTGTAAGAACACCCCCAAGTTTCATTCCCAGAAACTCCCTTCAGTGGCATCTGTGGCTCTGTGGAAACCTGCCCAGCCACGGAGGAAGAGACCAGTACTACCACGTGCCACCGGAAACTCCCTCGAACACCCAGTCCTTCTTGTGACAGCCTGGACCAATGGTCTCTCATGGTGTGGACTTCAACAGAGGAAAGAAATCGCATGTTCCAAGACGGCCTATGACCCTCTTGAGTAATTTTTGGTTTGATTCTCTGTTTTGAGATCTTACCTCAATCATATCTACCCACTCTCGTACGTTGAGAAAGGATTTCTCACAGGTAACATCATAGAGCAGCAGGACGCCGTCTGCTCTTCTGAAGTAAGACTTGGCAATGCTTCTGAATCTAGCGAAGAGAGAAGCACGGTAAGTAACGGTGCTGATCAGTCCGCTGGGCAGGTGCTGCCCCTTCTTCATCTGTTTTATGCTTTTATTCTCATCTTCTAAAATAAGCCCCCACTGAGAAGAATCTAACGGCAACCCGTCACTATGAAACAGCCACCTCGGAGGACAGGGATGACTCAGCAGAAGGTAACTGGATGACAATGTGGGGGTCTGATCTATAAGAGCCAGTCAATCCCTCCATCAAACAACCCCAAGGATGTCTGCAAACCCCAAAGCATAACCAGCACAAGGTTGAGAACATAATTTCTTAAAAAGTTTAGCCTTGGCAACAAGCTCCCAAACAGATGGGACACAGAGGAGGTAGGGAGATGCAGAAGAGAGAAAAGCATTGTTTGGGGGCCAGGGTGGGAAGGAGTACTGTGGGGGGTGGCGTGGGAAGTAACGACGTGGAGTGCCACAACAGGCCAGAAACCATATACACAGGGTGAGGGGCAGGTTGCAAGGCGAAGAGCATATACCTCAACGTGTGTGTCCCAGGTCTAAACCAACTGCAATATTTCATATTATCTTCAGCAAGGCCATGTCAACCATGAATGTTTTTTATTTTTTTTTAATATTTTTTAAATGTTATTTTATTGTAGAGAGCAGGGGCAAAGAGAGAGGTGGGGGACAGAGGATCCAAAGTAGGCTCCGCGCTGACAGCAAAGAGCCCAATGTAGGACTGTGAGATTATGACATGAGTCAAAGTCAGAAGCTTAACCCAGGCACCCTATCCACAAATGTTTTTTTGTTTTTTTATATTAATTTCTAAATGTTTATTTATATTTGAGAGAGAGGTTTGGGGGGGTAGAATATGTGTGTGAGCGGGAAGGGATAGAGAAAGACTAGCAGAAACCGAGGCAGGCTCCAGGCCCTGAGCTGTCAGCACAGAGCACAACATGGGGCTCAAACTCATGAACTGTGAGATTATGACCTGACCCGAAGTCCAACATTAAACTGATTGAGCCACCCAGGCGCCCCACGAATGTTTTTTAAATGTTGAAACAGTCTGCGCCAGAATATGAGCTCCATGTGAACAGCTTTTGCGTATCTGTGTTCACTGCTGAATCTTAGCAGCCTGAGTGGGGCCTGGTGCACAGGCAGGAAGCACCCCATACTTACTCCGCTGAGCTGGAGAGATTCTAATTCCAAAGAGTTAGACAAGACTAAAACCTATGCTTAATACTTCTGGTCATCGGCAATGAATGCAAGATAAGGCAATATCACCTGACATGAGTCTTCCATTTAGTTTGTGCCTCTGCCCTTGAACTCAAGGAACCTGACAGATTGTCTTGTCCATTGTTTACTGTGCCAACTAAGTACCTCCCCCCACTGACACTGCATTAGGGAACGCTGGCTCACCTAAATTCTCTTGTTCGGAAAGGGCACTCTCTTTTTCCCAAGTGAACACCAGCTCAGAGGAAGCCTAAAGATCTCCATGGACGACTGACAGGTAGGTGAAGAAGGAAAGAATGTGGGAAAAAGTGAGCATTCCTGCAATTCTAATATAATTATATGATTACAAGCAGAAAAAACACCAAGCGCCTTGTCTAGGCAAATCTAAGCAGAGCCCGAAGCACCGTGCAAAGCACTTGCCTCTCCTGACCAGCTGTATCCCAGAGCTGCAGAACTGTTCGCTCTCCATCCACAATGAGAGTTTTCATTTGAAAATCAACTCCTGAGAAAGAATTATAAGAGAACATGGGGGAACATGATGTAAATAATTCCACTGTTTTTTTTACTCTCAAGCCCTCTTTGGGTAAGACAAAGGCCAATAAGCCCAAGCTCAGTGAGGTAGACAGGAATGAATGCGGCCTTCAAGGAGAGTGACCTTCAGATACTAATTACAAGTCAGAACACATGTGTGTGCACAGATGTACCATCTGCAGGTTGGCTGACTTGGGGAAGGATTTAATCTATGGACAAAAGGCAAGTCTATGTTCTATCTGCTCAGGTAATTAGATGAACTCAGTTATGTCTCCATGTGTGTGTTTGTGTGCTTGCGTGCACATACACGTGCACGTGTGTATGGATGTATGTGTGTGTATACAGGTAAGACATGCATATACGCGATGCTCTTTAGCAACTGAACAAAACACTGCAGTCTTTTTATGAATCAAATTACAGTGAACTTTCAGCTTTGTTATCTTGAAGGGTATAACAAAGAACCATAAATTTACAAAGACGCCCATTGTGAAGAGGGTAATCAATCCGTTCTAACATTTCTAGTTATCAAAATAAGAAGTCTTAGATGAAGAACAAAAGTGAATGATAATTTGCATATCTTCAACCCTATTTACTGATTATTATGCAAATCCGGGAAATTAGGACACTTCTTTTCTTGTTCTCAGAAGTATTTACTCACTTATTCCACTGTAAAGGAGGGGAGGGATCACACACCTGCCTATGCTTTTGGCCATGACAAAATGGTTATTAATAATGTCACTTTATCAACAAGTAACATCTTACCAGGAAAGCTTTCCCTGGCCACCCTGTGTGAGACTTCGCCTCTCTCCAAACCCCATATTCTTTTCTTTGTTTTCCACCCACTCCCCTCCTTTGGGATGTAGCTTCCTTAGAGGCTGGGTTTTAGTTGACTGTTCACTGTGTGCCCTCAGCACCTACAACAGTACCTGGCTCACAGCAGGACTCAAGAAATGTCTGCTGAACAAATGAATCTCTGGCTCTAAACTTGGTTCAACTGGCTAAATAGATCTCTTTGTCCTTTGTCAGTCTTTTTTTCCTAAAGTTGGGCCTTCACCAAAACAGAAGAGGACCATTCTACAGTCAAGGACACGCACGCACGCACGCACACACACACACACACACACACACACACGTATACAGAGAAAGACCTGTGTAACTGTGTATATAATCTCTAAAGAAAATATAACTCAAGCTGAACAAGGTCATCTCCCCATGATCAACTGAAGAAGGAACCATACCCAGGGTGGCACTTGTATTTCCTCGAAATTCATTCTTGCAAAGTCTCATGAGGAAACTAGACTTCCCCACTGCAGCATCCCCAGCCAGCACAATCTTGTAAGCCTTCTGTGAGCTGGAAGATTTATGGTTACCATCCGCCATGTCTGTCTAGGGGACAAAAGCCACAGTGGGTGACAAAGGTTGTGCCAGTTTTCTTCTTCATAAGTTATGTGGCACTGAAAATTCACAGTGTCCATGAATAAAATACCTTGGCAACTACCTACCGGTGGAGACAGGGCTGAGATGGGCTTTCTTGAAGAACTGACGACGCTGCTTTCGCTAGGGGGTCCCTGGGGCTTCCAGTCCAAGATGGAAGCCACGCCTTCTGCACCAAATGTCTCTTCATCCCTTATATCAGGAACCTGGTTTTAGGCGGCCATTAAAAAAACAAAGTCTCTCATTACACATATACATCATGGATTAGAGACAAGAAAAATCAGCAACTGAATCTACAGTCAGTGCTTTAGGGACCAGAGTAGCCCCAAATGGCAATCTGTGAGAATCTCTCCCCAATTTGGTGGAGGGAAAAACTACTCTACTGACTATGTTTCATATTTATAACCATTAAGTTGTATTCCCAGGACAGATTAAGTCAAATGAGGTGACAGATTTCTATCGAAGGTAAGGCCCAGGAGACCGTGATTTTGGAGGCTTACGTCTGTGTCTGAAGCATCACCCGCAAAGCTCTCCTGTGTGCCGTGTGACCTCTGAAGGCCCCTCTGGTGCTTGTATTCTATCTCCGAGTCATACTCGTTGGAGTCTCTCAGGGTAGACAGGCCGCTGTCGAAGCAGCTCTCAGGCAGGCTGTCAACCTCACAATTAATTCTCTGCATTGGATCACAGAGGGCCAATGAGTCACAGTCCTCATCCACATAGGAAGAGCGGGATGACCTGGTGATACAGGAGAGGAGGGCTTTACCAGAGAGCTCAGGACCACACAGCAGTGGACTCCAGAAGACCAACACTCTCACTTTGGCCAAGAACCACAACACATCCCCATGATGATGCATCAAAGTAGTATCAGTTCATTCCATGCAACAATCAATTAAGATAAAGATACTCAAATCAAACATTTAATATAAAATCACTTTATTTCCTGATACAAAAGGAAGTACAGTGTCCAGGGCATAAATTCAATCTCAAGTTAAGAAAAATGTATGTAGAATATGTGAACCTTTTTACTCTGCTGTGTTCAGAAAATATTCCAAACAGCTTGTCCATTTCTGAATAACATCTCTACTTAAAAGGGATGCTGAGTACCTGGATGGGGAAGGAATCTATGGTGATGTGAGACTCAGATACAAGAAATGGTTCCGTAAACTCAGCTTAAGTCTTAATGGTTTGTCTCCTCAAATACTCAAAGAGCTGACCCATGATAAAGAAGAATACATTCTCTCAGGTGGCACAAGACAAAATAAGGGCCAACTGATAAAGTTTTCCAGGGGTCATACTTCTAATCAACATGGTGAAAAATGACAGGCAGTTAGAAAGGTATGGTACTGGAATACGACTTAGCAGTTTCTGCCAGTAGGTGTTGATGCATAGTCTAGAAAGATTTCTATAGAAGAGGTGCTTCGGATAAAGGCTAGAACCCCTGACTTCTATGGATGTTTCCATTCATGAAATTCTCAACATCTTATAAGTGAGGCAGAAATTAACATCAAACAGGAGAATCAAAGGAAACCACATTATTTCCCTATTACTTTTGCTTTTCCATTTGATTTTCACAAAAATCTAAGTTTATGTTGGAATAAAAGCAAGGGCTACAATGTATTTAGTCGCCACTACCCTCTGGGCACCATCCTAGCCACATGGCACACACCACCTCATCAGAATGGAGAAATGGGCAGGGTATATAGATGTATGGAGATAAAAACAGTAAGAGATGAATTTGCTTAGAAAACAGAAGGTGATCTCAAATATAAGCAAGTATAAGGCATATAAATCTGAGACTTCAAATATATTTTGGTGCCGCTAGCAAATGTGTAAAATTAATTTAATAGGTAATAACTTAAACCACCAAACTCTCCCTAAATATGTTGCTCATATCTTAGGACAAAGATTCACACCATATCTGTAGCTAACTAACTAGCTCAGTGTGTGTGAGTGAATGAGTGTGTGTGTGTGTGTGTGTGTGTGTGTGTGTGTGTGTGTGTGTGTGAGATTTTCTTGTTGTTTTATAATTTATGAAACTCTCCTTCTAAAACTGATTTAGGTCACACTATAAGGAATCTAAGAAAACCATTCTCATAATATAGTACAAACTACTTCAGCTCCATGTCATTATAGATCAGAACTTTTCTTTTAACTTTTTCAGATTTTTGATAAGGAATAAAGAAGTGAAATCCTGAATCAAGAAATCACTTCCATGAATATCTAGACTCCAAACCAAAATATAGGTACAGATCAGACTTTCTCAAGGTCAAGTTCTATACATACTCTTTTTAAACTCTTCCTACCTAGCCAAAGAATATTTTCACCATAATTAAGTACATACAAATATAGAACAAGTTATATTTTTGTTACAGATCTTAGAGAAAACACAAAACTAAAACAGACAAGTTAAAATCCAGTAAGGCCACAAAAGCAATAAAATTAAATTCACAATGTGCTTTTAAGTTTTTATCTTCACATCGGAAAGAAAATTAAAATGTTAACTTCTTACATCAAACTAATGACCCTCCAGAGGGGACATGAGTCCAGACCCCGCTGGTCCACTGGTTTCTATTCAGGCTGATGAGCACCCGAGCGCTATGCTCTTGTCTCTCTGAGCCACAGGGGTGTGAGGACTCTGTCCCTTAGAAGCTACTTTTGAGGAATTTTTAGCCCAGTACTGATGAGCCTTACCCATGGTGTGTGATCTTTCCCAAAATGAACCATGGCAAAATTTCTGAAACAATTTTCAGTTATGTATCTTTTCCCCGATGTGCTTAGAATTAATCTTAAATATCAGTCCAGAAAAAGCACATCGTACCCACATACTTTTAAAGTATGAGCCTGGGGCTCTGTCAGTTAAGCTGTGCTGACAGCTCAGAGCCTGGAACCTGCTTCAGATTCTCCCTCTCTCTGGCCCTCCCTTGCTCATTCTCTCTCTCTCTCTCAAAAAATGAAAAAACATTTAGTAAAGTTTAAAAAATAAAAATAAAAAAGTAATGTCTACTTCTTAGTAACAGAGCAACCAAGGTGCTCACAAGTCTATAAACCATCAACATTTAATATTTCACAAATCAGTGAGCAATAAAAATTTCTGATAGAATTTTCCTAAAAGTGACCACCGATAAGCCTTGGTAAGAGACCTTTCTGAAAGGGGACCTGACCATCTTGCTATCTCCAATACAGTAAGTACATTATTCTTGAGAACAAAAGTTCACAAAATGCAAAGGGAATGAACATGAATTGGAAAGCTGCACTGCAAATGGAGAGCTGGACACCTATAGTTTATGTGCTCACTTCTATTTACAAACTTTGATACACTCCAAAGTTAACTTTTTAAGTAGAACAATGGACAAATGTGTTTGTACATACATGTATACACACATATAACCTTTCAGTCCTTATCACTAGATCTAACTTCTCACTTCGGCAAGTCTCTCTGACTCCTTCAATACGATTAGCTCATCAACACCTACTAGTCATATTTCTATTTGTTTTGAAAGTTTCCCTGCCCTTGAACACAGCTCACATATTATGCTGAGCTATCAAATATGAAACACTTACAGATCACACCAAGAGTCTCACCCTCATATACCACAAGTACATCAACATCCTACACTCTAGTTCCAGTTGTTTCCCTGATGTTCTCGCTGAGTCCACTTCTAAGGAACACGGCATGATGAGATGAGGTAATGGGGAGCACATGTAAAATCAAGTCATGATAACATCTAAAGGAAATCACTTTGCCCTCTCTGGGACATTTTTACAGGTTTCAGAAATTTAAAATAACATAGCAGAAAACAGAAATTCGTGGCCAAAGTAGATTCTACTATTTTACTAATTCACTTTTAAGGAAATTTGCTTTCCTTTTAATTTTGATCCAGAATTCAAACAAAAAGTAAGTAGGTGTTAACATACCTGTCATAGCCCAGAGGTTGAGGGGAATGACCATTGAATTTGGGACTGCTTCTAGAAATTGTATTCCCTGGTGATATATTATTTATGCGCTGCAATTCATAAAATATATAAGCAATATTTTGTTATGCTAGGTACATACAGTACATACACATATACACATTTATAGAGCACACGAGTTAACTTCCACTGTAATTCAAAGCTCAGTATCCTACGTGAGCAAGTGCTGAGGACAGATGCTGAGGTAAAAACTTCAGCAAGGCACCTGCACATAGTACCCTCTCCTCACTGCGTCTTTAGTCCAAACCTTATTGTATAAGTGATAAAGGGGCATCCCAGTTCCCCACACATGCCAGGACCCTGTAATACTAACTTCTTTGGATTTCTCTCTTCTCAGATCGTAATCTGGCTGACTGACTGACCCGTCCATATTTAAAGCTACAACAAAGGAAACCCAAAACTGAAGCTGATCTCCCAAAGTGGGAGAAGAGGATTTCTGGCATGTGTCCTCTGGGGAAGTTCCTCCAATTTCCAAGAGGGGCTTAGCTTGTTTCCACAGTAGGGTTTTAAATCTCAGGCCTCCACTCTGATAACCTCAGCACCATGTGAAAATACTCAGTGTGCCTAAATCCATGCCTCAGTCAGAAGCATGTTCTCCCTCCTCTGAAGTGGGCAGTATTTTCTTTGTACTTCCGTAAGATTTCCCACTTTTTCTTGTATTATTGCTGTCCATGTACATCTTAACTCCCCACTACATGATAAACTCTTCCAGGACCCAGGTCACACCTTACACATCTTTCTCTGGCTTCCCCGAGCAGCTAACAGAGAGTCAGTTAACATCTAAGTATTTATGCCTGCAGAAGGGGTGGAGTATTTTTTAATTTTGGAAAATGCTGCTTCTCCTTACTAAATGGAATACTTTCTCATTACTATAAATTCCCCTTTAAGAAAATACATGACTTGCAGGGCACCTGGGCAGCTCAGTCAGTTAAGCAAGTCTGACTCTTGGTCTTGGCTCAGGTCAAGATCTCATGATTCATGAGTTCAAGCCCCACATCGGGCTCTGTGCTGCGGTGGCAGGCCTGATTAGGATTCTCTCTCTCCCTCTGTCTCTACCCCTCCCCTGCTCATGCTCTCTGTCTCAAAATGAGCAAACAAAAAGCTTTTAAAAAAATACATGATTTTCATAAAAATATCCTACTATTAGAAGGAACAAAATGTATTCTAAAATTCTACTTGCAGGACACCTGGGTGGCTCAGTGGGTTAAGCGTCTGACTTCAGCTCAGGCCATGATCTTAGGGTTTGTGAGTTTGAGCCCTGCATCAGGCTCTGTGCTGACAGCTCAGAGTCTGAAGCCTGCTTCAGATTCTGTGTCTCCCTCTCTCTCTGCTCCTCCCCTGCTCATTTTCTGTCTTTGTCTCTCAAAGATAAATAAACATTAAAAAATTTTTTAAAATAATAAAGTCTACGTGCATACCAAAGATCTGTTGAACTTGCTGTAACTGTTTTCAAGGGCACTCCTCAGGCCATCGTTACTGTCATGCAGCTTCCGGTTAGCTGTTCTACAGAGCAGAGAAATTAAACAGATACACAAATAAGGGAAGAGAGGGTGAACATCATTGCCTTTGCAGGCTCTCATGTTCAGACTGTGGAATTACTTACCACCTCTTGCAACTCTCTACCACTCCCCTTCAAACCTCATCAACCTAGATCATAATTCATTACTAGAACTACAATTTGGTGGATCACCTCTCTTTTAAAGGTCTCGGGGCATTTCAGGAAGGAATGAGCTATGCTGTGGAACCACCCCCCTCCCTTTCCCTCAGGTAGGTTCATGCCGTGAAGCGGTTTCCTGCTGCTCTCTGTTCTCTAAGTGCCAGGACCCAGCTGGCCCCACGTGCTGCTCACCTACCCTCTGCGCGTGTCCCAGCCAGGCATGGATGCGATGTGTCTTATCCCACTTCGCCTCCTGACTAATCCTGCATTCTACTCATGGCCTGGTGCTGCCTGGGTGCCCGTTAAAGGCTCCAATGTTGACTCTGGATTCAAATCCCAACACAGGTGTGTACTTTCCATATAATTTATGGGAGTCATTTAAACTGTCAGAGCCTTGGCAGCCTCCTCTAACAAATGAGGACAGCAACACAGCCCTCGCTTGAGAGCAGCCCATCTTTCCCTACTGAAGGCTTATCTATCCTTCAGATCTCAGCTCAGCTGCTGCACCCGCCAGAGCACTTCCTGGACCTTCCTGGTTAGCAGGAAGTTCTGTCCTATATGCTGCTAGGAGACACGTCACTTCCTGACCCTTCCTGGTTTACAAGGAAGTTCTGTCCTGCATGTCCCTAGGGACACATCCCCTCCCTCTGTCCCACCTCCCCTGCAGGATTTTATGTTTGTTTCTATAAGTATCGATCAGTTTCCATCCTCTTTCCCTAGATGAGCCCGTAACAAGAGACTTTTTTTCTTTTGTTTTCACTTGCTACTCCACCCTCAGCTCCTGGCACCCCTGACCCATAAAAGGTGCTGAATGAAAACCTGCTAAGTGAATGAACAGAGTTATTATAATATGTCAACTCTGTAAGTGCCACAGGGAAGAATTAGTCAGCATTCAAAATGGTAAAAACAAAAACAAAAACCACAGGGGTCCCTGGGGGGCTGAATCACTTAGGCATCCTATATCGGCTCAGGTCACCATCTCAATGTTCATGAGTTCAAGCCCCGCATCGGGCTCTGTGCTGACAGCTCAGAGCCTGGAGCCTCCTTCAGATTCTGTGTCTCCCCCTCTCTCTGCCTCTCCCCTGCTTGCACTCTGTCTCTGTCTCTCTCAAAAATAAATGAACATTTAAAAAAAAGAATTAAGGGGCATCTGGGTGGCTCAGCCACTCAGCATCGGACTTCAGCCTAGGTCATGATCTCGCCACTCACGCGTTCGAGCCTAGCAACGGGCTCTGAGCTGGAGCCTGCTTCGGATTCTGTGTCTCCCTCTCTCTCTGCCCCTTCCCACTCATGCTCTGTCTCTCTCTCTCTCAAAAATAAATAAAAACATTTTAAAAAATAAGTAAAAACAAACAAAAAACAACAAAACTTGCCAAGCCTGACCTTACTTCCTTTGGGGAGACAGCCAGAAGAAAATACCTGGGCAGAAAAGAGAGCAGAGTGGAGGAGGGGCAAGTTTTGTGGAGAAGGCCCACAGAGGCTAGAATTAGCTAAGCTGACAGGGCGGGTATAATATTTCCAGTAGGGTTTAGGAAAAAAAAAAAAACTAAGAAAACTAGCCATGTCACTGAGAATAACATACTGGGCAGGAATGACCGTGTGTCCCTGGTGCTGTGGCGTGAGCTAAGAGGCCACCCGCCAGCCTCGACGAGCTGGGCTGCGGGGGAAGCCTCTGAGGTCGCCGCCCTGGTCTTCACAGAGGCATCATTACGTACCACCTGACTTATAGAGAATTATACCCTTGCCCCTGGATTTGAATCACTTATTTAGGATTAAAATCATGAGAAAACCAAGTGGATGTGCTGGAGGCAACATGGCGAGAAGAGACGAGTATGTACCCGCAAACCCATATACGGCAAGTCATGTGAGATGTGGCGCGGCTCTCATTAACAGAACAGTAGGAAAATGTAGATGTAACTAACGAGCGTTTTATAGGAGAACTTACTGGAGTATTTCAATTTGCCTCTCAAGACTATTTCGATCTTCTGTGTACTCTTGGATTATTTGCAGATCCCTGTAAAATCATATTTTATGTTTGAACAAGAATTAGGTATTGAGTACTGCCTCACCTGCACCTACCTTCTCAGACTTCCTTTCTCAGAGACGTGTCCTTGGCCCTGGTTTTCTAGCTCCTTGCACTCCCTGCGGTCCCTCTGTGTCATCAGCACACTCCCTCTGCTTCCTGTGCAAGGTTCTGTTCTCCCCGCCAAAGCTGGCTGTGTTCCTCACAGGAAGTCATGACCCCTCACTTCTGCTAAGTCCGCTCTCCCCAGGAACTCATAACCAGTCCTTTCAATCCCGCCTGCTCTCTCACCTCTGACCCTTCCCTGCCTATTCCCCACCTTACACAATCCCAACCCAGCTACCTTCTCCTGCCTTGTGATTCCTTCTCCTCTCCCCGCCTGGCCCTCCCCTCTTCACACTGGACCACAGAGGAGTCCACAGGACCAGGCTTTCTCTGTCTGCTATAAACCCACACTTGGCGATTCCTGTTGCTTTATCACAAAGCCCTGGCCACCTCCCCGTAATGTCCACCGAAAGCAGCCACTCACCACAATCCCCTATTCTACCTCAGCCCCATTTCTAAATGGACAGACCCTATGCCTAAGTTTCCAAAGACTCTCAGGCTCTCAACTTTTGTTCACTATAACCCATCCACTCACTCTCCTGATGATAAAGCTACACATTTCCCAATGGATTATAGGAATTTAAGTTCCTCAGGCAACAATTCTGGGCCCTTACATTATAGCCTTAATTTAGCTTCTACAATTTTTAATTTTGTTTACCTTTTATCTTTCCATTCAAAATATCTTTTTCTGTACAAAGGTCTGAGCATTGTTCCCAAACCAGTCTTACCTGTCCCTATGTTCTTGCCTCTGCCTTGGTTACTGCCTCTCTTAGAACATCTCTGAGACTCTCTTTTCCCATCTGTTAAATGGGAATACTAAAAGCCCCTATTTCATAGGATATTCTATGGGTTGAAAGAGTTAATACTAAGAAAGTACTAAGCACAGTACCTGGCAGCCAGTAGCGCAATGTGTGTTATTGCCAATGTTGTCCCTTCGACCAACACAACCAATTCCTCCCAAGCTCACCTCAATGTCTCCTCTTTAATAAAGTTTTCACCTCTTCCTAATAAAAAGTACATTTCATCCACCACCACATGGCAATGAACCCCACCTGTAACACTGTAGCTGGTACCGTTTCTGACATTGCTTAGCTCTCATGTTAACTCTGTAATCTTTTGGCTTTGAATCTTTCTCAATAACATTTGATGTTCTCACAAAGCAGAGACCTCATCTTTGCTTTTTCATGAATTGCACACTCATAATTCCTTATTTAGCTCAGGAACCTGTATACAGAGAGAACTTAAATGTTCACTACTTTCCATTATAAGACCTTAATTCTGATTAAAGTTTGCAAGCAAACAAAACAAGAAGCAAGATAGTTTTCCAAGTAAAACAAGAAGCAAGATAGTTTTCCAAGTGTACGTGTTTTATATATACGAGTGTGCATATGAATGTATGTATATGTGTGTACACATACATACATGTATGTATTCTGGGTGCATATGTATCCATATATGCATTCACATGCAAGTATGTGTATGAAAATATGTACATTTTACATTTACATACCTTTACCTATATAAATATCCAAATATCTATATATGCATGCCTGTGCATGTGTGTGTGTGTGTGTGTGTGTGTGTGAGTTAGGTCTTATGTTATTAACACCACACTATAAAACTAAAGCATATCAAAAGGAAATACGTTCTATAAGATGCCTACTTTTCCCTTTTCATATGTTGAAGGGCCAGGCTTCCCACCTTCAAAGCACTTTAAATACCACTGACTCCTGACACTTTAGATATACTCTTCTGTTCCCAATAACTCAAACATTTATTGAGCCCTGCACTGTCCTAAGCAGTCAGTAATTAAACTAATCTGTTTGTTAAAAAAAAAATTAAAACAGAAAAATCACCAGGAAACATGACACTGAAAGTGAAATCTTTAGAAAAAACATATCAGCAAAAGTTAATAAATAACTCTGTTTCAGTTATTACACAGGTAAGCTCCACTCACGTCAATGGTCATCAAAACAAACATTCCACTCAAACTAAAGAATAAAACGGAGAGTTTCATACCTTTCTGAATTCAGACTCTGATCGGCATAATCACTTTTCAACGTATCTAATTCACTCTGAAGAAAGGCTATGTTTGTCTGGGCTTCTAAAAGATCTTTCTTAACTTTCTGATTTTCCTGGAGAAGACGAACAGCGTGGGCAGTTAGATTCAGGAGTGTCTTCACCTCAGAGAGTCAAAGTGCAGGCTGGTACCTTATTCTTCCAATCTTCCAAAAGCCAAATCCTTGAAGTTTTTTTTTTTATGTTTGACATTTGGTGCCAACCATTAGTCAAGACCTGATCATAATGTCTTTTAGCATGTAATTGGCAAATTAACCAAACACATAAGCATCTATTTTAGTCAATGAGAGCTACGAAAATGCTGATAAATATTCTGTGGAATTAACAGTATCTGTTAGCAGGTAGGCCGCTTAGTTTTTACAATAAATCCTATCACTTAATGTTTATAAGTTTTGCACTTAAAAATACACTAGTGTGGTTTAAAAAATGTCCATGTTTAAAACAACAACAACAACAACCATTGGAGCCTTCTGGGTCAAAATGATGGACTGATTAAAAAAAACAATCAAACATTGGGACCTTCTGGTTCAAAATGATGGACTGAGCACTCTTCCTTCCCTTTTGAGACCCCATTAACATGAAATACCAAATAACATGAAATAAACCCAATACAAGTTAAAAGAATGGAGGAGAGACCCCTCTACCGTTAAGTGAATTAAATACATTTTTGGAAAATGGAAACTGGATGGAAATATGCTAAAGGGAAGAGAACAGGAGCAAAGGAGGTCCAGAAAAGGCCAGGTTGAAGGTTCTGCTATAGAAAAAAGGAGGAGAAAGGAGAAGGCAGATGGAAATGGGGCAAAAACAGAGATTAAATTTGTATATTAATGCATGCCCCCCCCCAAGGCCATCCCCTTTATACTAGCAAATAATAGCAGATAGTCAAAGTTGATTACCAAGGCAGTAATATAGGGCATGTCTTTTTTTAAATCACTGAAAGACCCTGATACGGTGGAGCTACAGCTTCTTGAATATCCATACCCCACTCATTCTAGTAATTGGGGGTCCCACAGTCTGACAGCCAGCTTCACACACAGAGCTCCTAGGAAGACACTCTCTTAGGGAAAAGGCCTTGAGGAAAACAGATCTATTTACCTAGCTGCACAGGAATCCTACACTAGCTACCTTTAAAGTGCTCAGAAATCACAGGATGGCATGGAACAAGTGTGAAAAATAATCAGCACAATAAGAATTAAAACTTCTGGGGCGCCTGGGTGGCTTAGTCGGTTAAGCGTCCGACTTTTGCTTAGGTCATGATCTCGCGGTTCGTGGGTTCGAGCCCCGCGTTGGGCTCTGTGCTGACTGCCAGCTCAGAGCTTGGAGCCTGTTTCAGTCTGTGACTCCCTCTCTCTCTGACCCTCCCCTGCTCACGCTGTCTCTCTCTCTCTCTCTCTCTCCTAGAAATAAATAAAAATATTAAAAAAAAAAAAAGAATTAAAACTTCTGGGGCGCCTGGGTGGCTCAGTCAGTTAAATGTCCAACTTTGGCTCAGGTCATGATCTCGTGGTCCATGAGTTTGAGCCCTACATCGGGCTCTGTGCTGACAGCTCAGAGCCTGGAGCCTGCTTCAGATTCTGTGTCTCCCTCTCTCTCTGCCCCTCCTTGCTCATACTCTGTCTCTCTCTTTCAAAAATAAACATTAAAAAAAATTTTAAAAAGAAAACTTTGTGGACTCCAAAACTAATACTTTCAAGAAGAAAAAACAAACTTCATGCAGTGGGAAGAATAAATAAGTTGTAAGGCATCAGTGAATGATGATACCATCAAGATGTCAGAATTGTGTTGTTGTTTTTTTTTTTTTTTACAAGAAGCCAAAACCTCAACGAGAAAACCCAAGAAAAACAAGCAATTCCACAAGAAAGTCATAATCCACATACAAAGCCAACTAAGACGTGGCAAAACTTGGAACTGACAGTGCATTCCAATTTGACCATAAAGTCGGGAGCCTTCTCTTCTGAACCGTACGGGGTAAAGAAGGGAATTACGGAGAAAGAAGGGCACTTCTAGTACAGCCAGCTCACTTCTGGCTCTGCAATGAGAATATTTAGACTCATAATAAAGGAAATGCTCACTATTGGCTTTCAGTTTCAGAGTCCACCTAAAGACAAAATAAAGACAATTTAAAGATGATAACAAAACAGATGCAAATGTAGAAAGAGCAAAAGTATGGTCAGCAAAAGATGGGAAAGGGACAAAAAGAGGAATGCTGGAGGAAGAGAAGGGCAATAATAGTCTCATCCTTCAAAGCCAGGGACATAGAGCTGAAGTTGTAAGAATGCAGGGTCAACAATTTCAAGTTCAAGGGCCAGGCCACTGGCTGCTTTGAATAAAAAATAAGTAAAAGCATTCACAACAGGGGGCGCCTGGGTAGCTCAGTCAGTTAAGCGGCTGACTTCCACTCAGGTCTTGACCTCACAGGTTCAATTTGCGATTTCCAGTTCAAGCCTGGGGCCATGTGGGGCTCTGCAGTGACAAGGCAGAGCCTGCTGCCCCTCCCCCGCTCTGGTGTGCACTTGTGCACATATTCTCTTTCTCTCTCAAAAATAAATAAAAAACATTTTTTAAAAATCCAGGGCAATGGGGGCCCCTGGGTGGCTCAGTCAGTTAAGGATCTGACTTTGGCTCAGGTCATGATCTCATGGTTCATGGGATGAGCCCCACATCGGGCTCTCTGCTGACAGCTCAAAGCCTGGACCCTGCTTCAGATTCTGTGTCTTCCTCTCTCTGCCCCTCCCCTGCTCATTCTCTTTCTCTCAAAAATTTTAAGTAAACATTAAAAAAAAATGTTTTTTTAAAATCCAGGGCAATGTCCTACCCCAAAAAAAAAAAAGCATTCACAATAGTTGGGGTATGATTGAGGGTAAAAGCTTGAATAACACCTTTGATCAAAGGTATGTCAAAGACTTTCTCTAACTGTAGTACTAATTTCTCCCTATGCTTCCATCCCTGGAACACTGAAACAACAGCATGGTTATGTCTATGAAACAGTCATCTAAAAGAAAATATATTTCTGTAAGTGAAAGGGGATTCTTACCATTGATAAATCATAAATTTGCCTTTTTAATGCAGCCACATCTTCTTTTTGACTTATGTGTTTTGACTGTTCTTCTAGCTGAAAGAGCAAATAAAAGTTGTGCATTTTTCAAACTCACTTTGGATTGCTTCAGTTAAGTTTCTGAACATCCTTAAATGTAGATATGGGAATTCCAGAAGTCTTCAATTTTCAACATTATGCAACTTTATCAGTCATTAAACTACATATAATCCATGAGGATCTGAAAATTTGCTTTAAATAATTTACACATTTGAAAAAGGGGTTTTATCATTTAATGAACTTCTTTGGAACAACTGAAAAGTCCTTTTGGGAAACCATTCAAATATTAAGCAATCTACCTTCGCTTTTTCAGTTATGTTACATAGGAGTCTGGACCTTTATATTCCCCTAGAACTTTTATCTGCCCTCAACACTTTCTATCCTGTATTATAATCATTTGAGAAGGCCTTACTTCTACCAGAGTCTAAGATTTTTAAAAAAGGGTGTCAGATTCAACTGTTTTCTTCACAGCGATTTCAGTAAGTGTTACTAAATCTAAATTTTTGCTAAATCTTACTAAAATCTTACTAAATCTTTACTTATTTTAGCTTACTAAAATAATTAAATCAATAAAACTTAAGTATGATATGAAGCTAATGAATACATACTTAAGGTTTGCTCTCTGGCTGACTTACTAGTATATGAATATATACACAAACTATAGGAACACATACATGAACTTTGCGTTCTGGTTGACTCGTTAGTATTACGAGACTAAGTTGGCTCAGAAGCATCTTTAACATAGACAACAAAAATATCTTCCCTACAAATAGCTTACTTTTCCCTGGGAAGCATGGGGATTTGTGGGTATCCAATAATTGAGTAGTTAGGTACTGATCAAAATGAATGCTGTATTTCATCAAGTCTAAGTCAAAGGCTAAGTAATCTGATGCTGGACTTTCATCATCTTGCCAGACGGCATCAACTAAAGATTTTCAGACAAATATGCCATGACTGTCACATGGCTGACTGTAAGACTGTAACTAAGAAGAGCGCTTGGTATTATAAGAGGCATGTCAACTTCAGAGACAAAAAACTGGGGGGAGGGTAACTAGTTCCTCAGAACCAATGAAATCAGGTTTTGGCAATTGTAACCAATTTGCAAACTTTTCCATAGTTCTTTAAGTCCTTTAATATTCTTACCCTACGACCCAGCAATTGTACTAGGTATTTATCCAGGGAATATAGGTGTGCTGTTTCAGAGGGGCACATGCACCCCAATGTTTATAGTAGCACTATACAGACAAAGTATGGAAAGAGCCCAAATGTCCATCAACAGATGAATGGATAAAGAAGATGTGGTATGTATATTTATGTGTGTGTGTGTGTGTGTGTGTGTGTGTGTGTGTGTGGAGTATTATTCAGCAATCAAAAAGAATGAAATCTTCCCATTTGCAACTATGTGGATGGAACTAGAGAGTATTATGCTACGTGAAATTAGCCAATCAGAGAAAGACAAATATCATATGACTTCACTCATAAGAGGAACTTAAGATACAAAACAGATGAACATAAGGGAAGAGAAGCAAAAATAATATAAATAAGGAGGGGGACAAAACATAAGAGACTCTTAAATACAGAGAACAAACTGAGGGTTGCTGGAGGGGTTGTGGGTGGGGGGATGGGCTAGAAGGGTAAGGACCATTAAGGAAGACATTTGTTGGGATGAGCACTGGGTTATACATAGGGGATGAATCACTGGAACCTACTCCTGAAATCATTAGAGCACTACATGCTAACTAACTTGAATGTAAATCTAAAAATAAAAAATAAAAGTAAATCCTTTAATGCTCCATTACGTAAATGATTGCTTGCTCTCTTGCAGAACAACCCTAGAGCAGGCAAGAAGTCTGGTGTCAGTGAGAAAGCACAAACTGTGTAGCGAGAGCACTCCCTTGCTTATTGGCTCTGTGACTCTGAGCAAGTTACTTCACGTCTCTGGAACTCCGTGTCCTCATCTGTGAAAGTGGGATATTTACCCATTCTCAGAGAAAGTTGGAAAATTCTATTTAAAAATTATGAAAAGGAGTTTAGTAAATTATGAAGTCAAAAAAGTATCAGTTATTACAGTTAGGCAGGACAGCCAATTATTAACTCCATTTTATGGACGAGAAACTAAAGATAAGATAAAGAAGCTGATTGTCCCAGGTGTTACAGGCAGAAAGTGGTATAGCCTCGATAAGGACTCAGGTCCCAGCCCTTCTGACTCTTGCTGTTCACTGCCTATTTAGTCCCTATCATATGCCTTATCATGGCAGGAAATTTTGTGTCTTTCTTGTGTAACTTTCTCCTAGCCTGAAGATTTGGGAAGGCATGAGAATGACTGAGGACAGGGGTTAGAAGAATCTGTGACTCTGGCATAAACAAAGGATTGGTCCATTCAAATTCTGTAAAACAAGCATTAGGTATGGTCTAGTGGCCTTTGGAAATCAGGGGAAAAGGCTGACATCAATAATAATTTCCCAAGAAGGCTACTGGGGAGAAGTCTTTTAATAATTCCAGAGTTTGAACTGCAATAGCCTACACAATACAGTTAATTGTCACTTAACCTCACTGAATATAAGCATTGCAAAGAGCATTAAAGGTCATCGTATGAACAACCAGAGAAGCAAAGTGATGTGGCAGAATCCACGATGCCACTTTCAGGGATGATTATTTTTTAAGTATCCGTTTGCCTTTTAGCCAAGATATTTCCTCTAGTCATGGAGACAATCCACATGCAAGAGGCGGGCCCCGTACCATGCTGCAGACAGCCTGCACCGGCAGATGAGAGCCTGCTTTGAGCATCTCTCCCAAACTCTGCACTCAGTGACTTGAAATCGTTAGTGGTGGGAGTATTCACAACATAGAAATCAGCAAATATTACAGACTTCTCCCTTTCCCCTTCCACCCCTGGAACCAGTTGTTAAGGATATACCAGCACACCACTTGGTGACACGTATCCTACTCATTAGAAACCAAACACAGCAACAGCCAAAACCAATCACACCTTTGCTCATAGTTCAACAAGTTCTCTCCTACCTCCTACTGCTCTGGGGTCCCCTAGATCTGGAACTTTCTATATAGAAGAAAAATATTTACTTCGTTTAATAAATATTCACTGAATACTGGCCATATACCTTGCAGTGAGCTAGGGGTGGGGATGCAGGAATACATGACCAGTAAAGACAGTACCCCTTCTGTCATGAGCTGAGTCCACTGAATGTGTGGGAATTCAGGGCACCTGAGGAAGGAAAACTGAGGTTTGATGGGCAACCGTTCAAGGGATCAGAAATATTTATTAGATCTGTGTGTGGAAGATAGGTTGCCCTTGGAAACAGAAGAGGAAATCAAGGATCTTTAAAAACAATCTTTCCAGGGAGCCCAGTTTGACTCTGAAATCTGACTCCAACTAGTGCTTTAATAGGATTCCAAATGCTTTTAGTTGGATTTTAATTTAGTGCTAATAATTAAACACCCCAATACCGTGAGACTATTCCTAGAAGCCTTACTGCCACAAACCTTTCTGAGTTTCTTTATTGTCACCTGTAGATCCCCTACTTCTGTTTCATACTGACGTCTGAGGTCACTGAGGGCTTCCTCAGCTTTACGTTTTTCCTAAAAAAAAAAAAAATACATATTGATTAAAAAGATTTTTTAACATTTATTCATTTGTGAGAGACAAACAAAGCATGAGCAGGGGAGGGGCAGAGAGAGAGGGAGACACTGAATCCGAAGCAGGCTCCAGGCTCCGAGCTGTCAGCGCAGAGCCCAACGCAGGGCTTGAACTCACAAAGGGCGAGATCACGGCCTGAGCCAAAGTCAGATGCTTAACCGACTGAACCACCCAGGTGCCCCCAAATTATTGATTTAAATAGGTTCTTCAAAACCCCATAAAGTGAGAAATGTTCTGTGTCAAACTAAGGCTGACCCCAAGTCTTCCACACAGGGAGTGCGAGAAGGGATGGGAGAAATAAGCCAAATGACTCTGGAGGCGCAGCCCTTCTGGAACTAGGACCTGCCGGAGTGGGAGGAGAGTGGGACCCTGGAGCCTACATGCACGCACCAGCTGGAGAGACACCTCTAGACTATGACATTGTGATGGAAGGCCATAGCACATCAGTTAACCAGTTTAGTTCATTGTTGCTGTTACTAATTAAAAGATATGGCAACGGCCAAGGGCCCAAGTGCTTGCCTGAACCGTATCATGTCATCAGGGCCTAGGAAGGTTTGGTGGGTTTGTCCTCTTTCCAAGAGCTTACACATTACCTGAATTCAAATCCCATCGCCTGCAAATTTCTACGCTACGTGCTTCCAAATGAGCTCGTACTTCTCAAATGTGTCCTGTCTGGATCAGAGAGTGGCCAGGGGGCACCCCAGGAGGTCAGCTCCTCCCAAGAGCCCAGACAGCTTCAAATTTCCTTTTTTCTCTTAAAAAAGTATGTAACCTTATGTCCTATGTTTAGTATTCAAATCAAGTCTTATGTTAATAACCAGTGAAACTGAGTGTACACACACCCACTGATAGCCTACTATGCACCAACAGTCAGGGCACGGGGGAACAGAGCAGGAGCAGTGCAGACCAACATGCATCCTGGGGGAGGAGGGGAAGCCAGGAAACAAAGATGACCTGCGCAGGTACTAAGGAGAATCTAATGGTGAGATGTGACAGGAAGTGAGTTAGAAGGGGGTAAGGTAGGGCCCTCTCTGTACAGAAGACCTGACTTGATTCTAGGGGAAATCACTGAAGGTGTAGCAACTTTCAACCACAAGATTTCCTACAATGAATAAAAAGTACATCCCATTAGGGGTGCCTGGGTGGCCTAGTCAGTTGAATACCCAACTCCTGATTTTGGCTCAGGTTATGATCCCAGGATCGTGGGATCAAGCCCCATGTTGGGCTCCACGTTGAGCATGGAGTCTGCTTAAGATTCTCTCTCTTTCCCTCTGCCCTTCCCCTACTCGCACTCTCTAAATAAATCAATAGATACATAAATAAATAAATAAAATAAATAAATAAATAAATAAATAAATAATATTTTTAAAAAAGTATATTCCATTATAAAACACTGAAGTTGGCATAAAGAATTTTAATTTCCCCGCAACCTAGATTTAAAGTTGGCAGTGGACATGGGCAGTGAGGCAATGGTATAAAAGCTGAGCCAGACTCCTCTACCAAAGGGCGCTCTGCCTTCTTCCTCAGGCCTCAGCTCTCACGTCACCTCTACAAAGACGTGCTGACCTCCCCGCCTCCTCTCCCCGTTGCTGTGATTGAACTTACCTGCTCTATTGGATCTCACTGTCTCCTTACTCTCCCCACAAAACCACCGCCACCAAAACCTGCCCTCACTGAGAGCCCCGCGGAGCCTGGGCTTGCTGCACCCACAGGGTCTGGTGCCCAGTCTACAAGAGGTGCACGCTCAAGATTCGTGAAATGAATGGGCCATCCCACACACTCACGTCCTTCCGCGTCTTGTGTTCTGCAGCCTGAATCCTCTGGTCCATTTCCTCCTCCAGCTCACTCAACTGCATGGCTGCCTTGTCCTGGGCTCTGAAATTCAAGAGATGCACGCCTCGTCGGTGTGACATGCAGAGAAAACTTCAACCTCTGCTATTTCAACTCCTGTCTTACTCATGAGGAGAAACACACCATTTAAAATAACATTCCCGGGGTGCCTGGGTGGCTTAGTCGGTTAAGCGTCCAACTTTCGCTTAGGTCATGATCTCGCGGTTCGTGGGTTCGAGCCCCGCGTCGGGCTCTGTGCTGACTGCCAGCTCAGAGCGTGGAGCCTGTTTCAGTCTGTGACTCCCTCTCTCTCTGACCCTCCCCTGCTCACACTGTCTCTCTCTCTCTCTCCTAGAAATAAATAAAATATTAAAAACAATAAAAAATAAATAAAATAAAATAACACACCCTGTTCCTTCCACATAATAAAACGAGATTGGCAATTTGTCCATTTGGGTGTAAAATGACATTAAAGCTAGACATTAAACAAATGGTATAAATTAGATAGAATAGCATTAAACTAGATTGTGGGAAAGAATAGATAAAGATACCAAATCACTGAGAAGCTCTCAATAAATTCTGAAAATCCTTTCTATTGCCATGACTGAGTGACAACTCTGGACAAAAAAAGAACCCTGTGGCAAACAGATGATTAGATATAATTCTGAAATGTTATTCTATGAAACACATAGTACTACAGCTAAAAGGGGGAAGAAAAGAATCTCAATGACTATTTCTAATCAGTTCCCAAAGTTCTAGAATACAGATATATGGTCTCTACATGATAGAAAAATTCTTTTATTAATGTCATCACTAAATCAGCTCTCTCTCTAGAGGCAGAACACACGGATTTGCCAAAAAGTCAGAAATGGGAACATTTCCTTGAGAAGAGTTCTGGGATAGTTTTCTTGAGCAGCTGTTTAGCATGGAGACAACTGCCCCTTTACAATGGCTGAGACTTCAGATTGAACCCTTAAAAAAGTATTTTTGTTCTCTCTCTGCTCTAGGTCTGATTATTTACATTTTCTCATGCATGGGCCTTGCCTACTCAACTAGATTACAAGAGACTTGAAAGCAGCCACATGAAACTTAGAGGATCAATGACATGCTGTTAATAAAAAGACCTAAATGTAAGACATCCCATCTTCTAGTGTGATGGCTTCCATGACATCATCCTACCTGCTTTCCACATATTTACTCCTTGTTAACAGTCTGTTCGTACATTAGTTTAATTTCCATATCAAGTTCCAAATGAATATAGAGGGCTTGGGGGAAGGGCCCAGAAAAAAATTTTGAATGACTTAACTACTATTTTCTGCTTGTGTTTTCTTCATCTTTACCTTATAGCTTGCCCAAAGGTATGTTAACTTGGTTTAGAAAGTCAGCTATTTCTCATTCGTTTAAAAATACTTAATATCTGGGGGCGCCTGGGTGGCTTAGTCGGTAAAGCATCCGACTTTCGCTTAGGTCGTGATCTCGCGGTTCGTGGGTTCGAGCCCCACGTTGGGCTCTGTGCTGACTGCCAGCTCAGAGCCTGGAGCCTGTTTCAGTCTGTGACTCCCTCTCTCTTTGACCCTCCCCTGCTCACGCTGTCTCTCTCTCTCTCTCTCCTAGAAATAAATAAAACATTAAAAAAATTACTTAAAAAAAATACTTAATATCTGAAATCTAGGAATTACATATCTCCATAGCAACTCCGGTTTGGTTTGATCAACTCTGGGAGTGTGAAAAGCCAAGCCACATATCCCTTCTCTCTCTACGATCATTTTTCCAACCGCTCCTTCTAGATATCCAGTCCTAAACATCTGGGCATCTGAGATTGCTCCTGATGTGTTCTTTCTGCCTTCCTCATTTCTGGGCAACTTTTTTTTTTTTTTTTTTGGTAAATTGAGGTACTCTATAATGATACAGTGTTTGCCCCCAGCAGTCCCTAACTCCTAGTGAAATGTCTAATGTGATGAAGACTGTCCACTCTAACCTATAGCCCAGGGCTCCCATCCGGACTGGTGCGAGTACAGGGCGAAAAGAGACCCTCTCCCAACCAAAAAACCCAGGTGAGGATGGATGGCCCTCAGGTAAGAACATACCTTGGTTCTTGGTAGGTGTCACGTAAGCACTTCAGCAAGGTCCTAGATACCGAGGACAGAGCCTGACTTTGGATTCCACCCAGACAGCACAGAAGCAGGGAGGAGAGAAGCAATAACAAAGCCCAACACATGTGCCACACTCACTCCGCAGGGGCAGAACAGCCTGGCTGGTGATGAGAACACTGAGAATCCTATTCTTTTTTCCCTTATGGGTTTACATGGCACTATCCTTAATGGTCACTGTAAATGTGTGTGTGTGGGTCCCACATGTCTTTGTGTGGGTCTGTGTACATGTATGTGTACGTGGAAGTCAGTCTTTTTTAATAGGCATTCACCAGACACTCTGAAATCTCAACACGTGTGTCTGTGAATCCCCCTCAGCTCCATAATGCTCTACAGAATTTGGAGTGCAGGGGACCACCCTCCTATCCTACTGAAAGCCCCTGGCAGGCAAACTTGAGGGATAAGTGCAGAGTCAGGAACGGAACATGTTCACAAGAAACCCCATGACTGGTATCACTCTCACATGACCCCAGCGTTATACAAAGTCCTACTTAGCATCCATGTTTTAAAACACACCTCGTCTATATGTTAGGTGCCTTCACTTACTCCAGAGAGTCAACTAGATAGTTCGATCATCATTTGAAAGAAAGAATGAAGAGACGGAAGAGTAGCCCTCTCCTGCCCCCATGCACACGGGGGATCTCCTATCAAAGAGGCCGTTACAAGTTCTGGGCAGAGACCAGCAGGACCTGCCACACACTCGGAGATGCCACTGAACGCGACGAGCATCTGTGGGGCAGAACACCAGGAATTAGGGCAAACAACATGCCCTCTTTCCCATGAATGCCAGAGGGCTGTGGTCCCTCTGGGGAGCAAAAAGCCTGCTGTTGGGACTGTAACACATCTAAGGTCTTCCTCTGCACTGGGCTGCTGGTAAAACCAGGAAGATCCCCTATGTGAGCCAGGTAGGGCTTACACAATCTGTCTGCACGACAGCACGGGTTTAAAGCTTTTTGGCTTTCCGTTCAGGCTGGGTGAGGAGGGCTGGAGAGAGGAAGAGTCTCCCCACTGAGCACGTGTGAGGGGCTCCACCCATGATATCACCCATTGTATCTCAACATCCTGAGAATGTGACTATTTATAGCTTCATTCTACAGATGCAGAAACTGGCCCAAAGTCACACACCTGTCAGTAACGAGGCCAGGCTTCAAATGGAGTCCTGTCTGCCTCTCTGGATGGGTTTCCTGTATGTTTCAAGTGGCTGGATAGAAGAAAACGAATCTCTCTGGTCTGTATGGAATCACTGGCCTTGAAAAGTTTATTTGACAGGGTCACAGCGACCTACTTATGGACTGCGGCTGCCCCTACAAAGTACTGCCTCGTCGACTCAGCTTCCCTCAGGCTGGCTGAGTTCAGGCAGCTCCAGATTCCTGAGGCCCAGGAAGTCCACCCACATCAAAACGTGATTGTGCAGTTCCATCCATGTGCCACCTGGTCAGACAGCCAGTTAAAGGACCCCCACGTGCCACGTAGAAAGGAAAGGCCCCAGTACCTCTTCACCGCAATGGCCAGGCTTTCCATTTCTGTGCTCTGCAGTTTGATCTCGCGGATGAAGTTTCTTATGACATGTTCATACGGCTGAATTAGTCTTGGCTCCACAAGGTTGATGTTTAGATACAAGGTACTAACTTGCTCTTTTCTGCCAAAAAAAAATGCTTTTAGTTAAAATTAAAAATGAAATCAAACCAAGTAAAAAGTAAACAAGCAAATGTGCAGAATTTTCAGAATTCATCATTTGAGGAATGAGAACACGTAAGAACCAAGGAAGAAAAAAGGAACAATAACAGAAGGAGTGGAAAGGAGGGAAGAGATAGCAGTCAGAGATGCTGTTGCTTATTCTGTATAATATTTTTTAAATGCAACGGCAAGTTTATCTTCTTCCTGGATTTATTGAGGTCTGAATGGATACATAAAAATTGTATACAGTAGGTTTATAAGGTCATGACTTAGTGTTAGAAGATATAGACCAGTGCATAGGGAGGGACTGACAGGGAGGGGTATTTTTTTGTTACTGCTATTTTTTTTTTCCTTTAACAGAAAGGCAAACAGATGTACAGAAAAAAAGTGAGGTAACCATTAAACCTATTTATAACATGTTCTGTCAATCCCTAATAAGACATATTTCAGCACTGATGATCAGAAGATTGAATGTATCTATTATTTATAGCCCATTAAAAATCACTTCATATAAATTCATATATATATATGTGACAATCCTATTTGTCATTAACTTTTATTAAAAGACAAATACTGCAGAGTCATTTCAAAAGAAAAACTGATGAGCCTTGGCAGCTCGCCTGCCGGAGGATAAAGGAGTGAGTCGGTGGGGCTCGCGGTGCCCCTGACCCAAGTTCAGGACCTGATGCGCTAAGGAAGGAAGGAAGACCCTGTGAAGACACAGAAAGGTGGCCATCTAAAAGCCAAGGAGACCAGCCTCGCAAAGAACTAACCCCGCTAACACCTCGATCTGAGACTTCTAGCCTCCAGAACTGTAAGAAAATAAATTTCAGTTATTGAAGCCACCCAGTCTGGTATTTGTTACTAGAGATACCTAGGCGACCAGAGCAGACAATAAAAGGTCCCCGAATGGCTGAGCAGCAGAGCTGGGATTCCACTCCAGTCTGGGGCTGGAAACCACATGATCCACCATAACATTATTTTGCTTCCCAATTGTGTTAGACACCTGAACCTTGGCAGAAGAAATGGGATTCAAAATTAATCCACAGAACTATGAAACAGTGCCAAATGTGAGGTATATATTAACCTAGAAGCTTAGTGAAGCATGGCCTCAAGGTGTGTCCATGTAGTTATAAAAAAACTCCTAGGTTTGCACTTATAAATAAACTAACTGCTCAATCTGAACAGATGCCAATTATGATTTGAAAGAACTGCTCAAGTGAAATATTATTAATAAACCTGAAGGATTAAGTCGCTTTATTTTCTATAAGACACAGAAAGCAGTCAACACCCTTCCCATCAGAGTGGAGTACAAATCCTTGTTGCAATAGTGAGCCCTATTTACTAGTGCAGTAAACAAAACAAAACACAGAACACAATCTAAGAGTAGATTGTCCCATGCGATTTCAGTGCATAACTGGATCATTAACTTCTTTGCCTTTTGTCATTTACGGATCACCAGCAGGACACAAAACATAAAGACTTTCTCCTTAATAGGGACCTGCCTGTCAGAGATGGCCATTAAGATACTGTCACCTAGAGTCCTTGTTTAGTGGCAAACAGCACAATAAAATGTTCAGAAGCGGAGATCAGCAGATTCCCTGACTTTCTGCACGTTTCAAAAATAAGAAAGAAACATTATAATTTCTACATCTTCTCAAGTCCTTTGCTGGTCTTGCCATTATAAAGAATTTCAGGGATGGTTTACAGTGAAGTATACAAACAGATCAATTCTAGAAAATATCTGCCATCACAGGAGATATGTTCCAGAGCAATGCTCATCCGTCCTGCTGCTTACTGGGCATACAGGGAGAAACCACTTCCCAGAACCACAGGCGTGCACACTGGGGCCACGTCACTGGTCCCCATCAATGGAGCAGGAACAGAAATGGTGTGTTTGCCACTTCACGGCTTGTCCCCTAATGCTTCATAAAATCCTCAGTTCATACTCGTTCTTATTCTGTCTCTCTGCATCTCTCCTTCCACCTCCTTTCCCTCTCTCTCTCTTCTCATTCCTCTACCTCTTTCCATCTCTCTTCCTCATCCTCACAGCTTAAGTGAAGAACTCCAATATGGCAAAGTCCCAGGACAGAGTGTGCTCGGATTCCGGAGTCCCCACGCGGAGGTCACCTGCTCCGCAGGGCTGCCTGACCACTTTAATCTGAATGACACAGGAGAAAGAAACAAGTTTGTGTTTTGTTTGTGTTTTGTAAGTTTGTTTCAAGCCACCAGGACTTGGAACTTGTTATAGTCAGTTTGAACTTAAAAAGTTGGCATTACAGTTTCCTATTTTGTTTTTTTAATCATCCTCTTCCAGATTAAATTACTTCCTCATCTTTTTCCTTGATAGCTTCGTATTAACTACGTAAAAGCTTCTCATTACCACTACCACCCACTCTCTTTCAAGGGAACAAAAGACTCCTCTGAAGCACTCATATACTGCACCTTCCATTTGCAGTCCAGGCAGTGACTCAGCATTCATATGTACAAGTCACTTAACCCTCCTGACAACCCTCTAAAGAAGTTATCACTAGTATCCTGTTTACCAAAGAGGAAACTGAGGCAGACACAGGTAAGCATTGTCCTGGTGGCAGAGCCAGTATTTCAACGCAGCCCATCGGGCTGGAGTCCAGCTGCCCATGGAGAAACTCGCTCTTCATGCCAAGAGTAGATGTTGACTGGTCTTCAGGGGTCCCAAGGGCATGTCTCCGTGTATGAA
The DNA here is from genome assembly GCF_003009895.1 of Hyaena hyaena. Lineage (NCBI taxonomy): Eukaryota > Metazoa > Chordata > Mammalia > Carnivora > Hyaenidae > Hyaena > Hyaena hyaena. The sequence goes on from NW_024081000.1 coordinate 349,216, forward strand.
AATTTAACATACCAAGATTTTTAAAAACTCACTTTGGAGAAGGATGTGCATTATCGCTGCAGGGATTGTCCACGTTGCAAAGGGACTCCTTTACTTTTTTTTTTTTTAGTGTTTATTTATTTTTGGGACAGAAATAGAGAGAGAGACAGAGTGTGAGAGGGGGAGGAACAGAAAGAGAGCAAGACACAGAATCCAAAGCAGGCTCCAGGCTCCAAGCTGTCAGCACAGAGCCCAATGCAGGGCTCAAACTCACAAACTGCAAGATCATGGCCTGAGCTGAAGTTGGACGCTTAACTGACTGAGTCACCCAGGCACCCCGCAAAGGGACTCCTTTAAAGAAGGAAGGCATAGGGGCGCTTGGGTGGCTCAGTCGGTTAAGTATCTGACTTCAGTACAGGTCATGATCTCACGGTTCTGGGTTCAAGCCTCGCGTCGGGCTCTGTGCTGACAGCCAGCTCAGAGCCTGGAGCCTGTTCCAGATTCTGTACCTCTCTCTCTGACCCTCCTCTGCTCACGCTGTCTCTCTCTCTCTCAGAAATAAAAACATTAAGAAAGAAAGAAAGAAAGAAAGAAAGAAAGAAAGAAAGAAAGAAAGAAAGGAAGCAAGCAAGCAGGTAGGCAGGCATGACTAAGATTAAAATGAGATAATCTCATAAAATTTGGTTTGCCTACAGCTATCTGGGGAAAGCACAATGGTAGACAATAAGGCACACTCCCACCTTCCCCTGCTCCCCATTATCCTGTGCACCTCGTTCGGTCTCTATCTGTGAAACCAGAGGACCACCTGGATCGTGCCGGGACAGCCACCAGAACACACTTGGCAACAAGACACCTCACGCAAAAAAACAAAGACACAAACTGCCTTACTGTAACACGAGATGGTATTGGGTCACTCAACGCAGGCTTTAAATGCCAGCCACCCGCACAGACAGCAAACACATATGGGTTCTTCAGCTCAGCCGACTTGGTGCCTCTACTTGGTGCCAAGACGATCTTTATTCTGCTCCTAAGAGTGCCGCAGTCACCGCCCTGCCTGGGTGTCCTTGCTCCTGCCGTCAGAGGTTAAACAAACAGACAATGCACAATGCCACACACACAGCTCTGTTGTTTTCTGGCCCAACCCAGGGTGGCACATGTGGGTGCTGAGAGTGGTGCCCAGCAGTGATAAGACCTGAAGCACTTTTAATTCATTAAGTCCAGGGACCGTCTCAGGCGATTACGCTGGGACTCACAGGTACCATGTAGACGTGTCTACAGACGTGTGCCTGACAAATACTCGGTAAAAATGGAGGGTCGAGTCATGGGCTTTAGTTAGCCAAGGCAAAACACGGTGTCTGCACTTCGGTGCTGAGAGCCCCTAATGCTAAAATAATCTAATTTATGTCTGAAGGAAGGAGATCCAATGAAAGGCTCAGAAAGACATTAGATCAGAGAAACGGAGATCAGAGAAAAACACACCCTGAATTATCAACCACCTTTAGATGTTTAAAACTTGAGCCTACTCATCTTCTTGCTGATAAATGACAAGATCATTTGTAAAAAGAAAAAAAAAAAGACGGTGGTGGCTAATTACTGATGAAAAAGTCACACCTTAGAATTTTAAAATTGTCCCTGGGAAAATAAAAAATAAAAACCAAAATAAAATTATCCTGGGAAATATGCATTTTAAATCACAAATATTCCCACTGAAATTGAAAGGGCTATTTATTATATGAACTTAGAAGAAAAACATGTACACTTAAGATGTGCAAAAATTTTAAAAGGGTCACATATTTTTACAGGATTAATACTATACTTAGAAGAGCACATCGATATCTACCTTTATGTGTATGTAATGTAGTAGGGCCAGTATTTAGAATGCCTGCACCCCTCTGGTCTAAGGACACCTCTAGGAGGCACCTGGGGGGTTCAGCTGGTTGAGCTTCTGACTTTGGCTCAGGTCATGATCTCACAGTTTGTGACTTCAAGCCACTCATGGGGCTCTGTGCTAACAGCTTGGAGCCTGGAGCCTGCTTCAGTTTCTGTTTCCCTCTCCCCCTCTCTCTCTCTACCCCTCCCTTGCTTGTGTGTTCACTCTCTCTCTCTCTCAAAAATAAATAAACATTAAAAAAAGTAAGGGTACCTCTGGGAACAGCCAAGCACAGACAATACCACTCCACACTAAGGAACACAGTGACCCAGTAAGGTTGTTAGGAAAAGAGTCCATTAGCTTCTAAGTCTTGCTCCCTTAAGCATTAAAATAGGGAGCCAACCTATTCATTCAAACTATGAGATCTAAAACCCAATCCATTTTCTATGAGCAAAAGCTAACAGCATTAAGTACCAATGTCTGCATCACTGTACACTAGGGACTGCCGTAAGAAAACTGACATTATGACACTAATATCTGAGCATGGGAAATTAAAACATCCATGCCATCCAAGGGGCCCCACGCTAGATCCTAAAAGTAAAATGCTAAAAAACAGACTGAGTTCTTTCCCTCATTTGAAGGTTAAGTACAAGATGCTCTGGCAGCATAGACAGGTGACTGTGACCAGCCTTTCAGGGATAAACTCGGGGATGAGTAGATGTCAATCAGGCAGACAGCAGGAAAGAAGCGAGGGAGTGGTGGCCTGTCTGAGGCGCCTATAACCACAGGTAGGGATGGGGGGCAGGTAACTGGAAGAAGCCAGTGGGACTGGAGAGCTCAGAGTGGGGGAGGGGCGGCAGCAGCACTGGACGTGGATGTGGCAGAAGAAGGCAGCAGGAGCCAGAGCAGAGGACCTCACAGGGCCTGAAAGCACAGCAGAGACACGATGGGGGTGCAGGACAGTTATTGAGAGGTAGGAAGCCACCAGAAGTGTTAAAAGGAAGTGATAACTTAATCAAGCTTGCATCTTTACTCTTCCCATCTTCACAAAGTTTTGGCTAAAGCAGAAAATTAATCAAAGGACTCTGAAACAAGTTCATAGAGATAAAGGTAAATCTAAGTCCGCTGTCATTTAATCCAGAAGTGTACCACTTCAGAAGCTTTCGTGAACTTCTACCTTCCTTTGCTATAGAATGTGTAAAATTATAGACATGTAAAATCTGATCATATAGACCAATAAATCATGAAAACAGAACAGAGAGCCCATAGAGACCCAGGTGAATATAGTCAATGGATATTTAGCAAAAGAGCAAGGGTAACACAATGGAGCAAAGACAGTCTTTGCAACTATAAAACTTCTAGAAGATAAGAAAGGAGAAAACCTAGATGACCATGTGGTATGGCGACAAATTTTTAGATACAACACCAAAGGCATAATCCATGAGAGAAAAACTGATAAGCTGGACTTCACTAAAATTAAAAGCTGCTGTGTGAAAGTGCCAAGAAAATGAGAAGATAAGCCACAGACGGGAGAAAATATCTGCAAAAAGTACATCTGATAATGTACTGTCATCAAAAATATACTCCTCAAAAACCCTTAAAACTCATAAGAAAACAACCTGATTAAAAAGTGGGTCAAAGACCTTAACAGACACCTTACCAAAGAAGATACACAGATGACAAATAAGCATATGAAAAAATGTTCCACATCATATGGCATCCGAGCAAATGAAAACAAAAGATTCCACTACAACACCTGTTAGAATAGCCAAAATTCAGAACACTGACAACATCAAATGCTGGTGAGGATGTGGAGCAACAGGAAGCCTCACTCATTGCTGGCGGGAATGCAAAATGGTAGTCACTTGGGACGACAGTTTGACAGTTTCCTAGAAGACTCTTAACCATACAATACAGCAATTTATCTAAAGGAGTTGAAAACTTATGTCCACACAAAAACCTGCATATGAATCCGTAGAATCACTTCCATCATAACTGCCAAAACTGAAAAGCAACCTGTTCTTTGGTGGGTGGGTGGATAAACTACAGTGCATCCAGACAACAAAACAGTGTCCAACAATTTAAAAAAAAATGACCCATGAGGCCATGGTAAGATACTGAAGGACTTTAGATGCATATAACTACACGAAAGAAACCAATCTGAAGAGATTACATATTAATTCCAACTCTGACATTCTGGAAAAGGCAAAACCCGGAGACAGTAGAAAGATCAGTGGTTGCCGAGGATTGGAAGGGAGGAGGAAGGATGAAAAGGTGGGAGCAAAGAGGATTTTTAAGGCAATGAAAATACTCTGTACATAATGGGTATGTGTCACTGCACCTTTGCCCAAACCCATATAAGATACACAAGAGAACCCTAATATAAAATAAGGAATTTGGGTGGCTATGGTATGTAACTGTAGGTTCATCAACTGTAACTAATATATCATTCTGATGGGAGTTGTTGAAAATGGAGGAAGCTGGCAAGTGAGGGGGCAGGGAGTATATGGGAAATCTTGGCACCTTCCTCTTAATTTTTCTGTGGCCCTAAAATTGCTCTAAAAAATAAGTCTTTTTTAAAAAATATCTGAGAGTTTCAGGACGCTTAGGTGGCTCAGTCAGTTGGGCGTCTGACTCTTGATTTCAGCTCAGGTCATGATCCCAGGGTTGTGGGATTGGGCCCCGTGTCAGACTCTGTACTGGGCATGGTTGCCTGCTTGAGATTCTCTCCCTCTGCCCCCCTACCCAGCTTGCTCTCTCTTTTTTCCTCTCTAAAATAATAAATAAATAAATTAATTAATTAAAAATCTGATAGTTTATTTCTCTCCGGGGTAAGAAAAATGACCTCTCTGGATGCCCTGAACCACCCATAGTATCATTTGGTCAGTAAGTGGAAAGGCTTATCCTTTTACCCCCACACAAGTTAGGTAAAAGTTACTGGCTTCAAAACGTACTCTGATTACATAGGACATCTACTTTCAGAACAAACCCCAAATGACTAAAAAACAAATTCCAACAGCCAAAACCAGCTCCGGCCCTAGAACAGGGCAGCATTCACTTTCTTTGTAAAGTTCGTGCCTTTCTCTTCAGACAGGGCGTGGCTCTGTGCCAACTAACCGCCTGAAGCCGGCCGCTTCTGACTGGAAGGGATTTGGGCTGGTGTTCTCACAAAAAGTGAGAACATTAACTCAGTTATAAAATTATTTCCGGCTCTCCCTTCCAGAGGGAAAAAAAATAATGGTCTCTTCAACTTGGTCCCACCATCTGACAGACAAAGAGACAAGCCAGTCCACTGGCCGGGCCTTTCCTTGGCTTTGCTCTGCGGCCGCTCTCGCAGAAGATGGCCTCAGTTCAGGTGTTCACCCACCAGTGTCTCATCCAGGACCCCTGCCCAAACACACCTCCCACAGGTAAAGTTCCTTCAGGACCATCCCCTTGACAAGTATTTTACTTCCCTAAGCACTTATATGGATACTATTCCGGTAAAGATTTTAAAATGGAAACTCCCTGGGGAATGATTCAAAGTCTAGAAACATTTCAAATTGTAAATTGCTTCCTATTTGAAATTGCTGACATTTAGTTACTGGGAGTTTACCAATGGAGGGAGGAAGGCAGACACAGCAAGAGGCATGTGCTAAAGGCTTAGGGAGGGCACCCTCCCAACAGCTAAGGCCTGTCTCAGTCATGAATGAATGGTGCGTGGGGTAAGTGTAATGGCCTGGCTAAATCAACTGCTTCCTCACCACATCCTTGGCTTCGAGACCCAGGGCAAAACGCTTAACCTCCTGAGCTTCCATTTCCTCAGATATAAAGTGAGGATAGCAACGGAAGCTCCCAGATAATCTGAGCACGAATCCCTCCTGAAACACACACAACTATACCAGGCACACTGTAGGCAATCCATAAACACTGGCCATTATTATGGTTTGTTATTGCTCTTGACTCATCTACCCCAATGCATTAGAAAGAATTAGGGATTACCTCCTGTGCGCTTCTGGGTTGTGTTTTAGGAAGGCACCAAAAGGGAAGAGGCGGTGTGACATGGAAACCTCACACACAGAACTGCTGCCTTATGGGTGCCAGTGCAGAGGAAAGTGAAAAATGAATATTGGGTCGTGCCAAGGTCAGTTTGCAAAGCTTATGGCCCAGGGGTGTGATATAATGATTCATAAGAAATATATACATCTCTCTTCATACTGTGTCCTACCCTTTAATAAACTGGTAAATGTTAAGTAGTTGTCTCCCTGAGTTCTGTGAGCCTCTCTAGGAATTAATTGAGCCCTAATCAGCCAGAAGCACAGGTAACAGCCTGAGGACTGGGACTGGCATCTGAAGTGGGCGATGAGGAATGAACCCTTAATCTGCGGCATCTGATGTTACCTCTAAGTGTCAGAATTGAGTTGAATTCTTGAACACCCTGCTGGTGTCTAAGGATTGCTTGGTTTTGATGGGGGGGTGGGGGGTGGGGAGGGTGCAGAGGTCAGCCCCCACCCATGCTGGAATTGGGTCCAAGTGCTCCAAAAGAAAGGGTCAGTAAAAGTCTCCTGTAAAGCACCAGTCAGAAAATATTTATGATTTCTGTTGCAAATACTCAACTTTGCCATTGTAGCGTGAAAACAGACACAGACAACACATAAATGAGTGAGCTTGGCTATGCTCCAATCAAATAGGCCAAGGGCCAATGGGCCTTCCTTTGATCCCTCTTATAGTCTATTGACAGAAGGCCCTGAGGACAGTAATGAGGATGGGGTAATGCAGGCCTAGCTTTCTATACACAAGGGAACAGGCGGGCCTTTGTTCGCATCCTGCCCCAAGGAGCAATTTTTTTAATGTATATGGATATCACATTGTCAGCGTGCTCCATATGTGTGCACGTATATGTGAAATGACATACCTCTTTACTTAAGAGTAATGACCACGTACGTTCACACCACCAGTATTTCTCTTCTATCAACTTACCCGGAGTCACGTTAAATGTAGGCACAATCCAGTAATGTTAGTGCAAGGTGGTGTATTTTCACCGAAAATCTCTTTGTTTTGGTAAGAAAGACAGGAGTTGGGGAGAAAATAAAAGAGTGCCACATCAGTTCCTATGCAAAACCTTCCTTTAGATGACATCTGTCACCTTCCCAGGTTTCCCTGGGACAATCTCAGTTTCAGTTTACACTGTGGTCCCATATTCCATCTACCTTGACTTAAAAAAAAAGGAAAATTCTGCATAAATGCTTATCAAAAAGCTACATTAACCGTAGCTAACTGTTACTAAACTTCATACTAACTACGCGCTGAAGTTATTAACAGCTGCATGACACTAAGCCACGGTGAGCTGGTGGAGCTGCACCCTTTTACCTCTTGCTGTCACCTAGTGCTGTGACACACCCCACCCATGCAGTGGAGAGACTTCTCACCAACAGGTGGCTAAGTCAGAAGACAATCAGTGATAAGCCCATCTCTCCTCTCCTGACCCTTTTCAGACACAGCATTAACTAAGCCTTCCCTTTCAGTTCCAAGGAACAGAATACTCACTGATAAGACACATTAGGCTCGGACAAGAGCAGCTGCAGACAGGTAACTCTTGCGGATCTCAGATGCTGCTGCAGAAAGGCTGGGGACAGCCAGTCCGTTGTGCCGCTACCTCCAAGATGCACAGGGCAGCCAGGAGGCCGCTTGGCCGAATCAACGGGAAATTAGGAAATTAAAGGCACAGTGTACATGAAATGGGTACAGAAAACAGAAGTCGGACCACCCTGTCCCATAGCAACAGAAAACAACTGGAATGCGCTTGCTATTGTAATTGAACCATTTTAGTACAAGTCATATGTATAACTACTTATTTTATTGAATGGGAACGCTTTTACATTTTGCAATGAACCTCTAGCAACAATGACCTCAAAGAACAAACAAACAAAAGTTCATGCTTTAAAAAGGTAAGTACCAAACCTCCTTTCTACAAGAATGATGGTGATAAACGTGTAACTTGCTCAACATGTTTGTCAATGGTCACAACCCAGAGGAGCCAAAGGAGACATAACAACTAGATGGAATGTGGTGTCCTGGACGGAATGCTGGAACACAGAGAGGACACTGGGGGGAAACTGAGGAAATATTAATAAACTATGGACTTAAGTTAATAAAAGACATACTAGTATCAGTTCACTAATTGTTTGCAAGTGTACTAAACCAATACAAGACATTAATCATGGGGGAAAGTGGGTGCAGGCTATAGGGACACTTTGTACTAGCTTCACAATTTTTCTGTAAATCTAAAAACACTCTAAACAAAAGAAGTTTATTTAAAAAAAAAATAGTTTGTCAACATTTAGCCTCCACCATGGTGGACCAGAATGATAGCACTAACCTCATGAAATCCAGAAGTTAACGGATCTCCTAAACGCATCTATGTCTTTTAAGAAAGCTGTTCAGGGTCTACCATTCATTCACGCAGCTGCAGAATGAAAACATGTAAAGCATGACCCTTCCCTTAGATCAAAAGACTGTTCCTCTAAACTGATTCTGTGTATTTTCACATCCAAGTTTTCTTGTACAAATGTGCACATGGTAAAGCAGCAAGTGTTTATGTATCCTGGTTAGCGGAAAAAGAACTCTGCAGAGATAAACGAGGCCAGCTTTATATCAGTGTGATCAGTGCTTCTAAAAAAAAAAATCAGTAGAGTTAGTTCCAATAATGGCTTGGTTTTGTTTTTTTCAATCCATTTCACAGAATCAGAGTAAAGCTTTTGGAAGTTCATTCTCTTGAAGGTAAAACATCCAAACTCATTATACATGTTACTATAAATTTAGTAAAATCTAAAACAAAAGCACTGTGGTTAAAAATTAAATTTTTACTAAATTAAAAAACTATGGAGTACAAATACATGTGGAGCTGGCAGTGGTGCATGTGACTGCATCTGAACAGGCTTTGATATTCTTACCAACTGAAAGAGAAGCTGTAGCTATCAGAATTTCAAATATATTCACACATATCAGTGTGTCATCTAAACATTTTTGTGGTGGTTACTTTTTTTTTCCTCTGTGGCTTGTCATCATTCAGGTTTTGGAAACATGTGAACCTTTCGAAAACTACTTAACAAATCATCCTATGTTTTTTTGTAAACCTGTCCCCTAAGTTGGCATTACATTTTGTTCAAGATCTGTTGGAAAACTTTTATCAAGTTAGTCAACAATGGGAGCTATAAAAACTACCTTCAGCTTCTGTAGCTGTTAGCAGGCTGGAATTCATTGAAAAATAAGCCTGAAAACAGGAAGGCACTGATGAACTAAACAGATTAAGTAAGAGCCCAAATGTTACACAAATTAAATTCCAAAATTCCGTAATTGCAATTTGGAATATCTCAACCTCCTATTTTTACTTGATTAAATTTATGCTCTGTACCAAAATAAAATGAAATTGAAAAGGTCTATAATTTTGAAGCATCTCAGTACTGAAAAACATTCATAAGAATCATAATAGGAGGTGACAAGTCCTGTCTTGTAAAACGTTAAGAAATCTGACAAAGTATTTGTGAAAGAAAGTACTTTGAAGGGAGACAGAAAACATAGGCCTTGTGACCATCGAGGGCGGAAATATTTACATATGTCAATATTTACACATGTCAATATTTACACTTCTCCATACTAACACTAAATAGAATTGAGAATATCTGCCATTTATCAGAATCTGCTCTAAGTTTATGCCAGAATTTTCTCCATAACTGTACCTCAGTGCTTGGACAGAGAATGTTTTCTCAGTGAAAAACGTGATGACCTTCTAAGAAGAGTCAACTGCTGATGTCAATAACTTCAACTTTAATAATCATAAAATGTAACTCTAAAGATCACAAGCAATTTTACGTGGGGGAAAAACCCATAAAAGACCACAATGAGAAAAGACAGTCTTCAGGGAAGTACTAGAAGTGGAGATGAATAAGTAACTGATTAAACTACTGAAATATTTTCCAAAACTAACTATTCCACTTATACAATTTTTACATATTCGCAGGATTGATAAAAAGAGTTTCTTTGCCTTAATGTATATAAAAATGTGTTTATATTTCCGAAATAACTTTATTTTTAAAACTTTTTGAATAGAACAATTTCATAGGACCACAAATATAATCAAAGCAATTTGTCAGACAACATAAATAAGATTCCAAGAAAGTTAGATAATCTCAAGTATATTAGTTTCTCTCATTTTATTCATAGGAAAATTCTGGGTTGGAGGGTCAATTCTATGATCTCTCTACTTCCTACCTCATTCCCCTCAACCCGCTCATATTCTAAGCTCTCTTAGGTGCTTACAGTCCTCAAATATTTTTGACTGTGCCCAACACATAGTACATAAACTTTCAACCAAGGAGACAATGCCAGATCGAGTATGTCACGTTGGTTCATTTCACATCATCCCATTCCTTAACTCTTTTTTTTCAAATTTTAAGACTTAAAAAGGGTTGGGAAACACCTGCGTCCCTTCCTGGTTGAAGTGTACTTTGATATTGGTCTCTGATCAAATCAAAACCCATTGTATCTCCTATCTAGAAAGTAATCCCTGGGGTACCTGGGTAGCTCAGTCAGTTGAACATCCAACTCTTGGTTTCGGCTCAGGTCATGATCTCACAGTTCATGGGCTCAAGCCCCACATTGGGTTCTTGTCTGATGGCAGGGAGCCTGCCTGGGATCCATTCTCCCTCTCTCTCTCTCTGCCCCTCCTCCGCTTGCTTTCTCTCTCAAAATAATAAATTTCAAAATAAATAAATAAATAAATAAATAAAAAGCTCTTTTAGAAAGTGAACCCTGCATGTCAGTCAAGGCACTCCCAAAAGTAGCCTCCTCCATGAAGCCTGCCCTGACTGTTTCAACCACAAGATACCTTCCCTTCAGACCCCCTGCCACACTTCATCTGCAGCTCTGTGGAGTGAACATTTTTCTGTGAACGTTTACCTTCCCAGTTACCCTATAGCCTCCATAACCCTGTAGCATCAGAAAGATGACCTGACACAGATCTTGCATTAATGAAGGAAGGAGGCCAGAGCCTGGAGAAGGAGGACTCAGTGGGAGCTAAAGAGGAGAAGAGAGGGTGGCCTTCTGTGCTGGGTCTGAGGCTGGCTGAAGAAGGCTATAGTGAAGAGGGAGCAGATGAAGCCTGCTGGTCACAGGGTCAGGGATGAGACTCACTGAGGGAAATCTGACTGCCAAGGAAGAAGGGCCAATCCCCTCCGAACGCTGTGAGAAAGCAGGGCTTTCCAGAAAGCACATCTCAACCCTACAGGCAAGAGCGTACACTGTTACTCGAAACCCACTGCTGCCCTTCATTTACTTTTCCCTTTTCTCATTTCACGTTGTTTCTAACAGGGGATGTGCCCAATATTTACCACATAATGATAAGAGTCCAAAACTGTCCACTTCAGAAACTGTCTGTCCTGCGGAAGTTTGTCACTAGTATCTCTGATAGGCGCAGGTGCCTTCGCTCTCCTCCACCTCAGATCTCCTTTTTGTGGGTTGAGGTTGCTGAAATCGCAACTCCAGCGGCATGGCTAAACTAGTGTTGTGAGTCCTGACTACACTGTCTCAGTAATAAATAAGGATGCATCAGTAACAAAAGAATATGTATGTTGAAGCTTCAGAATCATGAGTACCACTAAAGAGCACATTTTGTCTCTCCTAAAATGAGCATATTCTGGGCTCTAAGGGCATTCTACCTGTTCCCTCAGCGGCAAACATATTTCTTGAATTTGTATTTAGTATATATTGAAAACCTACTACTAATTATTCATATAATGCTAAATTCTTATTGACGTCACGGAAAGAGAACTGTCTGGTGCCAAAGCTATAGTCACATTTTCTTCAACAGTTAAATCTTGACCTGATGCCAGAGTATGGATGATATGAGCAAAAATTTTGTTGTACATCATACACGTCGTAACATATCTTAAAAACTTCTCCTGAGGGTCACTAGAGTTTTCTCTGAAAGATCATGTAATTAAATAAGAAAGTTTTTTCAATGGCATCCTTGAACTACCTCAAATTAAAACTATTTGTATACACAGCAGTGTTTGTTTAGTTAGTGTACGGAAAACACAGCAAAGAATTTTTAATCTACTTTTTTAAACAATCTTTAATTTTTACCTACCTATCTTCTTACCTACCATCAAACATAAAGATAAATCAATAATAGCTTTCCAGTCTCCCTGTTTCATGCAAAGAGATGGATCAAAAATATTAAAGCTGAATTACCTGTAGAGATTTCCTTATAAATGTTTTTGAACACATTTCCCTTTTAAAGTAAAATGTTGCCGATATCATTCATCTGGCATTTCAACAGCTAAGATCTTTTGAGAGACCGCTAGTCTAATTCAGCGGTGCCTGGGATGTCTTTTCCACAAGGAAGAAGTTTCCGGAGATACACTCCACTGCTTGTCAACTGTCCATTTCAATGCTTTCCCAGCATCCTGCAGCAAAGTTTAATTACTTTTTCATGTGATTTTCTGAGCAACTGAAGGGTGATTTTCTGGAATGTGATTTAAAGAAAGGGGTTGCCAAAAACCCTATCAAAACCTGACTTTTTCACATTATACAAGGATCAATTGTCCTGAAAACAAATCCACTTATGAGTTTCCACAGCCGCAGCACACTAGCAAACATCCTTCAGATTTGCAAATACTATCTACTGAAGGAATCTGACCTCAACCCCTCAGGAGAGCCAAGAAAAGAAAAACTGGTCTCTTCATTGAGGTATCATCTTAACTCACTGGTTCATCAGATTGAAAAAAAAAAAGGCAATTTCAGTAAGCTGTGTATTTATATTTATCTCAGTTTATATTTGTCCCAAACCTTCACTCTCCCCTGGTTGGTAGTTCTGGTTCCCTGTGGAGTGCCTTCTGCACTCATGTGCATGGAAAACATCCCCTCTGGGCAGTACAATTGGCCCTAACGCTACTAAATAAAATGGAAACAAATGTTGAATGGTTGCTTTCAATTCAAGTACTAAAGAAGGAGCGTAATAAAATTACATAAGTAATAAAGTTATTATAAAAATCCCTTAAGAGTGGTTAAGGAGAATGCACAAAACTGTAGTATGTGTTTACCTCCATGGATAGTTTTTGTAACATTTCCCCAAGACGCACAAAAAAGAGCATTAGAGGGACACCTGGGTGGCTCAGTAAGTTGAGCGTCTGACTCTTGATTTTGGGTCAGGTCACGATTTCACAGTTCTTGAGATCAAGCCTCACATCTGGCTCTCAGCACAGAGCCTGCTGGGGATTCTCTCTCCCTTTCTCTCAGCCTCTCTTTCTCAAATAAATAAATAAACTTAAAAAAAATAAGCATGAAAAATAATTTCAATGACCATCTATTGGACTGGGCCATTGGAGCAAGGTCCCACACCTGGCCAGACTCCCACGGGTTCATCCAAGCATATACCCATGCCCATTCTTGGCTAGACACCTGTGTCTCACATGTATTCATAATAATAAAATTGAATGTTTGTGCTTATCCAAGTGTCATAATTTCTACAAAGATAATTTAGAACTATCAGGTCTACTTTGCAGAACTTTCAAAATGAACATGGGGGAAAGGAGCTACCATAGGAATTAGAATTAAGACTGCAAAAAATAATAATAATAATTTCAAAATGACAACAGCACTCTAGCTACCTAAAATTCAGGGATCTGGCACCAAGAAGAATCCAAAAGAAGGTTGAAAGCCAAGAAAGAATGAAAAACAGCCTCTGAGGCACCCCTGCTCAGTACAGGAATAACCCACATTCAAACTGGGGTTTGAAAACACAATTCTAATAGATTTTATCATTTGCTTTGTGAATCTTCCACAGATGAAGGTACCCAGGAAGGAAGGAAGAATAGACCATCGTGAAGTGTCACCTGGCAGCCTGACCGCAAGAACAGAAAATGTATACAGGAACTCAAAAAGCCGAGCTGAACTACCATCTCCACAAATCCTGGGGATACTACAGCCCAGGATGCACCAGACTTCATGATGATGACCCTGAGTCAGCAAGGAAATCTTAAATCATTTTGCAGTTATTAACAGCAATGCACTGTATGTGTCCATGGGCTCATCAAAGACGTGCAACCGACTGCTCACTGTAGCAGTGAGAGCCACAAAGTAGAAATTTCCCAAATGGATAAATAAATTGTGGTACCTTCACACACAGGGATACTCTACAGCAATGGAAATGACAGAAGTACAACTCCGAGCTCATGGATGCAATGTGGAGCACAGGAAGGTAGATAACACTGTTTGAGCGCGTTTGTAAATTAAAAAACCCGCAAAGGAAAATGACTGCTTTGGGGCGGAGGACAACAGGGATTGGAAGGGAGCATTGGGGGCTTCTGCAAATTTGGTAAAATGTTCTGTTTCTTGATCTGGATGCCGATGACGTGAGCATTCCATCTGGGACAACAGAGCAAGATTAAGCTCTGTGAACCGTTCTTTATGCATATGTCTTGGAAGAATATATTCACAAAATACACAATATATTCGAAGAAGTATTGATTACTTATCTTCATGGTAAATTCTGTCATGATCACTTCACAATTAAAATTTCAGACAACCAGGTGCAACCCAAGGCATAATTCTGGTGTATGTCACGTTCGTATTTTTTACCTAAGTTCAACATTCTCTTTCTGGGTCTTTTCTATCTTTTTATAAGCAACTCCCAAGCAAAAGCGGCTACATCCCATGCTTTCATTTCTCATTTTGCTGGCAGAGTTAAAAAAAATTTTTTTTAATGTTTATTTTTTAGAGAGAGAGGAGAGGAGAGGGGCAGAGAAGGAGATACAGAATCCAAAGCAGGTTCCAGGCTCCAAGCTGTTAGCACAGAGCCCAGCACGGGGCTCAAACTCACAAACCGTGAGATCATGACCTGAGCCAAAGTCAGACACTCAACTGACTGAGCCACCCAGGCTCCCCTCCCTGACAGAGTTTAATATGTGCACAAATCACCCAGGGACCCTCTTAAAATCCAAGAGCTTCAGCAGGTTCATGGTGGGGCTTCAGAGTGTGCAGATCTAGAACCACTACCAGGTGGTGCCCATCTGAGCCCCTTGAGTAGCGGTGCCTGAGAAAAGATGTGATTTAAAAGCAGCATCGGGGCACCTGGGTGGCTCATGTGTTTAAGCAACCAACTCTTGATTTTCACCTCAGGGCATAATCTCACAATTTATGGGTTCGAGCTTCACAGCAGGCTCCATGCTAGCTAGCAGCCTGCTTGGGATTCTCTCTCCTCTCTCTCTCTCTCTCTGCTCCTCCCACACACACTCTCTCAAAATAAGGAAACTTTAAAAAAAGTTTAAAAAAGTAAAAAAAAATTGGGGCGCCTGGGTGGCTTAGTCGGTTAAGCGTCCGACTTTCACTTAGGTCATGATCTCGCGGTTCGTGGGTTCGAGCCCCGCGTTGGGCTCTGTGCTGACTGCCAGCTCGGAGCCTGGAGCCTGTTTCAGAGTCTGTCACTCCCTCTCTCTCTGACCCTCCCCTGCTCATGCTGTCTCTCTCTCTCTGTCCTAGAAATAAATAAAACATTAAAAAAATAAAATAAAAAAAAAATAATAAAGCAGTGTCTGTTGAGCTCCTGGGAACTGAAAAATGCCTCATCCGAGAAACATAAGCGTGCAACTAGCGACTTTCTTATGGCTGAATTTTGGGACTTCTATCTGGTGGAACACTCCTGGGATTCCCTGTACCTCTCACATTGTATCCTTGTTAGCAGCGCCCAATTCAGGGACCAAAACTAGTAGCTGGGGACCTTAGAGGAAGAACCTTTCCTACTCTAATGAATTTCATCTGTTTCTCATTAATATTTCAGCCTTTGGACTTCTTGGCACAATCCCTTTCCCACAGCATCTGCAAGAGGGAAGGAGGGAGGGACGCCTGGGTGGCTTAGTCAGTTAAGCGTCCGACTTTCGCTTAGGTCATGATCTCGTGGTCCGTGGGTTCGAGCCCCTCATTGGGCTCTGTGCTGACTGCCAGCTCAGAGCCTGGAGCCTGTTTCAGATTCTGTGTCTCCCTCTCTCTCTGACCCTCCCCTGCTCACGCTGTCTCTCTCTCTCCTAGAAATAAATAAAAAACTTAAAAAAATTAAAAAAAAAAAAAAAAGAGGGAAGGAGGGAAAGAAGGAGAAGGAGGAGAAGGAAGACAGAAGCAAGCAAGCGGACAGTTTGCCCAGGAAAGGGCAGTAGTGTGGAATGCTGGCGTGGCTTGCCGTGGGCCAAGGCCACATCAATCCAGGTCAGGTGCTCAGTTCGGACTCACAGCTACTGTGATGAAGAATGGGACTACAGGGTAAGGACGGAGGGGTAGGGACGAAGTCCATTTCCCCCCAGGGGGCATCTCAGAGCCATAAACACATGCAGGGCAAGCCTTTTCTTGGCAGACAGAAAAATAATAGGAACCACAGAAAGTTGCACAGAAATGTGGTATGCTCTTTTGGAGTGTTTAGGCATTTGGAAGGGGTGCAGGAGGAATATAACATATGTATGGGGTTTTTCCAGATTCAAGTATATACATTTTATAGCCTAGAGCATTTTTAAAATGGTCTCTGATCTTTTCTCTTTTTTTTTTTAATGTTTTATTTATTTTTGAGAGAGAGAGAGAGAGAGAGAGAGACAGCGTGAGTAGGGGAGGGTCAGAGAGAGAGGGAGACACAGAATTCTAAGACAGGTTCCAGGCTCTGAGCTGTCAGCACAGAGCCCGACCTGGGGCTCAAACCCACAAACCATGAGATCATGACCTGAGCTGAAGCCGGATGCTTAACCGACTAAGCCACCCAGGTGCCCCTAAAATGGTCTCTGATCTTTTCAGGAATCTCAGAAACTGGGAACACCTGAAAAACTTTCTTAGCAGCTGTGGTTAATTTTATGTGTCAACTTGGCGAGGCTACTATACTCAAATACTTGGTCATACACGTCTGGCTATTGCTGTGAAGGCATTTTTTAAATGACACTAACATTTAAATCAGTAGGCTTTGAGTTAAGCACATTCCCCTCCATGATGCGGGCAAGCATCATCTGATGAGCTGAAGACCTTAAGATAAAAGACTGACCACCCTGGAGGAAGAAGGCATTCTGCCCATCCCTCTGCCTACAGTGACTCTTCCCTAGGTATCCAGCCTCCTGATCTACCTCTGTAGACTTTGAACTTGCCAGCATATGCAACCAAAGAAGCAAGTCCTTAAAATAAATTGTTTTCTCTCTCTTATACACACACACACACACACACACACACACACACACACACACATTTTATAGTTTCTGTTTCTCTAGGGAACCCTAAACAATATGGTAGTTTAAATCAATGCATTATTTTGGGGCCAATCTCACATAAACAAACATATACCAGCTTCACAGCATATACAAGCTAGCACTGCCTAAAAGAGATGAATAAGACTACTCAACTTATTCAGTTAAATAAATTGAATTCAGTGAGAACTGAATTATTTTTCACTTGGCGAATACGAACTTTAAGTGTCATTCACTGGAGTAGGCCACTTTTTAAGGGCTCCAAATTCTCAGCTATATCATAACATTTTAATTGTCACAGGGCTCATTAGGACTGTAACAACCTGTCTGAAGAATCTGCAGTTTTGTGGACTGATGGATTTTCACTGGCCTGAAGACAGCTTATTCACTGTAATCTTTTAGCAGCAAGGTGATGCATTATCCCCTTAGACCAGTATAAAGCCTCCAAATCTGTAGACACAGAACGAACCTCACACTTGGCCCTGACTTTGTACCTGGCCCTTCCCCCTCATGAATTTGTACTGAAGACCTGGACTGCTCCGCCACAATGTGTGTTCCTACAGCTTCAATCAGCTCGTTCCCTAGGTCAACAGGCAAGTGACCCTAAAATGGAAGCTGTGTTTCCCAGCATATTAAGGCTCTGCGTCCCCATGTATCAGCCACCAAATGTAAATCCATTCCAAAAGCTGCAGCAGCGGGCTGAGGTAAATTCAGGGCTGACACAATGCCCACTCAGCCGGGGGTCTTCCTCTGGGCACAGATGGTCCACGTGCTTTGTCTTGGTTCTCTCAGAGCTTTGTGCGTTTTGTCCTTGTCTCTGTAAGTCAGCAGCCACAACCTATATACCTCCTCCATCAAGCCACCTTCATCTTCAAAAAAATTAAATGTAATATCCTATATTTTTGTTTTTTAAAACATGTGCAGGTATTCCTGGACTGCATTTCTATGTCTACGTCTCTAACATGACTGGGGCGCCTGGGTGGCTCAGTCAGTTAAACATCCGACTTCAGCTCAGGTTATGCTCTCATGGTTCATAAGTTCGAGTCCCACATCAGGCTTTGTGCCGACAGCTCGGAACCTGGAGCCAGCTTCAGATTCTCGTCTCCCTCTCTCTCTGCCTCTTCCCTGCTCACACTTTGTGTCTCTCTCTCTCAAAAATAAATAAACATTAAACATTTTTTAAAAACTCTAATATGGCTTTCTTTTTTTATTGTGTTAGTATCTCATTAGGATTATTACTGGGTTTTTTTTTCAGTGTTCTGGTTACAAAGGTATACAATATTGAGTGATCTGCCCCATGCTATTTTTCTTCATACGTCCTACGTGTTTGCAGAGTACTATGTCTTTCCAGAATGCATGCACCCTGGTAGAGCAGAAATGCCTATACTGTAATTCATTAACATCCCCAAGCTGACCATTTCTGCCAGACTGTGAAGTACTTGCTGCACTGTGGGTCCCCAAGGAGGCAAAGAAAAAATATTTTGCATCACAAACACCAATGCTGGTTTATAGCATTTCCGTCAGAAAACATGACATATGAATGTCCTAAAACATGGATTTTCTAAGCAAATGTCGGTGGACTCTCCCAGAATTCTTCCACCCCAGCCCAGAGCAGACTATAACTCTGTTCTATGAAAGCAAGAATTACAAAGTGACCGTGTCACGACAAGGGATGATATGGTGCAGCCGCCATGCCCTATAGATGGGTCACAAGTCAGCAACTGTGCCACTAGCTCCCGGGAGCCCTTCCACCTCTGCCTGCAGGTGATGCTCTCACCACTGCTTTTGGATTTCAGAACGAATAACTCATTTGCATGCGTTTCCTTTATATCCAGAACATTTAAAAAATATTCCTGGTCAAAGATATTACAACCAAACGGCCGCCTGAACATGCTCCATAATTTTATTTTATTTTTTTATGTTTATTTATTTTTGAGAGAGAGAGAGAGCATTAGTGGAGGAGGGGCAGAGAGAGAGGGAGACACAGAATCTGAAACAGGCTCCAGGCCCTGAGCTGTCAGCACAGAGCTCGATGCGGGGCTCGAACCCACGAACTGTGAGATCATGACCCGAGCTGAAGTCGGACGCTTAACCGACTGAGCCACCCAGGCACCCCTCACGCTCCATAATTTTATAATTGTAAATAATCACAATGGGGTATTGTCGCTGAACAGGTTCATAAAATGTCCCAAAACTAAATTTTTAAAGAACTGAAATTGAACAGAGTGGCTGCCCCTGGTATGTGTATGTGGCTAGAGGGTATCCTCAGAATGTGTCCTGATCTCCAGCGTTTCTCCCTGCTCACCTAAAAGCAGCAGGTATGAGCACATTAAAGGGGCAAAGCTTGACAGACCCTGTATTTGGAACTGCTCAGAAACCAAAGACAGAAACAAAAAACAAGGCACAGAACTGTGATAACTCTTCAAATTTCTCATCTCTCTGAAAAAAAATCATATTTCTTTAACTTTTTTTCATGGTAAGAAACATACATGAAATCTATCTTTTTAACAAAATTTTCAGTGTACAGTCCTGTATTGAACATTATTGTAAAGCAAATCTCCAGAATTATTTCATCTTGGATGACCGAGATGTGACACCCATCAAACAACCCCCACCATCTCCTGCCCCGGCCCCTACAGCCACCATTCTACTTTCTCCTTCCAAGAGTCTGACTACTTAGGATACTTCATAGAAGGGGAATCATGCAGTTTTTGTCCTTCTGTGACCAGCTTATTTCACTTAGTGTAATTCCTCAAGGTTCATCTACGGTGTCCCACATTGTGGGAATTCCTTATTTTTTAAAGCTAAATGACATTCCATTGTATGTATATACACTTTCTTCATCCATTCATCTTAGATTGTTCCCACCTCTTGGCTATTGTGAATAATGCTACAATGATCACGAGTGCAGATATCTCTTTTGAGATCCTGATTTTAATCAATTCTCTTGTATACATACCCAGAAGTGGGACTGCTGGATCATATAGTAGTTTTGGAGGTTTTTTATGTTTATTTATTTATTTTGAGAGAGAGAATGAATGCACAGGTGTGTTGTGGAGGAGCAGAGAGAGAGAGAGAATCCCAAGCAGGCTCAGTCTGTCAGTGCAGATGGGGCTCGATCTCATAACCATGAGATCGTGACCTGAGCCAGAAATCAAGAGTTGGACATTTAACTGACTGGGCCACCCAGGCACCCCATATGGTAGTTCTATTTTTAATTTTGTAAGAAACCTCCACATTATTTTCCATCGTGGCTGCACCATTTTATATTCCCACCAGCAGTGAGCCAGGATTCCATTTCTCCACATCCTCACTAGGAGTCCTTACTTCCTGGTTTTTTGATAATAGCCATCCTAACAGGTGTGAGATGGTGACTCACTGTGGTTTTGATTTGCATATCCCTGACAATTAGTGATGTTGAGCATCTTTCCATCTCTGTGAAAAATTTTTTTGCCTGAAGGACAAAGTATTTCAACAGTAAAAGATAATACCACTGCAGTGTATTATACCTAAATCCTTTTAATTGTAAGCAGAAAGTCATTCCATTCTGATTGACTTTGGTCCAAGTCTCAAAAATTACGACATGCTTAAAAACTGTGACATACATTAAATGTTCTAGGTTCAAATGAAGAGAAAGACATCAGGGTATAAGAGGTTCTGGACATCCCAATGCATTCAGGACTCAGCCCTCCGCCCCCCGCCCAGGACACAACTATCAAGGCACCAAAACCTGGAGGCAGAAAATACTGCACAGCAACATCTGTTGAGCCTGAACAACGTAACTCCCAAAAGTACAATGATATCCAAGAGGGGAAAAAAGTAATAGAGAGAAACTGTCTTTGGGTCAAAAAATACTACTCACAAACTTGGGAAATGGAAGCAATAGCACAACTCCTTATTTAGGGGACCACGCAATCACATGCGCACATCAACATCGGGGTAAAACTATACCTGACACTTGAATTTACCAGGGTGTCTTCGAAGGTAGGAAACAAAAAATACAAACTAGAAATGGTAGCTTTCCCAACGCTATGCCTTGACCTTCAAAGAGTCTGCAAAATTAGAATTTCCTCTTAAAATCTGAATTTGTCACCATCTTTTATAAGCTGGCATCATTGACAGCACTGAGCCTGCATCCAGCATGACAGTTCACTCTGTCCTCCAGGTAAAGCAGAGGCTGGTTCTGGGTTCAGTGTTACCCACCTGGCCCGAAAGCCTCTGAGTTTGTGAGCCCCCTTCCATGACGTCACACACAACCCACAGGATGGTAAGAGAAGGGAACGTGGAGGTCATGTGACAGGTGCCTACAGTCTCTCACCGGAACTGTAACACCTAACACCACCACAGGAGCTAAAAGGACATGACTTCTGTATCGAAGACAGGAAGAAACTCTGAATTTTAGTTCACCTGTTTGATTTCTGACCACCAGGAAGAGCCGAACCCAGACCATCCACTCATGATTCTTCCCATTCTATAACCTTACTGATGCTGTCACCTCTGAGTAAAGACAAGCTGGCCAAGAAACTCTGATATCTGGCAGGGTACTATTTTAAAACACTCAGTGTCTAGCCCAGTCCCAGATACATGTGGGTATGAAGGAAAGAAGGAGAGAAGGAAGGAAGAAGGAGAAAGGAAAGGGGAAGGAAGGAAGGGAGGGAGGGAAAGGAAAGGAAAGGAAAGGAAAGGAAAGGAAAGGAAAGGAAAGGAAAGGAAAGGAGGGAGGAAGAGGGGGAGGAAGGATGGACAGACATAGAAAAAGGCAAAAAGAGGTTTTTTTCTGTTGGATAAATGACAAGATTAGAAGCAATTCCAGATGAACTTCTTCAACAGTATTATGCCCTCAAGTTAGAAGACAGACAAGATTAGAGCCCCTGGGTGGCTCAGTCGGTTAAGCATCCAACTTTGGCTCAGGTCATGATCTCATGGTTTGTGGGTGAGCCCCACGTCAGGCTCTGTGCTGACAGCTCAGAGCCTGGAGCCTGTTTCAGATTTTGTGTTTCCCTCTCGCTCTCTGCCCCTCCCCCACTTGGACTCTGTCTCTCTCAAAAATAAATAAACATTAAAAAAAATTTTAAATGACAGACAAGATTGATAGGCAATGAAAAATAAAGAAATGAACATTTCCAATCCTATATTGTTCTTGAGAATTTCAAGTCCTTTAATAACAATATATCTCACACTTGATTAACGTGCAGACCTTACTTAAAAATGTCTCCTATGAGTTCCAGAGTTGACATAAATATTGTCTATACCATGCTGCTTAATCAAGAACAAACATAAACCACATATAAACTTCTTATACTTACAGCTCCAAAACATTTAGAAGATCAACATGCATTTACAAAATCAATGAAATTAGAATTAGCAACCTTCATCTAATCAGAGAGGGGATGCACTTCCATCTGAAACTAAATTACCGTAGCCAACATCAATATAGTAGTAGGCTTGCATGTGGCTCTTTGGAGCACACCAACATGACCAAAACCCTGCTCTCCTATCACTTTCCACTGAGACCACAGACAATCCAGCGGTCTGTGCTGTCAGCCACTTGACATGAACATGTCATCCATCCACTGTTCTGCCTTCCTTGTCAGCCCACGAATGCAGCGCTGTGGGGTGCCACACAATCTTAACCACAAAGGCAGGCTCTGAAACAGTGCAGCCAAATCTGAAAGGTAGGAGTCATCCAGGCGATTCCAAATGTGGGCAAATCTGTTTGTGTTATATTTCACCGAAATGAAAACAAGAACATTCAGGATTCTAAGACTCCCAGGTACACATGCAAAGACCTCAAAGGCTCTGTGGCCCCTGATTTCAGAAACACTCTTGACATGAAATGTCCACAGCCTGGAGAATGTGCCAGGAGGCATTTTTTCATTGATTATACCACATGCCAGTTCCTTCAGGTCCTATGTATCAGAAACTCCTACATATCTCAGAAGGTGAGACAATAAGCTCTTTGAAGGTCAGGGTCAAGTCTGCAATGTCTCTAGTGCCTAGGACACTAGCAGGCACATCAAGTGAACGAGAGGAAGGATTACAGAAACATGTTTGAGCTACAGCATCTGTGTATCTTTTTATAAGACATACAGACTAAGTCCTTGAGGGTTACAGTTCACTATTCTCCTTTTATAACTACTCTGATAAAAGCAATTATAATTTGGAAAATCCTGAATATTTACAAGTTGAAGCAATGGAATTTTTTTTGAGGAACTAACTCCAGGAAAATCATGTGACATACATATATTCCCCCATTACAACTTCCCTGTAGAAAACAGTGTTTACTTTCCATTTTACAACCTGATAGAAGACTAATATCATCAAACAGAAGCAGGCTGAACACCCATGATAAAGAACCGCTTCCCATTTCTTCCTCCCAACTACATGCTGCAGTCAGAAGCTGCCTCAACAAGTTACACATGAAGCAAGAATGTACACTGCATACACCATCCTAGGAGGTAAAAACCCAGGCGTCTGAATGACCATGGTGCCCTAACCTCTCCCAGCCTCCACACCTCTGTTTGAGGCAGATCAGTGCGACAGGGCTACTTCCATTTTTCAAATGAAATAATTGTGTAACCCAGGCAGAAATGAAGAAACAGGCAAAGATTTCTTCTTTTTTCTTTATTTTTGAGAGAGAGACAGAAAGTGCAAGCAGTGGAGGGACAGAGTGGGGGAGGTGATGACAGATGATCTGAAGCCGACTTCACACTAACAGCAGAGAGCCCGATGCAGGGCTCAAACTCACAAAATGTGAGATCATGACCTGAGCCAAAGTCGGACGTTTAACTAAGCCACCCAGGCAACCCTAGAAACAGGTAAAGATTTCTATATGCACAGTGACAGGAGTAGTATCACCATGAATCTGAACAGTGATTCAGGGGAGAAGTAAGTCAAAACTTCAGGTTAAAAGACAAGCTAAGAGGGGCGCCTGGGTGGCTCAGTCAGTTAAGCATCCGACTTCAGCTCAGGTCATGATGTAACAGCTCATGGGTTCAAGCCTCGCATTGGGCTCTGTGCTGACAGCTCAGAGGCTGCTTCGGATTCTATGCCTCCCTCTCTCTCTCTCTGCCTCTCCTCCCTTGTCTCTCTCTCTCAAAAATAAATAAGCATCAAAAAAAAAAAAAAAAAGACAAGCTAAGAGAGCAGTCTATGGTTCTTGGAAAGCAGTCTTCTGAAGGACACCCCATTTTAAGCCTTTTTCTTTATGTCCACACCATAAGGGCGGGATAAAAATTCTCTTATCAAAACCTGAGAACAAAGACCTGAACAATCAGTGAGATCTCACAGTCTGAGCAGGCTACCAACCACATGGCCAGAATCAATGGTCTTCTAAGGACAGGAAGGCCAGAACACATTGCTGGGGCCAGGGGGCCTTGATGAAATTATTATCTGGAGATGAAATTCAAATATCAAAACCAGCAAGTGGAGCCCATAAAAGCCAAGCTGCGGACAGACTCCTACAAAGCCCAGGAGCAAGTCTTGGTAGGTTCGAGGCAGAGCTGTGTTTTTTGTTTTTTTTTTTTTTTATTTTTTAATGTTTCATTTATTTCTGAGAGAAAGAGAGAGAGAGATGGCATAAGCAGGGGAGGGTCAGAGAGAGAGGGAGACACAGAATCCGAAGCAGGCTCCAGGCTCTGAGCTAGCTGTCAGCACAGAGCCTGACATGGGGCTCAAACCCACAACCGTGAGATCATGACCTGAGCTGAAGTTGGATGCCTAATCAACTGAGCCACCCAGGCGCCCCAGAGCTGTGGTTTTCTTAACAAATAAGTTTCTCCTGCTCAGCAGCAGGGTACTGAATGACACACCGAATTACAAAAGACATACTAAAGAGGAGAAAACAAAAAAAGCAAAAGACCAGCAACAGTTGAAATATAAATATCCATATAAACACCCCACTTCTGAGCCCAGAAAAGGCAGAGAATTCTGGAAGCCTGTGGCTAGTACACTGACAGATCCCAAAGCCAGCACCAGAGGCAAATGTCATACCCAGGCAAAAACACCCTTAATCCTCTTCCAGGACTGGGATCCAACCCACTGTAGTGTCTCAAGGCTGGAACAAATCTTTACCTCCTCGGATAAGCACCAGATACATTCCTGGCCACATGAGGAGAAAATATATATTTATCTACAAACACACAAGATGCCCACATTTTGGAGATACTCAAGAGCTAAAATCAGATAGAACAAAGCTGATTTTTTGCCTTTCCCGTCTCTAGGTGGCTCACGGCCATTAACTCATTCAGTGGAAAGAGAGGGGAAACTGAGACACTATCCCATCTGTCCATCTATCTGTTCATCTCTGTCTTTCCCCTCCCTTCACCTGTACCCCCTCTCGCTCCAAGTCTCCAGTCCTCTTTCTGAGTTTATCTTTCTCTGCCTTCATCTCTCTTCTGCCTCCCCATCTTGTGATCTTGTATCAGATCACAGAAAGGAAGAGCCTTCGTGAAACAACCATGCTATTATAAAAGAAGACAACCACAGAGCACCTGGGTGGCTCAGTCCATTAGGCATCTGGCTTCAGCTCAGGTCAAGATCTCATGGTTCATGAGTTTGAGCCCCACGTCGGGCTCTGTGCTGACAGCTCGGAGCCTGGAGCCTGCTTCGGGTTCTGTATCTCCCTCTCTCTCTCTCTCTCTCTCACTCTCTCTCTGCCCTTCCCTGGCTTGTGTGTTGTCTCTTTCTCTCTCTCAAAAACAAATCAACGTACATACATACATACATACATACATACATAAATGAAGGCAACCAGACTGGAAAGGGCTAACATGGAACCCAAGAAGGGGAAACGTAAAAGAAACCCTGAGCAGCAGGGAAGCTATACTTCATAGCTACATGTTTTAATCATGTCCTGCTTAAGTAGGATTGGTGTTCAGCCATGGATCTTTTTCTCAGTTTCCATAATCATCCCTATAGCTATATGGAGATGCTGAAGTACACTGTTTTTGACACTGCATACACAACTCACAGGTCGGTAGTTTTAGTTCTTCTCAATTAAATTTATTGCTTCTAAATTGTCAATATAAAAGCCTCCCCTTCAGCACTGTGTGCAGAAAGGTCACAAATCATGAGAAATAGACCCATCTGGGTGCCTGAACAAATGGTGCCTGGCGGGTGCCCAATCACACTAGCACCTGTCACCTTACCAGCACCACCTTGGGTCTGTCCCTGATCTGGCCATCATTTACCTGTGCCCACACACAAATCCACTGTGCATCTGGTGGTAGCTGGATCCTCACAGTTCTGTTTGTGAAAACATGGGGTTCTAAGCTGATCTTTCAAAGTGAAATCAAGTCACAAACAACATAATTGCAGCAAATGGAGTTGAGGAAGCTCTGAAAAGCTTCAGCTCCAACTAGAGGAAAGAGTTCTGCCATCCCCCCGACTCCTGGTCAAATGCTCAATGTACCCACAGCGCACAGGCACACGGACACACACACACGCACCTTATGTCCCTCCCTCCTTGCTGACCTTGGAACACCACAACCAGCTCACACCTGAATATTAAAAAAGAAGAAGGAAGGAATCAACAAAACCAATGAAGAAAATGCACATAACATGATCGAACTGCATTCTCAGTATACGAACCAAGGAATCAAAGAACACAGGTTTATTCCATTCGTTTTTGCAAACATTTACCAGGCATATTTATTATCTACTAGGTACAAAACTTTCTTTCATAACGCCCCTGGCACAAGATATTGGGCAGGCTAGGTTATTACGAGTCTGTTCTCTGTCTCTCGCCCAACATTCTCTTCCTGCTTCGTGGAGTTTTCTTGGCCCTGTATGATCTTCCTTCCTGAATTCTCTTATATAACCACATCGCCAGGCCCAGTCTGGGTTCACCAGCCGGCTGACCTAATTCCAGTTCTCTAGGAAGTGGTGATGACCATCCTGATCCTGAAGACCACTTACACCTGCCCAGCTCTCAGCTTAACAGGTCACTTGACTACTCGGGACATTTTCTCTTTTATCTGCTAAGTAAAAACCAACTTGTGAGTGTGCTGTCCCACAGCCCAGAGACCATTCTGATCCTTTCACACAGTGCAACGTTATTTCTTCTCTGAGATCACAATTACTGATGACTGGGGAGTTTAACCCAAACTTGCTTAGTATTTTACACCAGAAGCTTGGATGGTCTTACAGAGAGAAATTCTGTCAACACTACCATATTTTGCCCTTAAAGGAGCCCAACTCTTTTATCTATACCTGTTCTTCTCACACTAGGCATGAAAACCCCTTGGATAAGCATGGGATAAAGCCACCAGAACAAATGGCACATCCTCCTAGAGAAATAATTTTCCCACTGGAGGAAAATATAATATTTTACATTAAAATAAGCTCCAATGTATTATGGAGAAAAATGAACAAGTGCATGACCTTTTTTACTGTATCTTTATTTTTGAGAAAGAGAAAGCATGTGCATGCACTCGCCCAGGACCAGGACAGAGAGTGGGGGAAAGAGAGAGAATCTTAAGCAAGCTCCATGCTCAGCGCAGAGCCTGATGCCGGGCTTGATCCCATGACCCTGGGATGATGATGACCTGAGCCAAAATCAAGAGTCAGATACTCCGAGCCACCGAGGTGCCCCCATGACCTTTTTAAAATAAAAACCCAAGGGGCGCCTGGGTGGCTCAGTCAGTTAAGTGTCCAACTTCGGCTCAGGTCATGATCTATCTCACAGTTCATGGGTTCGAGCCCCGCGTCGGGCTCTGTGCGGACAGCCAGCTCAGAGCCTGGAGCCTGTTTCCAATTCTGTGTCTCCCTCTCTCTGATCCTCCCTTATTCGCTCTGTCTCTCTCTTGCTCTCTCTCAGAAATAAAAAACATTAAAAATTTTTTAAAACTAAAAAAATAAAAACCCAAGACTTCAAAGAAAGCTCCTGGTTGCAGTAGCCCCTTGGGTTATGTCCTGTATGTATGGAATTTCTTGCAAATAACCCTCTCTCCTTTAAATGTTCTTTCATGAATTTTTTGAGAAATGTTTCACCAGCACTATACATTTTCTGAAGGCATGAACTACATTTCATCCTTTTTGTCCCCAGGGACCTAGGACAGTACCTAAGACAGTGTCGGACACAAAATAAGCACTCAATAATGTTTGCAGAATTAATTTGGCTGAAATAATGCCAACGGCATTATCAGCAACAAAGGAGTTCTGTCACATTTGGAGGAGAGGAACAGAAGGTGAACAGCTGGATGAGGAAAGTAGAATGGAAGCAACTGAATTTACCAAAAACAGTTAATGGCTGCCATGGTAACAATCAGATGCAGCAGTTCAGTTTAGTTCTTTTCCACTTGAACAAGTACAGGAAGGCAAATATTGTACTTGTTAATCTCCAATCAGAAGGGGGTGGGGCTTAAAACAAGTCTACTGGTGAAGCTGGTGCCCATTAAATTCAGAAACATTTGAAGAGTTTGGAAATGTACCATGATAATTACAATATCACCAATACAGTTAAATCCTGGTTTGTATACTGATTCTAAGAAGATCAATCTAAATCACTTAATGGTTAAGTGTCATATATATGCTTCTGAGGGTTGACAACTGTGAAAAATAGATCCCCGTGTGGATATAAAGCATGGCCTGGGTTCACCTTTCTTTATTCCTAAAATTGTTACCTTTTTTCATTAGTCAGACCCAAACCAAGTTACAGATAAGAGATAACTCAGTACTGTTTATAGCAATGTTTACATTTTTCTACTTTCCTGGTAGAGCCATTGCATTTTAATTCATTTGCAAATAATAGAAAAATGGGTATCACACCCACTTTCTCTACACAATCTGTCTCATACTGCACTGAGTCACTCTCCATGCCTCCCTTTCCAAACTGGAGGGAGGAGCTGGGCAGAGGAGGAAGTGGGACCCAGATCTGCAGGTCCACACTGTGAATGAGTGAGGCAGACCGCTGTCCCCTCCCAGGGCTATTTGCTTTTCTGAATCTTACGTCTAAGATATGTGAACTGCCAGCCAAAACGACACCTTTCAGTTCTTAATAATGACAGCGCCCCATAAACTTTTAACCAAAATTCCAAACAGAGAGCAGAAATACATTTTACAGCATTCACGTGTTTGTAGTGCCTGAGGAAGGAGTGAAAACAGCAGTTCAAGACATACCAAGGCAAGAAAGCTGGGACAGATGCAAATTACTTTTGCATAAAACCTGACTATCTTTCTCTCCCTGCCCTGCTCCTGCAGGCATTCCCTGAACCCCTGAGAATTAAGTTACTAACTTGATATTATTTCTGTCGGAGCCATAGGAGAAGAGAACTGGTTGTATGGTTTTATCACTTGATTCCATTGTATAAAACCAGTTTTTCAGTGCAACAACATCTGGGATCAAATCCCTGCTCTTTTTATTAACTAGTCAAGTCCTTTAATGTTTTACAAGTCTAAATGTCTGAGTCTTTAAGTTTCTCCACCATTCAGAGATAAGAAGATCCACCTCTCAGGGTTGTTGCAAAAAAAATTTTTTTTTTATATTTTTATTTATTTCTAGGAGAGAGAGAGAGAGAGAGAGAGACAGCGTGAGCAGGGGAGGGTCAGAGAGAGAGGGAGATGCAGACTCTGAAATAGGCTCCAGGCTCTGAGCTGGTAGTCAGCACAGAGCCCGACGTGGGGATCGAACCCACGAACCGCGAGATCATGACCTGAGCGAAAGTCGGTCGCTTAACCGACTAAGCCACCCAGGTGCCCCTTAAAAATTTTTTTTTAATAATTATTTTTTAAGTAAGCTCTAGGTCCGACGTGTGGTTTGAACTCACCACCCCAAGATCAAGAGTCGCACGCTCCGCTGACTGAGCCAGCTGGGTGCCCCTAACATCGGCTTGTTACTCTTTNACTCTGAAACAGGCTCCAGGCTCTGAGCTGGCAGTCAGCACAGAGCCCGACGCGGGGCCCGAACCCACGAACCGCGAGATCATGACCTAAGCGAAAGTCGGACGCTTAACCGACTAAGCCACCCAGGCGCCCCAGGGTTGTTGCAAAAATTAAATGAACGAACTCTGTAAAATGCCTAGCACGCAGTACGCATCCATGAATACGCAAGTCCAGCCATATAAATGCCAGATATGTTTGGTCTTCTATGTAGTTGTCGGAAAACAACACATACAAAAACTACTTATAGAGGATGCTGATCGAAGCGACCCTCCTGCAGCCTGGGGGCCTTGGTAAAAGGTGCGATTAAATCTCGGGAGCGATCCCAAACCCTTGCCTGGGAAGAAACTCTGGACCCTGCGGATTTCACTGGGACCCAGGTAATTAACAAAGTGCCCTGTGCAGGGCTCAGAAATGAGCAAGCAGAACTTTCCCCCCAAAACCCGGACTCTGAACGCATCCCGTTCTTCAACTCTAAAGGGTCTCGTCTTGAAAAAGTTAGAGTCCGTGGATGCAGAAAAGAAACTCACAAACGTTAGGGCCCAGTGGGTCTACCCACTCGTGAGTTAAGAGGGAGACGGCAGCGCACCCGGGAATCCAGGAAACCCCATCCTCGCCTCCCGCCCTCCAACCCACACACCCACCTGGGGATGAACTTGGCCTCTTCCCCGAGTCGCTCCTGGAAGTCCTGCCAAGCCTGGACGGGGCTCGCCCGACCCCAGGGGGATGCCAGCGCCTCCGCAGCTTCCTCATCGCCCTCGTCCTCCACTCCGTCGTCGGGTTCGGGCCCCACCTCGGCCGCGGCCGGCGCGGGCTCCCGAGGCCCCCAGCCCCGGCGCCGCCCTCCGCGGCGGGCCCCGCGGAAGCCGCGCGCGAACTCCTGGAAGGTGATGGCGCCGTCGCGGTCCGCGTCCAGACGCTGGAACACGGCCTCGGCGTCTGCCGGCCGCACGCGCAGCTCCGCGCACAGCGCGCCGAACTCCTCGCGCTCCAGGCGCCCCGAGCGGTTCGCGTCGCAGGCGGCGAAGACGGAGCGCAAGCGGGCCAGCTCCTCCTGGTCCCTGTCCGCTTCCATCCCGCCGGGTGGGGACAGCGCAGACAGCTCCCGGGCGCGACGGGGCGCGCTGCCCGCCGGGGCTGTGGTGACGGCAGGGACTCCGGGGCCACCTGCTGCCGCCGGGAGCCGCGGCGAGTCCGGCGAGTCCGGCAGGTCCGGCCACTTGCAGGAATGTCCGGGCGGGGCGAGGCGCCTGGGAGGCCGGGGGCGGCGCGCTCCGACGCCTGTCCCAGGCGCTGCCCCAGCGGGCCCGGGTGCCGTGCGAGAGCGCCCCCGACTCGGCGCACCGCGCAGCCCCGCCCGCAACTGAGCGCCCGGGTGCGGCGGCCCGCGCTTCCCCGGCGGGCCGGCTCCGCCCAGCCAGGTGGGAGGGACGCCCGGCCCCGGTTCCCACGCCTCCGGATCCCAACGCGCTCTCCGCGCCAAGCTCGGGCCCGCAGAGCCTGGGGTACGGGCTCCTGGGTTTAGGGGCCCCTCTCCGAACCACCGCGGGGCTAGCGTCGCCAGGCCCTTCCGCGTAGACACTGCTCAGTAAAGCCAAGAGCTGGCACAAGTGTGCAAAGCTAACCGGACAGAAAGAGAAAAGAAAGATAGGCGTAGGATTCCAAATTGGTGAATGTTATGTGAATTTTATTGTGTTGAAATTCCGGGAAATTGGTAAACTTGTGCATATACTAGGTTTTTGTTTTTTGTTTTTTTACAAAGTAAACTAGAAGTTTTACAAAAGACCCCATTCTCTGATTTTACCGGTTTTGCTCTAACTCAGGTCCTTCCAACATTAAGGTGCAACTGGTTAATACATTTTAGAAATCACAAAGATTTTCCAGATACCCACATCCAAATATTTTTTTCTCATTCTATGTTTCCTCAATCCGAGAAAAAATTAATAACCAGGGCACCTGGGTGGCCCTGTCGGTTAAGCATCTGACTTCTGCTCAGGTCATGATCTCGCCCTTGATGAGTTCAAGCCCTGTGTGGGGCTCTGCTGACAGCTCAAAGCCCAGAGCCTGCTTCTGATACTGTGCCTCCCTCTCTCTTTGTCCTTCCCCTGCTCTCTCTCGCTCTCTCTCTCTTTTTCTCTCAAAAAAATTTTTTTAATTTAAAAAAAAGAGTTAATAGCCAAAATCCTTTGACAGACAGCAACATTTAAACAAGATGGGGGTTGCTTTCTTCTTTTTTTAAACAAATCTTATGGAAATTATATATCCAAAAGCATGTTACCCTTTGATTTTAAACACTTATTTCAATGATGCTATTGTCTTTAATACTGACTGTTTAATGCGTACAAGATCTTTAAAATTCTATCATTTTGATTTTTTTTTAATCTTGTCCGGTTTCCAAGAGACCCTTACTCTCTCATATGACTTATGCATATGTCCCCTTTGGTGACTCTATTAGCCTGTGAAAATGCATTTTGATTATTCCTACTTTATTTACTTTGTCCGTTCCCTCCATGCCTTTCACTTTTTTTTTTTATTTACTGCCAGTTCTTTTAGTTGTGAGTCTGTATTTCCATTTTATCTCATTCTGGATTTTCTTTATTGCTTATTACTTTGATTTTTTATATGATTAAAATAAAGTAGGGGATTTGACTGACATTCTCCCAGGCTGGTGTTCTTAAACATAAAGCTAAGCGCTAACCCTCTGAGGAACTGTTAATTCTTGAATAGTACAATAAACAGGGTCAACACTCAGCATCTATCAAGCTGTAAATACCACTGATAATCGCCATCTGTAAATTTAACTGGTAAATTATGAGAGGCATTCTATTAGAGGCCCCGGTCTTAGCAATCTAATTGCTAAGTGAATAGTGTTCCATACAAGTGGACAGCTAATACATTGAAATGAATTTTATCATTCGTGCAATATAAATTGTTATTGATTTCGAGTTTATGTGCTTTCCTGTTTACTCTAAAGATTGATTTTTCCATATAAAGTAAAAAGTGGCTAGCTTGGTAATGCCTTTAAAGCTTTAGAAATAAACATGTTAAACTGAATCTTTGAAGTATTATTATCATTATACTGTTAGCAACTAAATATCTGCAGTTTTCAAAATAGCTGACAATATTTGTAACTGCTTACATAGAAGTGCCTTCTTGAAAACTGCTCATGCAACTTCATTCCTGAATTCACTCTGACCTTTGCACTTGGTTTCTAAATGCTTATATTTTTTGACCTGCTCTGCCATTTCACTGAGTCCCTTTGCTGAAGGGTCATCAAGAAATACAGATTATTCCAAATGTCTTGTGTACACATATTTTCATTTCTGGTGATAGTGATCCACTCCAGACCTACTACAAGTTATCTGTCACTGCCTAAGAACACAACACAGTGATTTAAGACAGCTGCCAATTTCATTTGTTCATAATTTCATTGTCATCAGGTTGGTCAGAGCTCAAGTCCTTTTTCTGCCGGCTTGCCTGGGATCATGTAGTCATGGTGGCTTCACTGTGGCTGCATGGTGTTAGAAAGCCTCGCTCCTGTCTGGAAGTTGGTGCGGGCTGTGAGTTGGATTGTGTGTCTGCCGAAGGCTAGCATGGTGGCGGTGATCCAAGAGAAGTCCCAATGCACAGAGGCCTTTCCGGCCTCAGTTTGTGTGGTGGTTGCTGATATTCCATTGATCCAAGGCAAGTCACATGGCGAAGCCTTACATCAGTGTGGGAGGGGACTATACAAGGGCACGGATATGGGGAGATGTGCTTTATTAGAGACCCTTTACTGTAACAACATACCATAGCTAGGGGACTGGGACAGCACTAATACATTTCCTCAAGTTCTTGTCCTGCTGACCTCTGTCCATTCTACATAACCACAACTGGATAGTTCTTTTAAATGCCAATTATTCTGTCCTTCTAGAGCTCAGTTGTTCTTAAACTGGGTAATTTTGTTGGCGAGGAGACACTGGGCAATGTGTGGAGACATTTTTGGTTGCCACCATTTGTAAAGGGGGAGATTATACTAGCATCTCGTAGGTAGAGGCCACAGATACTGCTAAGCATCCTGTGATCCACAGCACTAGCTTCGCATGATAAAGAATTATCTGGCCAAAAATATCAATAAAGATTAAGAAAGCCTGCACACACAACCCCCCCCCAAAAAAAAGAAACCCTAGCTCATAAACTCCCAGAGGTTCCCCAGTAAAAAGAGAACCAAGGGTGAACTCTTCATCTGGTCATTCATAGTCTTCTATCTTCCTTTAATCTCCCATCAGGGCTCCTACAATCCCCAAAGAAGCCACCCTTGATTATATAATTAATGTTAATAGTGTCTTATTGTCATTACAAAATGTAAATATCAAACACCCTTTAACTTTCCCCTCTTTGGTCTACCAAACCATTTCCCAGCCTCAGTGGAAGAGTTGGATTCTGCTTTTCCTACCAAAGTTTCCACAATTTCATTGTGACCTGTCACTTATAAGGGCATTGCTTGGTTTGTATTATGTCACCTCAAATAAACAGGCCACAGGAATGCTTTTTTTTATGGTTTTGTTTTTCAAGTTAAAATGGTAATCCATCTGGAATTCAGTTTGGGTCAGGTGTGAGTTGTAGATTTAACGTCACTATTTTTCTGGATTTCTACCTAGTTGTCTCAACTGTTTATTCAACTGTCTCTTCCCCATGGATTTGCATGTCACTTTTAGCATATACTTAATTCCTCCCTGTATTTGGGTTTCTTTCTGGACTTTCTAGTCTGTTCTGTCAAGAATCACTCACATTCTGAAAGGGCGCTTCAACTTACAAAAAGATTCCTAAAGTTCTTTTAGGAATCGTCTTTTGTATTTTTAAGTGTTTGCTTAGACATCAGTAAGTACGGGTCAGAGAAGGTCAGGGAGAAGAGCGGAGGAGGCAGTGAAGCTTAGAACTAATTTGTGAGGCACAAGCACAAATTGATAATACATCTGAAATTGTCATGTAAATCAGCTAATTTACAGAAAGAGTAAGGATCCTTCTGTGTATCTAAAACGTGAGGTACCTCTGCAAAGCCACTCACAAGTTACTGAGGAATGCTTTTGAATATACCAGCAATATACTCAGGGGAAGGTCTGGGTTATATAATCTGTCTCTGATTTTTTTTAAGAAAGAGGGGGAAGAAAGAAATAGGAAGCATTTCTTTTCTATTTTAGCATCCAGAAACAGCTAGCGAGAAATTGGAGATAACAGAGCAACCTTTGAGAGCCAGTGAATCAGTAGGTAAAGAGAGCTTGCCTGTATTTATCAGCATGACTTTGAGATAGATCAGCTTGCTCTGTGTCTGCTCAAGGATTTTAAAAATCAGAGAAAATCTTGATAGAGTGTGTTTCTCAAAACAGTGAAAAAATATTATTGTGAACAAGCACATTTCTAAGACACACACCGAAAAAAACTGGAAAAGAATTCTACTGTATCCCTTCTTGGATGAGATAAAGAAAGCTGTTGATATTTGTTAAATCTAAAATTCCCTAAATGTATTAACTATGGAAGTAAGAGTTTTGGTTTCATTTTGGCTGTTTCCATTTCTGAGGGCTTTCCATCAAGTTAATGATCTTGAGAACATACTTTGGGAAACCTCTTGACAGACAATGACCAGGGTGATAAGTCAGGAGAAATTATCCCTTGCCACAATTGGCCCAATTTCCTAGAGCGAGGAATAAGCCCCACCACTTAACCTCTTCTTCACCCAGTAAACGGGAGAGGCTTTTAATGGAAGCCTTTGTAATCTATCCTGTAGGATTTCCTTCAGGTGCAAGAGCCTTCCTCAAAGTCACTTAACACTGCAGTTACTCTCAGAAAGCTCCAGTAAGCCTGTTAAGATGCAACTAGATATCCAAGTAATGGCATACCACTGAGGGACCAATTAGTAGGTTCAAACCTATGCGCCCTTCAAGACCTTGAGTCTTCACTCTCTCATGAATACCTGCCATGGCTGGCTGTTCCAAAGGAAGTTACAGGAAAATTCTAAAGATTTTACAAAAAAGAATGTGTCAGCGAATTTACATCATAGTGATTTACTTACTCTTTATGTAAATTTGAAAAAAGAGAAAAGGATGATGTAACACCCATATACCCAGAAATTGCAAGTGTGAACATTTTATCAGATATATTTTTTTTGGAAATAGAGCATACAGATCCAGTTGAACTTCTTCTTTGATTATATATTCTTTCTGTAATCAGTAAACAGCATTGGTGTGTGTGTGTATGTGTTGGCAGTTAACAGACTTTGGTAAATCTTTCATTATAAAAAATTAAATATCTCTATAATGTTCTAAACTGTAGAAACACAAACCAGAGCAAGATAGACCATTCAGCACTAGAACTGGGTGAGAAGAGTTGAGTTTCAAACTTCTGATCCCATTTTTTGATGACTAAGCAAAGCTCATATGTCATTTTCCCATATTAAAAAAAAGTCTCCTACGTACATCTTGTTTCACTCAGTCGAAACAAAAGTTTGCATTTCGTATTATATATGCAGGTAATATAAAAAGAAATTCAGTGCAGTGAAAATACAACCATCTCAGTTCAACTTTTGGACAGTTAGGAAAAAAAAGGCCAACTGTGATAAACAGAACTGTCCAAAAGCCCCCAAATTCCCCATTCGCTGGTATATATGCTCTGTATAATCCCTTCTTTTTCACAGTGAGCAGATCTTACGAATGATAGGATGATCACTCTTGTGATTACATTATGTTATTTCAGACTGGGCGGTCTGGAGTGAGATTCTCCTGCTGGTCTTGAAAAAGTAGCCACCATGTTGTGAGAGGACTCCATGGCTAGGACCTCAGAGGTTAGATTTAATGCAAATAGTCTCTTCTAGAGTTTCATGTAAATAGAATCATTCAGCATGTACTCTAATATGCCTGGCTTCTTTTGCTCAGCATAATTATTTTAGGTTGATTCATATTGTTTCATATTTCAATAATTCATTCCTTTCTGGTAATATGTAAGATTGAATTATACATATACACCACATTGTGTTTTATCCATTATTTTGTTGATTGACATTTGGGATAGTTCAAGATTTTGACTGTTATGAATAAAGATGCTGTAATTATTCCCGTACAAGACTTGGTGAGAAGGATGTGTCCATTTCTCTCGGGTAAATTCCTAGGAGTGAGATTTCTGAATCAGATGGTAGGTTTCTGTTTAACTTTACAAGCAACTGTTTTCCAAAGTGATTGGAATTTTACATTCCCACCAGCAGTGTAAGAGAGTTCTAGTTGCTCCACATTCTTGCCAACCCTTAGTGCTACCAGTCTTTTTCATTTTAGCAGTTCTATGGGATGTGTATTGGTATCCCTTTGTGCTTTTAATTTGCATTTCTCAGGGCATCTGGGGGGCTCAGTTCGTTGTCTGACTTTGGCTCAGGTCAGGGTCTCCATCTCACGGTTGGTGGGTTCCCGAGCCCCACATCAGACTCTGTGTTGACAGCTGAGAGCCTGGAACCTGCTTCAGATTCTGTGTCTCCCTCTCTCTCTACCCCTCCCTGACTTGTGCTCTGTCTCTCTCTCTCTCTCAAAAAAAGTTGAAAAAAATTTTTTTAATTTGCATTTCTCTGATGACTGTGATATTACATAACTTTTCATATGCTTATCACCCATTTTTGTTTCTTCTTTAATGAAATTTCTATTCAGATCATGTGCCCATTTTTTATTAGGTTGCCATCTTATACGTTGTACATGTTCTTTCTCTATTCTGGTAACAAGTCTTCTGTCATTTAAATATACTTTGAAAATCGTCTCCCATTCTGTGCTTTGCCTTTTCATTTTCTTAATGCCATCTTTTGAAGAGCAGATGGTTTTAGTTTTGATAAAATCCAATGTATCAGTATTGTATTTTGCTTTTATATTTTTGTGACTCATCCAACAAACCTCTATCTATAGTTGCAAAGACATTTCTTATGTTTCCTTCTAGAAATATAGATTTCTCATTTACTGTTGTATCTATGATCCATTTCGAGTTAATTTTGTGTATTGGGTGAGTTTAAAGTTGAAGTTAATTTTTTTCTTTATTGGATATCCAGGTCTTCCAGCACTACTTTTTCAAAAAATTATCCTCTCGCCATTGAATCACCTTAGTTAGAAATCAAATGACCTTACATGTATTAGTCTATTTCTGGACTTTTTATCCTCTCCTATTGGTTTGTATATTTACACTTTCACCAATGCCATATGGTCTTGATCACATTGCTTGATAATAAGTCTCAAAATTAAGTAGTATAAGTCCTCTGGCTTTGTTATTCTTTTTCAAAATTGTTTTGGATATTCCTGGTGTTAAGAATTTCTATATAAATTTTAAGATCAGTTTTTCAATTTATACATATGTATCTGGCATTGTGATTGTGTTTGAAACTTGCAGGTCAATTTTAGGAGAACTGATATCTGAATATTGCCAATCAACGAATATGATATATGTCTTGTTTATTTGTTGACAGCATATAAAATTCAACTGATTTTGGAATTATGACAAACTCATATTCTGAGACCTTGCTAAATTCACTTATTAGTTCTACTCACTGTTTGGTAGAGTTCTTAGCATTTTCTCCATATGCTATGCTTCTTCTATGGGAAGAAGAGGATAGGTTTACTTCTTCATTTCCAATCTGTATTTGGTTTATTTTTTCCCTTACTTTATTGCACTGGTTTGGACTTCTAGTACAATGTAGAATTACAGTAGTAAAAACAGATCTCATTTGCTTTGTACCTAATCCTGGGGGAGAATCATTCTTCTGCTATTAATTATAATGTTAACTGTAGGAGTTTTTTGTAGATGTTTTTTACAGGGTTTAGGAATTTCTCCTCTGTTCCTACATGGCTGAGAATATTTAGCATGGGTGGATTTTACATTTTGTTAGATGCATCCAACATCTGTTTAGATGATCATAGGTTGTTTTTTTTTTCCTCCCTTATCTTGTTACTGTGGTATATTATACTAATGAATTTTCCAATTCGAATCCAACTCTTACTTTCATAGGGTCTCAGGGATTCTTCACATGGTCTCTCCCTCAAGATAGTTGGACTTCTTACGCAGCACCTCAGGACTCTAAGAATGAGTGTTCAAAGAGTCTTGGACCCCAGCTGCAAGCCTTCTTACTTATTGTAATTGTAAACCCTTTTTGTTGTATTGTTTTCTACATTTCTATGTTTGTAGTCTAAGCCTTAGAAGGCTTAGAATTTTAGTTCAGCCACCTTCTATTGGTCAAGCTAATCACTAAGGCCAACCCATACTCAAAGGAAGGGTAAATAGTCACCATCTCACAATGAGAGGAGTAATAAAGAAATCTTGGCCTTTTTTAATCTACCGCACATTTTTTCTTTGAGTGTGGCTTTATATTACACCCTTTTTGTTGTATTGTTTTCTACATTTCTATGTTTGTAGTGGAATGAGATATTTCTCACTTCAGCTCAGTCTACCATATTGACCAGATATCCTCCTCCCCTGCTTTAGACCTCAAATTAGGTATCATTTTCCTGACCTTCCAAAAAGAGATTATGCTTCCCTCTTACAGTATCTCCATAGGACCTCATTTTTACCCCCATACCTACTGCACATGTAGTCTGCCCTCCAGCCATACTGTTTCCCAAACATTAAACATTCCTTTTAAGACTCTGTACTTCCACTACAATATTCCCTACACCCAGGATCCTTTCCCTACCTTGCCACCATGCAATCATATTTCATCCTTTACATATCCTTCATGAAGTTAGACTTCCAAATTTTAGAGACAAGAAAACTAACTCTCAGACGGAGTGAGAGGACTAAAATCACACAACTACTAAAACGAGCATTCAAACCCAGATCATCTGATTCAAGTTTGCTGCATGTTTCCCCCCACAGTGCAAGTAGCAAATGCTGTCTTGCTCTGCCCCATCCCCTTAGATTCCCCTGGGCATGTCCACCCATCAGCCAGTCCCTGTGTCACATGTTGGAGGACTGCCCTCAGGATACTAGAATTTGCTTGGCTTGTGTGTCTTGAGAGCTGTAGGTGCCTAGGCAATTTGTATCCCCTCTGAAAGTAGTGGTGTTCAAGCCCCCTCGCTCTCTATGTAAAACAGCTCTGAGTTGACCTGCACAACCTTTAGCATTGAGACAGAGGCAAAGTCACCCACTGGGTGACGCTGCTTGGTGTCGGTGTTGCACCGTTGCCCGTTGCCCATCCTCCTTCCCTTCACAGTTTTACCCACCCCACTTCCCTCACCTTCCACATCCACGTGAATCCTCATCCCAGTGTCCAGGTACCCCATACACAGCTACTCCCCTAGTGTGAAATACTCTCTATAGACTCAAGTCAAAGGGCATGGCCTGTCTGGACCTTGTGAAAGGATCCTGTGGGGTACATGGGCTCCCCAGAGGCCACCACAGTGCCCTGACACAAGTCTTTAAAGAAATCAACACATTTGGCATTGCCATATTACATATAAAACATGGTGCATACACCTAAATACATATGGGGTGTAAAAAAGGAAACAGCCCTCCCAGAGGGTTGGGATTTCAATTAATTCAATATATTATAAATTATAATTATATGTTATAAACACATTATAAGTGAATAATACAAACAAGCAAGAAAACTACCAATATTTAAAAATTTGTACTTTTTTACTTTATTATTAAGGGGGGTATAGGTGTGTGGCATACAAAAATGTGTTATTTTTGTATGAGATACCAGCACTTCACATGCAATTTTTCCTTGATTATCTATCTCCATCTTAACTCAAAAATAATTTATATCTCACTCAAAGTGGGAAAAATTTCTGGGCATATTTCACTTTGAATGTTTTCATTGACAATTACTAGACACACTATTTTCTGAAAACATTAGCATGTAAGGGCAGAAGTGTCATGAAATACTTTGACTCTTTTGTAAGCTTTTTTATTTTACACAGGTCAGAAGTGATGGTGCAGCCATAAAGATGGGGAATCTTCAACCTAAAAAAAAGGAAAGACAAGACCCCAGATTATGTGGAGTGGATAAGTGGAGCCTAGACCCTACACAAGGTAAGCACGTGAAAAGTCTTTAAAATAACCCTGACTGGTACTTTATGTTTCTCAAGAAGAAACATAGCATGAAATTTGAGAATAACAAGTACATTTTAAAAATCTGTCACATTAGTGAGGAATAGTAAGAATATCTGAAGTTGAAGACCAGCTGCATTCTGAAGGAAAGGGCGTGTTCAGTTCTACTGTGTCACTTAATGTCCATAAATAAAGTTTTATTGGAACGCAGTCATGCTTATTCACTTTCATGCTTCAAGGACACAGCTGAGGAATTACAACAAACACATGTGACCTGCAAAGCCTAAAATATTTATTCTCTGGCCCTTTGCAGAAAAATTTTTCCAACTTTGCTCTACATGAAGAAGTGATAGAAGGACACATTTCATTTATTCTCATAGCACAAGTTAACATAATGCACTGGCAAAGAACCTCCTTCTTATCAAACTAGTCCTCTTCCTTTATGCCTCTAAAAATTTATCAGATCCAATAAAAATATTGTATTTCAACAGACAGGAAAAGAAGTGTAGTCATCACAAGGGAATAGTGGTAGCATGAAGGAAAAATAGAAATTCTATCAATGATGCCTTATTTAACATTTTTTATTAAACTTTTTAATGTTAATTTTTGAGATAGAGAGAGAGATAGAGTGCAAGCAGAGAGGGGTAGAGAGAGAGGGAGACACAGAATCCAAAGCAGGCTCTAGGCTCTGAGCTGTCAGCACAGAGCCAGATGCAGGGCTCAAATTCACGAACCGTGAAATCATGACCTGACGCGAAGTCATACGCTTAACTGACTGAGCCACCCAGATGCCCCTACATTTTCTTTTTATTAGAAAGAATGAGAGAGAGAACATGAACAAGAGAGAAGAGCAAAGGAGAGAGAGAGAGAGAGAGAGACAGAGAATCCCAAGCAGGCTCC
Organism: Hyaena hyaena; assembly: GCF_003009895.1. Classification (NCBI taxonomy): domain Eukaryota; kingdom Metazoa; phylum Chordata; class Mammalia; order Carnivora; family Hyaenidae; genus Hyaena; species Hyaena hyaena. Next base: position 391,138 of record NW_024081000.1, read on the forward strand.
TGCTCAGCACAGAGCCCAACACAGGGCTCAATCCATGACCATAGAATCATGACCTGAGCCAAAATCAAGTCAGAAGCACAATTGACTGAGCCACACATTTTTAAAAATAAGGGAATACTGACTGACCAGAATCTTGTGCAATTTTCTGGTTTTTCTAAGTGTTAAGGATTTCAGTTTCTCCGTATTTTATTTTTTTTAATTTTTTTTTATATTTATTTTTGAGAGACAGAGACAGAGCTCAAGCAGGGAGGGACAGACTCAAGCAGAGAGAGAGGGAGACACAGAATTGGAAGGAGGCTCTGGGCTCTGAGCTGTCAGCACAGAGCCTGACGTAGGGCTTGAACTCAAGAGCCGTGAGATCATGACCTGAGCCGAAGTCAGACGCTTAACCAACTGAGCCACCCAGGCACCCCAGTTTCTCAGTATTTTAGAAGAATCCTATGACAAATCCTTCTTAGAATGTATTAATTTTCCCTTTAATGAAGAATTGCCAGGCATTGTTTTAGAAGGCAGAAAGGGCCATGATTTTATGGTTCTTTCCATTTTTCTTTCCCTGCCAGAAATTCCAACTTAACATTTAGTGTTAAACTGTGGTACTCACCTTGACCTCAGTTCCATTCCTCCTTTTTCTCCACCTGGTTTCTGATCAAACATTTTTAAATAAAATTTTGAATTGTTGAGGGGTGTGTGTGTGTGTGTGTGTGTGCGCATATGCACGCGTGCGCATGGGCGTGTGTGCACTTAGCTTTAAAAAAGTCCCAAAGTCTTTTGGAAAGTAGGCAGGATGTAAAATTAGGAATAATTATAAACACCTATTAGGCAGTTGTGTGCATTTTAGTGTTGGCAAATCGGAATGATAATCATGTCAATATTTCTGTATTCATTTACCACTTGTTTTAGAGCTGCTTGGAACATGCTCAACTTTTTCCCAAACTTGTATTCTAACAAAAGACAGATCATGTTCTGAGACCACAATGGATTTCTTACTAAGAAAGCCTATAAATTTGATCTTAAATGCTCAAAAATTACTTTCAGCTCCAGGGAATGCAATGTGTACATTGTTAGATCAGAAATACATTTACATTCATCCAAAATAATGGAGAAATGTACATTTCTACATGACATGAAAGTAGTTCCCAATTCTATGAGATGTTAAAATATTAATCTTTTTTTAGACTAAGAAAGATTAAAGCTCTTGTTCCCAGAACTACAAAGTGAGACAAACTAGATCAGTCAGACAGAGATCTATAAAATTCTAAAACCATTCCTATTCCTCTGGAAAGATTATGTAGTTCAGTATTCAAAGGATGAGATATTCAAATAAGGCTCTTTTCACCAATACTCTAGAGTCTCAGCTTAGCATTGAACTAGGACACTAATTTTTTACTAATGTAGTAATTGGAAATACAGAATCAGGATTTCTAATGTTGTTACATGTATTCTTTAATTTGCAAATCTTTAATGTTAAAAAGATGGGTGAATAAAGTATAAAGTAAGAGGTCACATTTGCAATGAGATGGTGGAAAAAAACATAATTTTTTTGCCAACCAACACATGTGTTGAGAATGTCATTTCTTTAGAGATGAGTTTTTTAAAATAATGTAAATTCCATATCTTTTAAGGTCTCAACTCTCATTTTCTAGTAATAAATCAGTTAATTTTTTATAAGTTATTTACAATCAGCAAACCAAATTTCCTCAGACTCTTCCATTATTTTGTTTGTTTCAAAACCTGAAAGGTTCCAGAGCTCCGTGCAGAAATATTTGTTCTGTGGATTCCCCCATTTGTTCTATGGATTCCTCCATTTCCTGAAAGATTAATTCCTTCAAAAAAATCTTAGATTTCATTCAAAAAGCTCAGGTTTCCCAGAGTAGACTAGGATTAACCAAATAATTCTTGAAATGTGGAGCATATGAAATGGTAAGTTCAACTCTGATAACTTCTTGAATATTTTTCTTTCCCTGACTTGTACATCATCCCAGTAAATGGTCTTCCAAGGACAGGGGCCAATGAAACTGAAAGGTATCTAAGTTTTTCCAAGTATTTTTTCCTGAGCTTTTTAATGAATTCTAAAGTACAAACGAACTAATATAATTTTTGCTATATGAGAGGTCGTGAAAACTTGGTTTTGTCTTAAATGAAGTTACCGGAAGCTTATTTTCTGGGAGATATTTAATGATTGCAAGAACTCTATGTTCATAAAATGTAAACAGCTCTGAGGATTTATAAATAACCATAAACCAGTACACAGCTCATATCAAGTTTCGTCTTTATTTTGTGATGACATTTAAGACTGAAAGAGACACAGTGGGCAAAAATCAACATTCTCTTACCATCTACACTCCTTGCAAAGTTTTTTAACCACATCCAGGGTGACATTCTTGCAGGAACTGAGTTTCACACATTCCAAACTAATGTGACAATAATTAGCCGATGAAGAAACTCTGGAAAGGAGAAGGAGAACAAAAAGTTATTAGAATAGATAGTGAAATGCACTCTTTACAGAGTTTTCAAAAATTCAGCCCTCAAATTTACCTTGGCGCCCTATCCCTCCTCACCTCCTGGTCCTGCCTCTCAACCAGACTGAGACTCCAAATAGAGCTCCCTGAAAAAAATTCATGCAATGAACACACCTAATAATCTTCCAGACCAAAAATAAACCAAAAAAGTAAAGATGACAGAGGCAAAGATCTAAAGATGTAGATTCTATATTGAGATTCTTAGAGAAATGGTAATACTAGATAAATCCAGAGAGTTATTCCAGTGTTACCATTTTGATGCGTATTTAATAATAACAAAGTAAAAGTAATCATTATATTAACATCTGACACCAGATTACTCCCAGAAGGGAACCATCTTTGTTTGCGATAATGCTGGACTCTTGTACGAGGAAAGAATCTGCAGGACAACACGTGATCGTTCTGCCACTTTTCACGGACAGGAAAGGGCTTTTCTTCCTCCTGACATGTGGGTAAAGAAGACTGTGGAGGGGAGAGAGACAGAAGGCAGAAAAATGGAGAGAGGCTGAAGCCAGCAAGGTGAAGGCTATTGCAGAGGCCCTTGAGGATTAGTGAGTGTTCTTTTTGCTGTGATGTGGTCCCTTCTTCGGGTTCCCTGACACATTTCTCCTGACGTTTATTTTGCTCATAGATGAGCTCAAGAAAGAGGCTGAGTTACCGTTATCAGTGTGAAAGGGAGCAGGACTCCAAAAGGCAAGAATTTGTAAAAATCTTTGGCATAGAGTTGTGACAACCTCAAGATGTTTACCTAGATCTTGGGAGTAAAAGGGCTTCTTCCAGGACAAGGGACCCCTGTATACCATAAATCACTAGCTCTCAAAGGATGGCTCCTACACCAGCAGCAGCAGCAACACCAAGGAAATTGTTAGAAATTCGGGTTGGGAGGGGCGCCTGGGTGGCTCAGTCGGTTGAGCGTCTGACTTCGACCTAGGTCATGATCTCACAGTTTGTGAGATTGAACCCTACATCAGGCTCTGTGCTGACAGCTCAGAGCCTGGAGCCTGCTTTGGATTCTGTGTCTCCCTCCCTCTCTGCCCCTCCCCTGCTCGCACTCTGTCTTTCTCTCTCTCAAAAAATAAATAAACATTAAAAAAACATTGGGGTGGGGAGTTGCACAAGGGCTTCACTCCTGACCCACTGAATCAGAAACTACAGGGGTGGGGCTCCCAGTCTGTGTTTTAACAAGTCTTCCTGGTCCTGATACACATAAAAACTGAGAATCACTGACCTTCCTTGAACAACGGTTCACAGCCTTGGCCACATATCATTTGTCAGTGATGGATGTCAGTGACATGATTAGCAAATACTATTGCCAGGGAATCATTCTCAATGATTCTACCAACCTAAACAAATTATATGTCTAAGAAACAAGTTATTGAAAATAAGTCTATAGACCGTAAAGTCAAAAATCTCTGGTCAGCAGCACTTTTAATTGACCTTATAGTCGGATTTCCTAAAAATAGTAATTCTGATGTAACAGAATCCATGTTCAGTATTTACAGCCTCCGAAAGCATTAATTCTTCTGTCCATTTCAGCCTTTTCTGTTAGGCCAGTTATCAGGTTTCCATAGAAAACTTGGGTTGTGGCGGGGGAAGGGTGGGCAGCTATGGGAAGGCAAGTAAGAGTGGAGAATAACAAGGAAGGCAAGTTAGGACAAGGAGGTTTGTAGCAAACATATTTCCACTTACCCAGAACTGTTGCACAAATGTGACAGTCATCGATGTCAGAAACATAAGATGGTCCCATATAGATATGGCCATGTCAACATTAAAGGCAAAGTAAATTTCGAACTTAAATCCTAACTATTCTCATCTTTGCTCTCCAGATACAGACCCGGATGGTATGTGTGGCCTGTTCTCACTAGCAAAGATGACATGGGTTGGAGGTTTTGAGTGTTTCACATAGCATCCCGTGGACAGTGCTCCTGCTGTTAACAAGGGCAAGGAAAAGCTTTTGTATTCTGTCCCTGAAATATTTCTCCAGGTTTCATATTGGTGAGAGCAATATATATACAAAAAACTCTAATTTCTGTCCTTGCACTTAAAACAGACATTTTCTCTAGTTTCCAGTTAATAACAGAAAGATTGGAGGACTTTAAATGTCATGATAATATCCATCAATACTGAAAGTCTGCTATCTCTTTGGATTCCACGGAATGATTAGGCCAGTACTATTTAAGAACTAAGTCTTCCCTATGATAATTATGAAAATTCAAAATTCTTCACGGTGGGTTTACTCAAATTGAGTAATGATAAATTTTGCTTTCTTTTTAATAATACACTGTTGAAAGAAAAAATAAGCACCCTAAATAAGGAGCACGTGTTTATGTCCAGTGAATAATACTTAGTATTTGAATAAAGAAAATTTTAACAGTATTTATAAGCAAATAATGCCTAACACAGAGTGCTTCTCATGTGCCAGGCCCCTAAATCTTTTCCTGTGTTCACTCACTTAATCCCCACAAGGCTTCCGATGCAGGAACCATTATTTTCATCTTCATGTTACTGAGGAGGAAACTGAGGCACAAAGAGGTTTAAATGTCTTACCTTGCCAATAAAAGAGCTGGGGTTTAGGCCAGGGAATTGAGCTCCAAAGTCAATGCTAAATCAATCCTGCATCTTCAATAAAAGAAAAGACTCAGACTACTTGCACAAGAATTAAATGGGTGTCTTCCTGAACACTTTGGTGAGAAATCTTATTGCTTCACAGGAAAAAAGTAATCTTCCTCTCATTCTTGATAGTCTGTTAGTGAATGAGTGGGCAAGACTTTGTTTGATAGTTGTTCCTGATCATTTCTGGCCCAAACCTTGATGATAATATAAAAACCCCATGATTGCACCCCAGGATGCAGATACAGGCTTCTGTTGAGTGTTTTCATGAGCACAAGAATGGTGTTCCATCTTCTTCTAAGAAAACAAATTCACTTACATGAGGAAGGCAATGAATGGACGGGTTTCATGTAGCTGGAAATGTTTCTCTCAAAATCTTCAACCACCATCGGAAGTACCCATCAGTTTTAGAATAAAGCCTTCTTTTCTCTTATAATTGAATAAATCCTGCTAAAATAGGCTCCACTGTAGAGGTAACCTTGCTCCAAGAGTTGGAGTAAACCAATGAGGCACCAGAGTGCCCAGGTGGCTGTCATATATTTACCTACTTGATCACTTCTCTATCACTTAAGCTACTGAGGGGCGCCTGGGTGACTCAGTCAGTTAAGCATCCAACATCGGCTCAGGGCATGATCTCATGGTTCGTGAGTTCAAGCCCCACACTCAGGCTCTGTGCTGACAGCTCAGAGCCTGGAGCCTGCTTTGGACTCTGTGTCTCCCTCTCTCTCTGTCCTTCCCCACTCATGCTCTGTCTCTCTCTCAGAAATATTTTTTTTAATATTATAAAAAATATTAAAAAAATAAATTAAGCTACTGAAGTACTGGCTAGGGTGCAGTAAACAATGCAGTGTAACTGGTTTTGAATTCACATTTGAATTAATTGACTATTTCATTTAAGATGTGGAAGTAAAATATTAAAGGAAGGTACTGAGGAGGCATGAAACAGATAATCCTGTAAGATTGCCAGGAGAGCCAACAAAAATGGGGATGTTGCCATAGTTACCAAGAAACACACAAATACACATATACACACACAGCCTACAATCTCCATGTCAGTAAGATATTGAAAATAAGCCCTTAGGTCTGGGGTCATTCTCTCCTCTGTACTTTAATTAGTACGATCTTGGCCTTAGAATACATGCCAGAATGAAAAAAAATGTCTTCAATTCTGCCTGTTAGTAAGTTTCATCCTTATGAAACTCTCTCTGAAGCCTCTGTTGCATATCAGTGTGATTAGAGACATAGTATCCTTCTAAAATGAATAAAGTCTCCTAATTAGGGAATTGACCTGAGCTGTCCTGTTCCGGGAAGCCCGCCACCCGCAGTAACACTGGAGAGACTATGGTTCTAGCTGAATCACACTTTCGTTAGTTCTACATCACAAAGGAGCTACTTTTGTCTCATAGACAAAAATCAGTAAAGTCTAACAGTGGCTTATTATTAGTCCCACCATAACATATACTCACTTTTTTCTTCATTATGTCTCAGTCAGACATTTACAAGTGAAATTCAAACAAGTATAGTAAGCTGATTCATGGGATGGTGAGCCTAATCTTTATCCAGGTATTTCCAGATGAAAGACAAAATGAAAGAAAGGCAGAGAGAGAGGCAGTTTCCATCTGTAACATGACTTAATCATAAATAACAAATGGAGCCTAAAGGAAAAGTAGGCTTCAGGGCTATAATGAAGTAAATTTATGATGTCTTCCTTTCTAGTTGCCGTGACTAATTTTTATCATAGAAAAATCTTGAGGCTCTGACAAGTATCCTCTGTCAACCAACTGCTGCATAAAATATGAAGGAGATCATGGATAGAGTGTAATTAGAAAGAGAGATAATATTTGTGAAGTTACAAAGAGGAGAGGAAGCATGTCAGTGATGTAAATCTTTTTTTTTTTTAAGTGTTTATTTAAATTTTAGTTAGTTAACCTACAGTGCAGGAGTGGAATTGTTTTCAGGAGTAGAATTTAGTGATTTATCACTTACATACAGCACCCAGTGCTTATCACAAGTGCCCTCCTTAGTATCCATCACCCATCTAGCCCATACCCCACCCACTTCTCTCCATCAACCCTCACTTTGTTCTCTATTATTAAGAGTCTCTTATGGTTTGCTTCCCTCTCTCTTTCTTTCCCCTATGTTCATCTATTTTGTTTCTTAAATTCCACGTAAGAGTGAAATAATATGGAATTTGTCTTTCTCTGCCTGACTAGATCACTTAGCAGTTCTGTAAATCTAACAGAAGTGCGTGGGCCCAGTGATCTGCAAGTAAACGGGCATATATCTGTATATACTACAGATAGTACATCTGTAGTAAATGAATGAAAAATTACTGGGTAGTTTGAATTCTGTCTATTCCATATGGCCCTATTTTTTCCATTCAGACCCATTTCCAGACCCTGTATCTAATACACACACAGACACACACACACACACACAGTTTCATGGGAGGAAACCAAGTATAATCTTTATATTTCTTCTAGAACATCAATGGGTCACACCCTAAAACACCACCTTAGAACAAGTGAGTTCTATAGAAAGGGCTTTGTGTGTGACTTTCCCAGATTGATAAATGATTGTCTCATATTATTACCATTAATCAGAGATTTTCAAGCTTAACAGATGTTGGGGGCACCTGGGTGGCTCAGTGGTTTAAGTGTCCGACTTTCGGCTCAGGTCATGATCTTGCAGTTCGTGAGTTCAAGCCCCACATTGGCTCTGTACTGACAGCTCAGAGCCTGGAGCTGCTTCAGATTCTGTGTGTCCCTCTCTCCCTGCTCCTCCCTCCCTCACGTCCTGTCTCTCTCCTCTCAAAAATAAATAAACATTAAAAGTAAAAATAAATAAAAATTAAATTGGAAAAACAGATTTTGACCAGATGTATTGTGGTGATAATTTTGCAATATATACAAATATTGAATCATTATGCTTTATGCCTGAAACTAATATACTGTTATTTATCAATGATATCTAAATTTTAAAAAATTAATAATACGAGCGCCTGGGTGGCTCAGTCAGTTGAGCATCCAACTTCGGCTCAGGTCATGATCTCATGGTTCATAGGTTCCAGCCCTATGTTGGGCTCTGGACTGACAGCTCAGAGCCTGGAGCCTGCTTCGGATGCTGATTCTCCCCCTCTCTCTGCCCCTCTCCTGCTCATGCTCTGTGTGTCTCTCTCTCTCCTTCAAAAATAAATAACCATTTTTTAAAAAATTAATAATAAATAACTCAAGCAGTTTGCTCTAGAAAAAAGGAACTGTGTATGTTTATTATTATAACACATTGTAAAGCATGCATATTTTCTACATATTCAGATAGTCTACTTTAAAACGTATGCAATATATCAAGAGAACCTAAGAGAATCAACTGGAAAGCTCTTTGTAAAATGGTATACTTGGACAGATAACCCCCAAAATTTTTAAAAACCTAGCATTAATACCATAATATCTATAAAGAATTGTTACACATCTATGAAGCAAGATGTATGTTTCAATAGTAAAGAGGGGCAAAAAGAAACCCCACACATGCACTGACACACAAAAAAAATTAATCAAGAAATGCAAAATGCTATTAAGAATATTTTTTAAAAAGCTAATCTCAAGAATCAGCAGTAAAACAAATTACAATAAGATATGCTCTCCCTAATTTGGCTGTATGTGTAAGAGAGCACTGCATTTCCAGAGGTGCCTCAAAATAGGCACTTCATACGCTGCTATTTGAAGAATACACTGGATAGCCTTTTGAGGAGAAATTCAGCAGTATTTCCTAGAAAGCCTTAAAAATGTTAATTTCACAACTTTTTGAACTAGTAATTCTATGTTTAGGGCTTCTACCAATGAAATAATCAAAGATGCAAATATTTGTGTACAAAGATTTTTTTTACTGTGTTATTTTTCATAAGTAAAATTAGAAGCAATTGCTATGTCCAACAATAAGATAATATTTAAATGAATGATATCACAGTTATGTAAGAGGATACCAAGCAAACATCAGAATAATGTTTTCAGAAAGGCGATCGTTAATTAGGAGAAGACGGCATAACTTTAGATGGAAAAGCAACAGACACGAAACTATTTATAAGATGATTCATATTTAAGTATATTGTAATAGTGTCACATCTTGATTTTATTATAATAAACTAAAAATGGTTTATTTTGAAGATCCTAAGGCAGTGGTTAGAACACTTTTTCTTAGAGGGCCAGATAGGAAATATTTGAGGCTCTGCAGGATTTAATTTGTATTTAATCACAGGCTAACAAGTAAAATCAAAGATATCATGTAGGCTTTTTATATAAGCATTTACAATATGACTATTTAAAGTTATGAAAAAACCATTTTTAGCTTGCAGGACATTAAAAAAACAGGCAGCTGGATACAATTTTTCAAGCCCCCTCATACGTTAACAAACTTGGAAAGTTCTTAAGTAGCTTTCTGGTTTACTGTGTCTTATTCAGCACATGAAACTAATAACACCTGTCATAAGCACATTGCTGCATTGTGGCATCTGACTTGTAAGAAGCTTTTGGCAATGTAGTCTGTTTTTTAAAATTCACAATGTGGAAGAATTTGTCCTTTCCTGGACTTCCTTTTCCTCCCTTCTGCCCACCTAAATCCTCCGGGTCCCTCAAGGATTATCTGAAAAATTTTCCAGAAAGCCACCCCACTCTTAAAGCTATATCTTCTTCAAAAGATGTGTATGCCATATAGCTTTTTTTTTATTTTTTAATGTTTATTTATTTTTGAGAGAGAAACAGAGCACAAGTGGAAGAGGGACAGAAAGAGAGGGAGACTCAGAATCCGAAGCAAGCTGAAGGCTCTGAGCTGTCAACACAGAGCCCAAAGTGGGGCTCGAACTCGCAAACCACGAGGTCATGACCTGAGCCAAACTGAGGCACCCAGATGCCCCAATGCCACTTAGCTTTTGCACGTTTGTGTGATATTTGTTCTCAAATTAGGTGAGAAGTACCTTGATGGAAATACTTGTCTTGGGTATTGTTTGCTATCCCTCACTGCAAACAATAATTATCCCTCACAGCTCACCTAATTATTTTGAATTTATTGTATATTTAAAATGTTCCAGTTAAACTAAAGGACAACAACATGCATTGTTGCATCTATTCCAGGAATATTCAGCTTTGTGATTCTAGGGAATGAAGACTTAACCACAAAGCAATCTTTTATTTGAAAAAATTTAAAGATATATACCAATAATGGCACATAGGTACAAGAACATTATTTAATGTTTCCAGGAAAGCAAAACTGCTTTCAGTAAAGGCACGGCCATCACCAGGCCCTCTTGCTTCACTACAAACTAAAAATAGTAATAGTAGTAGTATCTAGAAGCTGGAGAATCCATTGACTTCTTATAATTATTAGGAAGTTAGATTCTCTGTAAATTTCCTTATTGTAAACTGTTATTATTTTATAGATAACAAAATGTCAGTTTTCATGAGATGAAATAATTTCAGCATTGTTTAAAATGTTGCAAAACTTCCAACAGTAAGTAATTATATGCATGTGACCCTTCACACTGCATACATTCCAAACCAATATCCCCTCCATGTTTATTTCATTATTTTTATTTTTTAAAATACTTTCAGGTATTTTCCGGCAAAGAAGATGCTTTAAGCAACCAAGTGGGTAGAGCTTACCGACTAATGACCTTGTGGCATACTAAATGTGCTAGGTGCTATGAGGAATGAAAAGAAATAGAATTAATCTCTTAAAATCATATTTTTACAAGACAGCCATTCAGAGCTCAAGAACATCTTTGTTAAAATATACATCCATAAAACTGACCAGATGTAATGAAAGGGCTTAGGCAGCAACTGCCCAGAGGTAATCAGTGTCCTACTCAGTAAGTGGAAATAATAATACCAGCCCTGAACACTTCTCCATGTGTGTTAGTTACACGATGTGTAAAAAATTACCCTCAAACTTAGCAGCTTAAAATAATAACCATGTATTATCTCTGTTTCTCTGGGTCAGGAATCCAAGTACAGCTTAGCTGAGTGGTTCTGGCTCAAGGTGCCTCATGAGATTATAGTCAAGCTGCTGAGAGGGCTATAGTCTCATCTAAAGGCTTGGCTGAGGGAACATTTGCTTCCAAGCTCATTCACATTGGTTGTTGGCACATTGTTGTTTTTCCTTACTGTCTGTTGGCCACAAAATTTAGTTCTTCACCATGTGGACTTCTCCCTAGATTGCCTGAGTGTCCTTATGATGTGACAGCTGGCTTTCCCCACAAGAAATAATAGGGAGAGAGAGAGAGAGAGAGAGAGAGAGAGAGAGAGAGGCAGAGAGAAAGCTGTCCTAGATGGAAGTCTCAGTCTTTTATCACCTACTCTCACATGTGAGATGGTATCACTTCTACTTCTACTATGTTCTACTGGTCTCACAGACTAATGCTAATATAGTGTTGGAAGGGACTATTTAGGGCATGAATTCCAGGAGCTGGGAATCGTTGGGAGCTCTCTTGGGAGCTGGCTACCACAATGGTAGAATAGGATTTAATAATGCTAACTGTGATTGACTAGTAAGTGTCACTAAAGCAGCTATTTTGTTATACCCCTTGACTTGCTTGGGGCCCAGGAATGCAATAAGAAAAAATAGATATATCTGACCAGTAAAGGGTGGGTATTGCAGTAGAAGCAAAATTACAGGGAGGAACAGCAAGAACATCGAAGACAAAAATTTTTAAAAGGCCGCCCTGCTATGGACTGAATCATAACCACCCCCTCGCCTCCAATTCATATATTGAATCACTAACTCCCAATAAGATGTGATTTGGAGATGGGGCCTTTGGGAGGTAAATAGGTTCAGATTAGGTCATGAGGATGAGACCTTCATGATAGGATTAGTGTTCTTATAAGAAGAGACACCAGAGAGCTTGCTTGCTCTCCCACTGCCCCCATCATATGAGAATACAGCACAAAGGCAGCCATCTGCATGCCAGGAAGAGAGAGTTCTCAACAGAACCCTATCTGTTGGGCTGATCTCAAACTTTCCAGCCTCCAAGACTGTGAGAAATAAAATTAGGTTGTTCAAGCCACCCAATCTATATGGTAGCCCAAGCAAACTATGCACACCCTAAGTTAGAACCTAAGTTAGAAGTAGGTTAGCCTATGCTAAACTATACTATAAGGCCAGAGAGTCATAAGGGAGCAGCGGTTCTGAGTATACCATTTATAGACACACACACACACAGGTATGTATATATACACGTATGTATGTATATATATGTATATATACATATATGTTACATATATTGTACATTTGACTTTATTCAACATTAGTGAAGGTAGCCCCACACTATGGCATAAGTGAGACTGTCCCTCAGGTTGGTAAATGTTGGTCCCCTTGGAATATAGCCTCCATTGGAGGACTGGCCTATGAGTTCCAATATTCTGGGGAAGGGCAATTATGATTTGAGAATTTAAGAGGAAATGCTGACTGGGGAGAAAGAAAGGTGGCAATTCAGGAACCATGAGGTGACAGGTGTCAGGACCAGTTGTAATCAGTGAAATAATTCCCTGGGAGGTAGCTGTGCAAGAGAATTGAAGGAGCTAAACACCAACAGGAAAATCTTGAGATCTCAGCCTCGGGACACACTGCTTAGAGTTGTGTATTGAGATTATTCTCCCTCAGAGATTGCTCAGTGGGCTTCAGCAGTGGAATCTGGATTCAAAAGCATCACTGCAGTAGGGGACGCTGGAATCTACTGAACTATCTTCAGCATCATCCCTTGCAGCAGCAGGAAGCAATGGCCATAGTGGACTCATGACCTTCCAGTCTCTTCACCTGCGTGAAGCTGGATAGACTCCCTCCTCTTTTGATTATATAAGCCTTCAGGGTTCCAGGATAATTAGTGAGGAGGCCAACCAAAGAAGAAGCCAATAGATACCTTATCAATGAGGCAGGGATTGCTTAAACAAGAAATTAATGAGAAATACAGTTATGGGAGCACCTGGGTGGCTCAGTTGGTTAAGCGACCTACACTTGATCTTGGCTTAGGTCATGATCTCACAGTTGTGAGATAGAGCCGCACATGGGGCTCTGCGCTGAGTGTGGAGTCTGCTTAGCATTCTCTCTCTGCCCCTCTCTTACTCACACGCTGTCTCTCTTTTGAAATAAATACACTTTAAAAATTGTTTAAAGAAACATAAATAGGGGCACCTGGGTAGCTCAGTGGGTTGAGTGTCTGACTTTGGCTCAGGACATGATCTCCCGGTTTGTGGGTTGGAGCCCCGCATCTGGCTCTGCACTGACAGCTCAGAGCCTGGAGCCTGCTTTAGTTTCTGTGTCTCCTCTCTCTGCCCCTCCCCTGCTCATGCTCTGTCTCTCAAAAATAAATTAACGTTTAAAAAAAAACTTAAAAAAACAAAATGTAAATAATTGTGACCATATTTTAATTCAGTTTGTGAAGTAGTTCATATCAGACTATACATCTTATTTGTATGTATCTGTCTTGGGAAACAACTCTTCTGTCAGTTGATTGGATAAATCTATTTATATTTTCATTTATCATGGATTTTCTCTTACAAGAATCTATAGAGATTCCTTTCGGCCTAGCATATCATAGTCTACATTATAGACTCACGAATACCCTTAAAATGATGAACTGAAATGGATAATTAACTCATGATTCATTTTCTTAAACCAACTGGAAAAAAAAAAGAATAATCTGCAAATTCCCTACCCTCTTTTGTTTATTCCTGTAGAGCTTAGGTCTAAATATTTGAGCTGGTGGCAGCTTCTGGCCAATGCATGGATTCCTGCATTGGTTACCTGCTGGCATCCACTCACATCAAGGCACCTTAAAAGTTTAAATAAAAAGGATTTAGTAGGGGCTTTTCATAAATCTGTACACTCAGTTTCCCCTCGCCTAGGTAGCAGGTCAAGAATTGGTGTTTCTATATGGGGAAACATTAGGTTCATAGTTATGTAGCCAAGAGGAGAAGACACTTCAATGGAAATTATTGTTTTGCAAAGAAAACACGTAACAAGGCAACTCAAATCACATTGTGCTTTACCCAAGTCTTACTTTCCTGGAGATGGAACTCTGTCTACTATGCCCCCCACATCTACTTGGTTAAGTACCATAAGCTCTAAGTATCTAAACAAGTCTTACCTAGAATTTCATAGACTGTTCTGATCATCAGAGTCGTTTTAAAAGGTATTAAAGATAACTAAACGAAGTTTCCACAACCAGAGTTCAAATAAAGATCAGATGTCTTTGCCATTTTCATTTAAGTGTTTTTAACTATCAAAATCAAGAAAAAGAATAGAATTTTCTAAATGAAAAACTACTTGAGAAATCATTGTCACATTTTGGCAAGAGGAAAAACAGCTTTCATAATAGAGAAGGGCTTGTAATAGAAACGGCTACACAGATATTATAATAACAACTATATTTTAACTTCTTATTTATGTTACTCGTATTCTATGTTATCAATCTCTTAATTTAATCTCTAAGTTACCTTGGAGAGTCAGTTTATAACCTCAAGCTTATGAGACAAAAATCGCCCCCAGGGTCTTCTTTTCTAGAGTCTTATTTCTAGAAACCACCGTACCTTACGTGCCTTACTTCTCCAGGGTAGCAAATACGCATTTCTGAACGCCTCTGCTTGGCTTGCCTGGGAGCCGTCAGTAAGAGCCGATAACAAGGGATGTGTTTCTGGCAGCAGAAACGGCATTGCTTGCCTTTTATTCCCTTTTCCCTTTTCTAAAGGAAAGTGGACACTCACTAGAAAACTCACTAGACAGATTAAGGTGCTGGAGTAAAAAAATGCTGGTTTCATGCCCTTGTCCTCTGATGCATTCCTTTGTCCTTACAATGCAAACTTCCATCAAATTAGGGTACCCCTCTCTATTTATGTTGCATGTTAAAGATGAAAACAGTTCTTCTGCTGGGGAAAATATAGCACAGGATGTACATCCAGATGACTTGGTGTGGAGGCTGACATTGCTGCTTACTGATTAGGCAAATGTAGACAAGTTACTCAATTCCTTTGAGCCCCAGTTTCCCTTGGGGAAAAAATGGAAATAACTTTATCATTTAGGGTTATTATGGTGGTTAAATATATGTGTCTATGAAAGTGCTAATCAAATAGAAGGCAATCTTATTTTTTTTAATGTTCTTTTATTTTTGAGAGAGGCAGTGTGTGTAAGCCAGGAGGGGCAGAGAGAGGGAGATAAAAGTTTTGAAGCAGGCTCTGAGCTGTCAGCACAAAGCCCAGTGCAGGGCTCAAACTCATGAACCGCCAGATCATGACCGAAGCCAAAGTCAGATGCTTAACCAACTGAGCCACCCAGGCGCCCCTAGAAGGCAATATTATTAAAGAGGTGGCATATTGATGAACTTCCCAACTGTTACTCTGTCCCCCATGTTTTCACTAGTGGTGGCAGTCACTACTTTGTGGAACCTTTGATGCTGCTAGTGGTGTCATTTGCCATTCCAAAGTTCTCTTCCATCAGAGAGAGTTGTTTGTAGTGAGTGTTGCTCAGCTGCTAATACTCATTCAGTCTGATGGACAGAGCACATATTGGGCAGATCACTTGGGATCTGATCCCAGCCCTGCCATTGCCCAGCTGTGTAAGCTTGGGCAAGTCACAGCAGCTCTCTGGGCCTTGATAATAGCCTCAATCTATTAACAGGTGTTCAGATTAGGGGATCTTTAAGGTTTTCTTCAGTTCAAAAATTCAGAGTCTACATACAATTAATTTAGAAGTTATATGACAAGGTATTGGTATTTCTTTAGGCTCCTCAACTATAGAATGGGCAGTGGCCATTTTTTAAATGGCCATAAAAGGTTTTTTTGACATTTGTCCACTGAGAGGTGAGATCTGTGTGCTCTCCCCTATAGAACTGAGCACACTTGTTAACTGCTTCAGTCAATGGAGTACAGAGGACATGATATGACATGAATTCCAAGGCCAGTTCATACAAAGTGATGCAGCTTCCTCCTGTTTCCTGGAATACTCACACTAGAGCCCTGAGCTACTGTGGATGAAGTTTCACTGTCCTGTGGCTGCCATTCTGTGGGGAAGCCCAAACCATAGGGAAAGGCCATGTATAAGTTCTTCAGTGACACTATCAGCTGAGTCCAGAGTTCAAGTCATCCCTGCCCAGATGCCAAACATGTGAGTAAGAGAGCCTCCAGATGATTCTAGACCCTTTCAGTCTTCCCAGCTGAGGCACTGCAGAACAGAGATGAGCTATCATTCCTGTGCACTGTCCAAATTCACAAACCACTGAATGTGGTCATTTTACATGACTCAATTCCAGGGTGGTTTGTTATACAGTAATGGTAACTGGAACAAAGCCTAATAATACCACAGTATATAAAGATAGGAACTTGCCCTCCATGTCTTTTGCAGCTCTGAAATTTTGAGTTCAAAGAAAGTAGAGGAAATGGTCAGATGATAGGAGCAAATTAAGTAAATAGTACTGTGGCTCAGACCCTTTAGAATATCACCCTTAAGGCCATGCCCTTCTCTGGTGAATACGTGTGGGTAAGTGGGCTTCTGTCATGGAAGACATTGTCTCTCTGACTGCTCTGCCTCCCCCTTACCTCTTCTCACCACCCCCATTCTTGCTTACATTTGATGGGGAAGGATGAAGACATTAGAGCCATTTACTGATATTGTAAAGACAGGCCCGTTAGGAATATAGAATTGTTGCTGTGCTGAAATCATATCCTAAATTTGCCCTTCAAAAAAATCTTTGGTCAGACAAAATCTCACACATCTCCAAACCTTGCACCCGTTTCTTTCTATTTCATCCTATTTCAGTCAACATTGATGGGTCAAGTCGCTTCACAGAATGATGTTGGCTCATCTACCAAGACACAAAAATGTATCAGGCAGAACCCAGGCTTCTAATTCATCCATCCTTCCATAAGAGAGTAGTGGTTATTTCACTGATTTTTTAAAAAAAAGAAAGAAAGAGGGGCACCTGGGTGACTTAGTCAGTTGAGAGTCTGACTTTTGCTTAGGTCATGATCTCGCAGTTCGTGTGTTCGAGCCCCGCGTCGGGCTCTGTGCTGACAGCCAGCTCAGAGCCTGGAGCCTGTTTCAGTCTGTGACTCCCTCTCTCTCTGACCCTCCCCTGCTCACACTGTCTCTCTCTCTCTCTCTCCTAGAAATAAATAAAACATTTAAAAACCAAAAAGAAGGAAAGAAAGAAAGAAAGAAAGAAAGAAAGAAAAAGAAAGAAAGAAAGAAAGAAAAATACACAGATCAAAGCCAGATTTCTAAAGAACAATGTGACCACTTTGCTGGCATCTGGTTATGATGCTCACAGAGGAGAGATTACCTCTGAGGGTTCGCAGATGGGTGCTGATTTCCACCAAGCTCACATTACCTGAGAGTAAGGGCTGAGGATCAGACCGTCCAGTTTAGGACACTGTGTCACAATGCAATGGACAATCTGATCCCTCACCTACAGGAGGAAACAAACCAGAATTATTCTCAAGCACAGGGCTCTCAGAAAAGAAAAGACAGGACAATGAATCGTGTGTGTTAGCAGTAAAAATGTGCAAATTTTTTCCAGATGCATTACCATCATCATCATATTAGTAATTCTCATTTGAGCAGTGCCCAAGGTGTGTTGGATGCTAAGCTAGTCACTTCATATGCACCAGCTGTAACCCTTGCAGTGGTCCTTCAAAATAGACATAATACCCCCACTTTACAAGAAGGAAATTGTGTGCCTGGGAGTTAAATTGCTGAGGCTGCCACTCAGTAAATGGCAAAGCATACCGTCAAATCTAGAGCTGATGGTCCCAAAGCCAGTATTTTTTCCAAAGCACTTTCGGTGAAGAACTAAACTAGTAAGAGTCAGTCATCTGATACAAGCCCTGAGGCTCCTTGTTAATAACATTGGGAACTAAGAAAGACCTTGATAAATTAATGATATAAAATGGAATTAGTTGTAAGATTCTAAAATGGATGTCAAATTTAGGCTTAGTAGGTTCACTTTTAGGTTGTTATTAGAATAAAATGAGTCATGAAACACTAAGAAATTGAGGTGTTATGAAGGATCAGAATGCACCGAACTGGAGCCAGACAAGAACATCAGGTCTAGCTGTGATTAACCACATTATTTTCTAATTTTTCTGCTTATTTCACTCACTGTTCATTATGTTTTTTTCACCATGTTAATAACTACTGAGCACTATCTTAGTAGGAAGATTTTATTCATCTACCTAAAATTATTATCATAAAACATAACTAAAATCACCTAATTGCAACTAGGATGGTACTAAGCACTGACTGAATACAGACTCAGATTTATTTTCCTTCTCATAGTTTATAATAGGACAGGATCTTAAGAGCCCTGTCCCTTTATATACATATAGATGTAGGCACCCATAGAGAAGGGGAAATCAACTCCTAAAACCCTCATCCGCCCTTACATCTATATCTATCCATCTCTATGTTTTTATATAGATCTGTATCTATCCATGTGTATCATCTATCCATTTATTTATGATGTTTTATAATTATGCTGTAAGAATTATTGCCTTTACCCCATATAGTCTGGTTTAAGCGCGCATTTACATTTATGCTCTTATATGTGTGAGTCCAAGCCCGCTTTTCAAACCTCGAGCTCTGTCTGGATCACAAAGTCTACAGTTTCAAGAGCAAGGAGACCTGCCCTTCTTCCATGCTGACTCTCAAGTACTTACTAAAAACCTTGGCACTTAGAGATAGTAAAGGGTCTTTGACTTTCCGAGACATAAGAAGACAGAAAATCACAAGAGAGATCCTATTCAGGATATCATGTTATGCTAAATGACTTTTTCATACACTCAGGTGACCCACTCTTTAAGGAAACCTTAGGTAAGAGAACGTCAAACTTAAACAGTAGGCAAATTAGGCAGTACCTATTCATTTTACAATAATTCCAGACAAACTTCTTAAATATAATAAGCCTTCCCTATGCATTTAAAGTGAGGCCTAACTCACAAAATTTCAGTAAACACACAATTTACTGTGATATAGCCTTCACAGTCTGGTCTCAGCCCAGTCATTAAGTTAACACAAATTTACGTAGCACTGACTGTATTAAAGCAACTCTGCCTTGTTCATGATCGACACTCAGAGTCCCAAGACCTTTTGGGGCTGGGCTCCAATTCTGTGATCTTATATGGCTGTTTTAGTGTCAGAATCTATAGAATTCCCATTTGGGTATATAAACCAGAATGTCATGGAGGTGCTTTGTCCCATATTGTACTTAGATTAACTAAGGAACCTCAGATACTATAGTAATACAGCATTTCTTAAACTAGACTCACACAATTTAAGTAATGGGCTCTGCCTATCTCATTCAAGATATCAAGTAATCCAACATGGCATACATACTGCTGATTTGGAGCTCTTCATATATTAGAAGTCAATGTCTAGACATGAACTAAGATTAAGCTATTGTTACTGTGTGAGTTTGCTGTTTTGAGTAAAAAGAAATGAAGAATCTTGAGTTTGTGAAAGACTTCCCCAAACATTTCTAAATACATCATCAAGCAAGCTAAGAGCAGACTGTCAACTTTCAGTGGAGAATTCTTTTCAAGGGCATGACATTTTGATTAAAAGAAAAAGAAATTCAGTATTGTTCTTCTCTCATTACTTTATTCAGAGTAGTGTTCAAGGCAAGAACACTTCAGAGCTCAAGATGAGACTATAAAAGAAAAAACTGAGCACAAAAAAATTTTAATTCAGCTGCTTACAGCAGATCACCCTTTCACTGGCTTCCAATCAACCAGTATCAAAAAACATGATGATGTTCTCAGCCAGAAGTACCGTCCACTCAAAGTTCACAGAATTGCAGTTCATATTCAATTCGTGAAGATCAGCCTGCCCCACGGTCATGTCACCTTTTGGCTCATCATATGCGGAGGGAAAAGTCAGCCTGACTTGCCCTTCCACATACCAGTGGAAACTGGGGGATATGGGGTGCGGGAGGGGAAGGGGAGGCAAACAGAACACCTGGGTCCAGGCTTACTAGCTTTGTGACCTGTACCATATCTCTTTCAACCCTCAGAACTTCAATGACTCCACCTGATAACTGGGGATAATGTTGCTTCTCCCACAGAGAGGATGGGAAGCTAATGAAATAATGTGTGAAACAAATGCCTTGTACAGTTCCTGGAATATGGGAGGGGCTCAATAAATGATAGCTATTATCATTATCCCTTATTTGTTCAATAGTTTTATTGAATTACGGTAAATATTAGTTCAGTTGCAAAAGTGGTAAAAGATCCAGTTAATGGGTTGACTTTTAATCTATCACCTGATCCATAACTCATAGCATTGTCTCCTTAGGGAGATCATATTTGCCCCTCCAGTTTAAGGTATTTTCTTTTGAGTAGAAAAAATAATCCAATGTCCAAACCCTTTCTATCCAGGTACTATGGGGTTCTTTCCCTTTCTTAAATGCACATTGCTTCATAATGAGGCTGGAAAGCCACAGAAACATTATTAGTTTTATGTTCTGGAAATGTAGGAATGTGGAGACCTCCTTAAAAGCCTGGGGACCCAGAAGTCTCACCATTTTGAGGCCAGCAACAGAAGTGCAGTTACTTCTCATAAGTTCTACAGGCTCCTGACCAGGCAGGCCTCAGAAAACTTGCGGACTCTCCCGATGTTCAGGGTCCACAGGTGTGGACACCTACACCCTTGGCAGTGAGAGCAAGGCAGCCAAATACTTCTATTTTGTGGAGACCAAGAAAGGAAAAAAAGAATTAGCAAAATATACTGGGCTTCCTGATCCACTGCACATGAGAAGGTCCCTGCATGACTTATTTGCTTTTTCATGGTGGAAAACCTGCATTTTAATGTCATACTTGAGAGGTAAATATATATTGCTGATAACATGAAATGAGTTAGTAAATTTTATCAACAGATGAATAAAATTCACAAGTGCAGTATTCTCAGGAAAGGCAAGTCCTATTGATTCTCCTTATTCCTGATGGCTATGTTTTATAAAGCTGCTGCAAATCCTGGATGAGCGAATACTTAATCTTTGTTTCTAAGGGAAATACAAGGTTAAGTTCCCACAAGCCTCTGGTCTTAACGTTTTTGTCAACTGATCGATACATAACCCTGTTTTATGTGTGTTCTTGTTTAAAGACACTTATTTTAATATATATTATTGATTCATTAGCATTAAACATGGCCAACACTGTAACTTCTGCCTAAATAAATTAAGCTGACACATGTATACACTTTACAGCCTTCCTGCCTTTAGGAATACTACACAGCACTTCAGTACAATGCTTGGGGGCCATTTTAAGCAGCAAAGTCACCAACAAAAAAGCACAAAAATGTGAAAACATAGCATGAAATAGACTGCATAAGAAGCACTTTTATACTATGAGAACTGAAACAAGAAGACAGCACCTCGCCCTGTTGGATCTCAGCTGAGAACACGCACCTTGGGCAACTCAAATTTTGTTGCAACTCCATGCGTGTCCGCAAATGACCGGGAAAGTGCCTCGAGTCTTGATTTGGGGGTTACAAATAAATTTTAGTAAGTAGCAGATTCACAAATATGGAATCTAAAAATAATGAGCATCTTCAATATCAATACACTAAATTCAGCAGTATTATATACGGTTAAAGGCAGCTTCCGGGAGAGAAAGAACGATCTTAGCTTATGTTAGCGACACCTAAATTACAAGGTAGTTGTACTCACTAGTGGTGCAGGTTTATCAAAAATATTTTCACATTTCTCACAAATTGATATTACATAGGAACATGAAACCATCCCTCACCCTCAAACTACTTACAGGACTTGTAAAGCCTATCTCCTTTAAGCAGTAAGTCTTGCAAATCTGAAGAATCTATTCTCTTTTTTTTTTTTTTTAACTATTTTTATTTCTTTTGAGAGACAGAGAGCAGGGGAGGGGCAGAGGAAGAGAGAGAGAGAGAATCCCAACCAGACTCTACTCTCAGCATGGAGCCAGACACCGGGCTTGGTCCCACAACCCTGGGATCATGACCTGAGCTGAAATCAAGAGATGGATGCTCAACGACTGAGCCACCCAGGTGCCCCAAAGTACCTATTCTCATAGCTGGTGCTGTGGTGTATTTTTCACACAATTTGCCTGATCCAGGTTACTTCTTGCTGTGTTTTAGGAGCCTCCTCGTAGAGAATTTGCATTCAGAGCAATCTGAATGCTATCTACGTGGTATAAGGCTACAAGCTGAGGGGCGCCTGGGTGGCTTAGTCGGTTAAGGGTCCGACTTTCGCTTAGGTCATGATCTCGCGGTTCGTGGGTTCAAGCCCCGCGTCGGGCTGTGCTGACTGCCAGCTCAGAGCCTGGAGCCTGTTTCAGTCTGTGACTCCCTCTCTCTCTGACCCTCCCCTGCTCACGCTGTCTCTCTCTCTCTCTCTCTTTCTCTCTCTCTCCTAGAAATAAATAAAACATTAAAAAATTAAAAAAAAAAAAAAAAGGCTACAAGCTGAGCGTCAGCTCTTCAGGAATCAGAAAGTTCCCACCAGCTCCTCCAGGCAGCAAAAGGCACTTCCTGAACCATCAGTACCTTGTTAGAAATGCAGATGGCTGGGGTTTCCCCAGATCGATTGTATTGGAAGGTCTGGGGGTGGAGCCCAGCAATCTGTGGCTGAGCTGGCCTCAGGAATATTCCTCATACTGTCCAGGTCACTTTAGTACATAGCACAGGCACATAGGTCCTGGATCTGTGATTACATCTCGAATAAGTGAGTTCATCAGTGAATAATGAAGCTTTAATTATCTATTTCCCAGAACGGGTACAAAATAGTAAACTACCTTAAGTGATAGCATGCTTTTAGGACGTGCTTTCAAAATAAATTCATAGGATAGTTAATGAGCTATTGTGAAATATTTTAACAGATAGCCTATTCGTTTATTGCCCTATCCATCTAGATAGGTTAATTTGAATCAAGGAATTTCTTTAAAAGAGCAAAAGGAGAGTGAGTATTCAGGTGTGGGGTGCGTTTATATTGTGTGTAGTGGATGTTTGTGAGTATTTGTGTATAGATAAGCAAAAGTCAGAAAGAAAAATCTAGCATATTACAGTAACAATTATAACCAAATACGTAAATTGTTATTAGAAAAATAACAATGAAAAAACAATGTTTTTTCATAAGACAGTCATTTCCTGGGGCACCTGGGTGGCTCAGTCAGTTGGGTTTCCAACCCTTGGTTTCAGCTCAGGTCATGGTCTCACGGTTTATGGGATCGAGCCCCACTTACAGGGAGGAGGCTGCTTGGGATTATCTCTCTCCCTCTCTCTCTCTCCTTCCCCCACTCAATTGTGCATGCATGCCCACACGTTCGTGTACTTTATCCATAACAAACTTAAAAAAAAAAAAGAAGGTCACTTCCCAGTTATCTAAATAAATATTTATTATACTGATTGTGCTACAGCCAACTATAATAATCCACTAGAACTTGTTATTGTAAGACAGGGTCTATACTGAATAAAAGAAAGATTTTAGTGAAAAGTATCAGTGTAGTAAGGGAATATGTACTTTAGTGTCAAAGATCTCTGCCTTTTTTGCAGCCTGTGTTCCTAGGACTGACCAGTTCTTTACCTCTCTGAGGCTCGGTTTCCTCTGTAAAATGAGGATATTGGATTTAGAGAAGTCTATGGTGCCTGATCTGAAATTCTACCTAAGGTGGACACTGAGCTGGATATGCAAGCATTAGCTTGAGAACTAGAGTCTCAGAGAAGAGGAGACGCTTGAGGTAGAGTCAGGTACTGAAAGCCTCAGATATAACCCTTCTCTGTCGACTATTTTAAGATTGAATGGGATATGCAGCACCAACAGGAATGGTAGCCTGAGAAAAGAAACACTGGGGAGGCATCAACATCAGAGGGCAAGGGAATGCTGCCTTCCTAGTCCTCAGAGAGTGTATCTGAGATGACATTGATACCTAAGAAAAAATATAATTGCCCCTGGAATTCAACCCACCTCAGGAAGCCAGCAAGGTAATGATGGCCTGTTGGCATTCAATTATGATGTTGGTCTTGTGCTATTTACCTCATTGGCTGTGTCCCTATCACTCTTCTTTTATAGAGTTTGATCTCCGACCTGATTAGCTGATCTTGGACCCTCACCAGCTTCCAGCTAAGCGTGTCTGGCCTTCGAAAGGCCTTGATATTAGTCTCAACAGATTTTACTCAGCTTTTACCATCTTGTTTTATTTATTTTTTTAAATGTTTTTAATGTTTATTCATTTTTGAGAGAGAGACAGAGCATGAGGGTGGGAGAGGGTCAGAGAGAGAGGGAGACACAGAATCGGAAACAGGCTCCAAGCTTTGAGCCCTCAGCACAGAGCCTGACGCAAGGCTCAAACTCACAAACTGTGAGATCATGACCCAGCAGAAGTCGGACGCTCAACCGACCAAGCCACCCAGGCACCCCACCATCAAATGTAGGTTTTATTATTATCCAAGTACAGTGAGACCAACAAACAGATCAACAGTTCCTAAGAGAAGGGGCATGCAACAGGACAGCATATCACATGGGGAAGCAACAGAAGGAAGGGAAGGGGAAATATGGAGGAGAGCCTTTATTGTGCTTTCCATGGGAAGGAATAAGTGAGGCAGGGTAAGCAGGTTTGGGATTAGTTCATTTGAATAATTTTGGTGGGCTTTAGGCACAGAGGCTGTCGCTGGCTCTCTGGTACCTGGCCCTATGGTGATTAGGACTGACAGATAGTGGCCTGGAGTGTAAGAGCTAGGTAAAGAAGGTAGTTAGGGAATATGGGCTTTGGATTGGTTGGCTTGCATATGAAAACCACAGTTGCTAGTGTGTCCTTTACTCTCTCGAGGAACTGGAGCCCTGGGAACAGTAGTGTCTCCAGAGTCAGCAAGGCCCCAGATGTCAAAACATCAGAATAAAAAAGCTTACTACACATCTCCAATGGCAACTTTCCTCTGGCTACCCTCAGCATCCTTTAGTTCGTTCTCAGGTATCAGAAGAACAAAAGGGAGCCTCTGCACAAAACAGGTAAAGACAGATACTCAAAGAATAGCCTTTTATTTCATATGGTCATATATACGGCAAGTGCAAAACTGAGCTAAGTATTTGTAGAAGATCCAAGATCAAAACCTATTGTCACTATTCAGTAGCTGCTGAAAATGTCACTAACAATCAAAACCTCTGGGTTTGTTTTTTTAACATGCTGAATAGTAATAGAGTAGTATATAACAAATGATTGTGGTAACTTCATGAGATAAGGCACCTTAAAACTGTAAAGTACTATGTAAGTTTTAGCACTTAGAATTATTTTAACAACATAAAATAGATTGACAGAGGCAAACACTTAAGTGTTTATGGGTAAAATAATATATCTGGGATTTGCTTTAAACACCTCCTCCCTAATTAAAAACATTAAAAACATAATAATAATAAAACATTTTTTTAAATTAAAATTAAAAAAGGGGGCGCCTGGGTGGCTCAGTCGGTTGAGTGTCTGACTTCGGCTCAGGTCATGATCTCATGGTTTGTGGGTTCAAGCCCCGTGGGCTCTGTGCTGACAGCTCAGAGCCTGGAGCCTGCTTTGGATTCTGTGTCTCCCTCTCTTTCTGCACCTCCTCAGTTCATGCTCTGTCTCTCTCTCCCTCAAAAATAAATAAAAACATTAAAAATAAATAAATGCCTCCTCCCCCCCCCAAAAAAAACCAAAAAAGTGGAGGGGATTGATGGCACAAGATTGACAAAGTATTGGTACTTACTGAGCCTGAATGATGGGTACATGGGAATTCTTTATACAATTTTGTGTATTTCTGAATCTTTTCACAACCAAGATTTTTAATTTTCTTAATGTTTATTTTTTTATTTTTTTAATTTTTTTTACAAATAGTTTATTGTCAAATTAGTTTCCACATAACACTCAGTGCTCATCCCCACAAGTGTCCTCCTCCATGCCCATCCCCCCTCCCCCCCACATCCATCAGTCCTCAGTTTTTGTCAGCATTCAAGAGCCTCTCATGGTTTGCCTCTCTCCCTTTCCCCCACCATTTCCGCCCTTCTTCTAATGTTTGTTTATTTTTGAGAGACAGAACATGAGTGGGGGAGGGGCAAAGAGAGGTGGGGAGACACAGAATCTAAAGCAGGCTCCAGGCTCCAAGCTGTCAGCACAGAGCCTCACATGGGGCTCGAACTCTGTAAGGAGAGATCATGACCTGAGCCAAAGTCAGATGCCCAACCAACCAAGCCACCCAGGCACCCCTCATAACAAAAGTTTTAAATACAAGTTGAGAGACATAGAGAAAAAAAGCATTAGACTTTAGCAATCACTGGAAGATTGCTATTCTATAAAAGCTCAAACTCTATGTACAATATTTATTTTTGCCAGCATGAATCAGAGGTCCGTCATCTTTTCTTGGACTTCTGTATGGCTAAGGCAACTGGCTCGTATCAATGGTTCCAAGTAACTCTAGGCTAAAATTGACTGAGGTTAATCAAATTCTTGTTATAATCCATTTGTGTTAAGCAATGGAATTCCTAATGGTAAAACTATAATCAACATGTTATGACTGGTTTATGATGAGAGGTCCTATCCAATTAGAAAATTTCCCTAATCAAAGGCTCTTCACTCTCAAGAGAGCTTCACTGAATAGCAGTGGAGGTTGCTTAATTAGTAAGGTTAAAACATCCTTCAGAAACAAGGTCAGGATGACATTTCTATCTGTGCCAAGTTGATGAAAGAATCCTCCAAAGACAGCACTCAGAAATCTTGATGCGAAAATTCCTAGAAGACTTACCAAGAGAAGAAAACGTAAAATATATTGATATTAATAGTATCAGTGGACTTTTCTCTAAGCACATTCTAGGTAATGAATTTATATAAGCATTTCCTTAAACTTTCCATAAAGTGACCAACTTTTTGGCTTGAGAAAACTCTTTCCCCAAATGTACTATTGTTTTAAAAAAAAAATCTTTAAAATAACAACAAGCCCTCAAAGCCAGAAAACCATAAACAATAACTCTAACCCAATCAACAGAGGAAATTAAAAAAGAGGCAATTCTCAGAGTCTTCTTTTCATGATATCTATAAGGCCACTGAAAGAGATTACAAGAATCACTGAGTCAGTCTGTGCAATAAAAGAAGAATAACATAAGAGACCCTTTAACAAAACGTTATATGCGTTGATAAAGTACTTGGTAATCAATGTCAGCTGAAAACAAGGGGAGAGGATGAATCTATACAAATATACTTGGTGGTATCAGTCCATTCTACCTACAAGGGATTACTTCCTTTTATTCCCATAAAAAGAAAAGCTCAGTGACAAATCCTGAAAAATTTTTTTTGCTTCATCTGACCAGGCAATTCTGCTTCCGAAACAATTCCATTCTTGGTAGATGGCATCAGCTTTCAAACCCTTCATTTAACAGTGTGTACTTTAATATAGCCTACAATGATATTAAAATGTTATCTGCCCTCTAAAAACATTTAGCTATTCAAATTAGTAACAGGATGCCCAGATAGTATAAAACAAAACAGGTGCCATTATTTAGCACGTGCTCACTTCCAAGGCTGGCTTGCCTTAGACAGAAGACAAGAACTTTCAAACTTCATGTTAACACCAAGCGTAGACACTAGTTCAGCTAAGAGAAAGAAATGAAAGCCTCACATTTAGGGAAAAATCTACCTTGTTCCAGGTAAATGAGTATCATAACTTTCATTGTTAATAGGGAGGAAAATGGGTTTCAGGAGGAATTATGTAGCTTACTCACGCTTGAGCATCTGTAAAAGGGTAAGTTTCTACACTTCATGCTATTTTTTTTTTTTTTTGCTACTTCTGAGGCCAAACTGAGCTTTACATTACCAGCCAAATATTCACAGTATCTGCCGTTTCCCTCCAAGTTGTGAAGAGTCACAAAGCTAAATGAGAGAATATAGACTCCTGCCCTAAGGACCATTACTTAAAAAGTGAAAAAGTAGAAGCCATCATCAAGTCTGGGACTCGCTAGCTTCACCTTGACCCATTCAGGATCTCTGAAAACTGACAAGCGATACACCTTGTCTTTCACACCGCAAGCTTATTTTTCAAATCTTAATCCCCTCCAGTGTGTTTTTTCATTTCCACTTGATAAAACAACAATTCATTTAACTGAAATTATTAACACAATATAAGGTTCTCATTTCTCAGACTGAGTTTTCTCATAATTATGAATAAACCGTAAGAGAAAAGCTTTGTGTTTATAAAACGAATGCAAGGCATTATTTGGGATCATGTGCTTGAAAGTACCTTGAAAACTGTTCCAAAGCCTGGAAACACTAGGAAAGTATATGATTGCATTATTGTAGATCCCAGCCAATTTATGGCAAACAGGTGTGATGCCAGGATGTAAAATCTGAACCTCATCATAGCCAGAAATTTTTATCATAAGGCTGAATAAAGGTTTTACATCATCTCATGCCTTAGCTGAGAGGTTGCAGACTAGAATATCACCACCCAAGGTCAAGTGACTGCAGAAATTGCAGCTGCTGGGACCATTACAATCTAAGAGAAATCATCTGGACATGGGCCCATTGCCCACTCTCCTCAAAAAGATTAACTGAGGGGTGCCTGGGTGGCTTAGTCAGTTAAGTGTCCGACTTTCGCTTAGGTCATGATCTTGCGGTTTGTGGGTTCGAGCCCCGCATCCGGCTCTGTGCTGACTGCCAGCTCAGAGCCTGGAGCCTGTTTCAGAGTCTGTCACTCCCTCTCTCTCTGACCCTCCCCTGCTCACGCTGTCTCTCTCTCTCTCTCTCCTAGAAATAAATAAAACATTTAAAAAATTAAAAAAAAAAAGATTAACTGATAACCCACTGTGCATTTTTACCAGGAATACCAGAAGTGTGAGGCCATCCATTCTCTCCTCCACCCTCATCCCCTCTGTCATACTTCTGGGCCCTTGACCCAGCCCATCCCTCCACTACCCCATCTAAACCGTTGAGCTCAGCTCTGTGGAACTACTGTTCCATACACTAAAATATTATATGAAGTTACC
This sequence comes from Hyaena hyaena, assembly GCF_003009895.1. Classification (NCBI taxonomy): domain Eukaryota; kingdom Metazoa; phylum Chordata; class Mammalia; order Carnivora; family Hyaenidae; genus Hyaena; species Hyaena hyaena. The sequence continues at coordinate 420,265 of NW_024081000.1, forward strand.
AGTCTCTTTGCTTAATCCCACTACCTTTTCTTAAGGGAGACCCCTCCCCCTCCATGCAATTACTTTCCCGCATCTCTCACAAATGGGTGCTGTTCATTTTCTCACTGTTATGTAGCTCAAAATCTGAATGGAGAGTTTTTGTCCTCTGTGTTCCCTACCATCACTTGCCAGCAATTATCACCTCCTCTCACATCATGTGTGACCAACTGACCACGTCTCCTCTTCCTCTTAGCTGTCATTTACCACATTTGCATTCACACATCAATTTCCCTAATCCTCAATCACTACCATTTACGAAAGACTTAACATGGGTACCACTCTTCCTTCCCATCCAAGTCTTGCCAGTATCCTGGGCAACTTTAGTAGTCAAGTGGATTACCTATCTCACACACTGACCTTAGGTTCTTGACCTCCTGATCTCTTACAGTCTCCTCCTGTGCACCCCATCAGTCACCCATTCCGTTAGTATGGCCTTGGACTTCATCATACTGTGAAATTACTAACTAATTACTACTGTTAGGGCATCCCTTATTTAGATCTTGACTTCTTTTCTTTCCAGCTAACAACTACTCTTCAAGCTACCATGGTCATTCTTCCACCTCATCAGGGCCTCCAAATAACTGTCTAGATGCAAGGGATTTTTCAAACACACACATTTTTTTAAAAAAAAGATAAAAGTAGGGGCAGCTGAGTGGCTCAGTGAGTTAAGCATCTGACTTCGGCTCAGGTCATGATCTGATGGTTTGTGAGTTCTAGCCCCGTGTCAGACTCTGTGCTGACAGAGCCTGGAGGCTGCTTCAGATTCTATGTCTCCCTCTCTCTCTGCCCCTCCCCTACTCATTTTCTGTCGCTCTTTGTCTCTCAAAAATAAACAAATATTTAAAAAAATTTTAATAAATAAATAAATTAAAGATAAAAGTAAGAAAGATTTTGTAATGGAAAGGCTATTTACGTGAGCATCTAAGAACAGAGTTCTGGAATTATGGAGAATGGTAGGAAGGGTATCATCGGCAAATGCACAGTACAACTTGCTGCTTCTAATATAGGCTGTGCCTGTTATAAAATATGGAACAATCAGAATCATTATGTAAATGAAGTCGTCAAATGAACAATATGCGTTTGGGGGCTCAGTGGAGAGGTAACATATGCACAAACCTGAGCTGATATGAACAGTAGTTCCTGGAGATCATCATGAGTCAGCTGAAGCAAGAGACTAAAAAAAAAAAAAAAAAAAAAATCAGAAAATATCTGCCTGTTGTAGGAGGGTCTAAAAATGTGCCTGTAGGGGCTCCTGGGTGGGTCAGTCAGTTGAGCATCTGATTTTGGCTCGGGTTATGATCTTGCCGTTCGTGGGTTCGAGCCCCACCTTGGGCTCTGTGCTGACAGCTTAGGGCCTGGAGCCTGCTTCGGATTCTGTGTCTCCCTCTTTCTCTGTCCCTCCCCCATTTGTGCTCTGATTCTCTCTCTCTCTCTCAAAAATAAAAAATAAAATAAACATTAAAAAATTAAAATGTGCCTGTAATAAAGACTTACTTAACAAAGACAGCAGTGGAAGATGTGACAAACATGAGTCCATTTGACGATTATAAACCCTACATGTGTTAACAATCTACAAGCATGTGTTGTGTCAATATTTAATACATAAAAGCAGAGATGGTTGGGTAGCATCATGAGAACAAAAAGGCAAATCCTATGATATGGAGAATGCAGGACTTGATAAAAAAGTCCACAAAAAAACCAATAGAAGAAGACAAAGCCACATTCAGACCTTTAAAGTTTAAACATAGAAATAATGGAAAATAGTTATTGCTCCAGCAGGAACCCAAATCCCTGAGTTCCTATGGCTGCAAAAGACTCGGGCCGGAAGCCATCCAGAGATGGATTACAATCTGGCGAGTGACCCAGAGCTAGCGCTGTTTATCTAATTTCATAAAGTAGACCCCTGGGACTCCCCCATGGTAGCTTCTGTTCCTCGTGTACTATTCTAGTTCCTCAGCAACTTCTCTCTGTTTTCACTTATCAATATCCTACTTCTCTCTGAGTTTTCACTGCCACTGCCCTTGGATACTGTTGCCTCTGGTCTAAACCCCACCAACGATAATTACTAGAGGCAAGCCCGGCTGCTCAAACGTGTTTCTCATGCAGGCGGCATCAGCACTATGCGGGAACTTGCCAGATAAGCAGATTCCCAAGCCACACCTCTGACCACCTGCATTACAACCTGCATTTTAACAAGACTTCCAGGTAATTCATATGCACATAAAACTCTGAGAAACACTGAACCAGAAGACATTACAAACTTCCTTGAAATTTTATGAGCCAATGGTAGTATGACACCAATTTGGTTTCTACATAATCTAAACATGAGCCCTTGCTTGTTAAGAATACACTTAGGGACACCTGGGTGACTTAGTCTGTTAAGTATCTGACTTCAGCTCAGGTCATGATTTCATGGTTCATGGGTTCGAGCCCCCAGTCAAGTTCTGTGCTGACAGCTCAGAGCCTGGAGCTGCCTGCTTTGGATTCTGTGTCCCTCTCTCTCTCTCTCTCTCTGCTTCTCCCCTACTCATTCTGTCTTTCTCTCTCTCTGTCTCAAAAACAAACATTAAAATTTGTTTTTAGAATATATTTAAACCTTTAAATTCTTCAATGAGGAAAAAGTACTCAGTTCATGCTTCAATTTGTTGATGTTATTTGTAACTAAAAGTTCCTGAATTGCAATTTCTGCATCTGTGATTTAGCTCCCAAGTGGTGGGAGGGTAAAGACAGCAACTCTGCATCTCTTTGTGGCCCCTGGTATAGCACCATAAACACCAAAAGGACCAGGAAATTCCTGCTAGTTAAGCGACTAGGGTCTTCAGTAACAAAAATATAAAGAACCAGGATCTATATTAAAAATGTGTGTGTTCAAAAACACAGGTGAACCTCAAAAGCAAATGTTATGTTTAGAGAAAGAAGTCACACACACGAAAAATACACACTGCTATATAATCTCATTTAAATGAAGTTCACTTGGGTGGCTGGGTGGCTCAGTGGGTTAAGTGTTGACATTAGCTCAGGTCATGATCTCACAGTTCATGGGTACGAGCCCCACATTGGGCTCTGTACTGACTGCTCAGAGCCAGAAACCTGCTTCAGATTCTGTGACTCTCTCTCTCTGCCCATCCCCCACTCACACTCTGTTTTCTGTCTCTCAAAAATGAATAAACATTTAAAACAATATTTTAAATGAAGTTCAAGAAAAGATAAAACTAAGTAAACTAAGCTATGGAGATAGAAGAGTGAAGAATGATTACTTCCAGGAAGTGGGTGATTATAATTACGGAGGAACATTGGGAACTTTCTGGAGTGATGAAAATCGTCTGATGTGGGTGGTGGTTATATGGATGTATACACATGCAAAAAATGCACTGAGTTGTACTAAGATTTGTTCATTTTACTCCACATAAATTATACTTCATTAAGACACAAAAAACAGGGGTGTCTGGGTGGCTCAGTCGGTTAAGCTTCTGACTTTGGCTCAGGTCATGATCTCACAATTCGTGGGTCTGAGTCCCCCGTTGGGGTCTGTGCTGACAGTTCAGTGCCTAGAGCCTGCTTTCAATTCTGTGTCTCCCTTTCTCTCTCTGCCCCTCCTCTGCTCATTCTCTGTCTCCCTCTGTCTCTCAAAAAAAAAAAAATAAACATTTAAAAACAATTTTTTAAGACAGAAAAATGAAATAAAATTCATATGTTAAATATGCTTTTCATAAAAGAGAAAACTTGGATATGTTTACTTCAGGACAGTACTTTGAACATTACTTCTTTTGGGGTTTTTTTTTAAGTTTATTTATTGCTTTTGAAAGTGCAAGCAGGTTAGAAACAGAGAGAGAGCAAGAGAGAGAGAATCCCAAGCAGGCCCAGCACCATCAGAGCAGAGCCAAATGCAGGGTTCAAACTCATGAACGTTGAGATCATGAGTTGAGCAGAAATTAAAAGTTGGACATTTAACCAACTGAGTGACCCAGGTGTCCCTCAGCACACAGTATTTTGAAAGTTCATGCTTCCAAATCATAGCCTAAGTCAGGTCACCGTGGTTTTGTTTAAAAAAAAAAAAATGTATCGGAATACAGCCACAACTATTTGTTTACAGAGACTCTACGTTCTTCTAAACCTAAAATATTTACTATCTAATGCTTTCTAGAAAAAAATTCAGCAACTGACCTAGGAAAATTGTTTGTAACTTTTTGGGGGATGCATGGTCATCTCAGAGAATCAGGTGAAACCTATAGATTATCTCCTCAAGAAAACACACAGCTTCTTAACTATCAACTGCTACTTATAATCTCAGGAAATTCATATACCCTCTGAGCACAGTCATCAACCCCAAATGAAGACCTGTTCAAGGTTCCCGTCACCATATACTAAACGACTCTACTGAGAACAATCCATAGGTTGGCTCTTTTCCTTGAACCACAAATGATTCCACTTCACATCCTCCTTCACTCCATGAAACTACTCACAGGTATAGTCAAGAATAAAACTGCAAAGATTAAAATACCCAGTCCTCCATCAATCAGTTTAGTTTGTTCTTCTTCTAGGTGGCAGTCTATATACTAATTAGCCTTAGAAGTTTTTCTGAAAATGTCTAGAGTTTGGTACCAGGATAGACCAAGAACATCAGAAGTGACAAGCTGCCAGTCCTTAGCCTCAATACTAGAAAAAAAGCACAAAGCGATAGCCTACAGAGAAGTAAACAGTGTCACCTCACATATGAAGAATATTGGCACGTTTCTTCAATAGACCAAGAAAATAGAGGAAGCAAAAGCGTGGGGACCAAACAGTGGAGTATATGTGGATACTGTGAGCTCTTTCACACCAGGCCCACGCATCTATTTAGCCCCTGCGGTGCCTTGCACGTCGTAAGAAACTAATAAGCAATAAAGAAATGGATAAATTAAACCAATTTATAAAAACAAAAGTCATTATTTTCTTTAAGTGGTTCAGGCTTCCTGGGAGCAACATGATAGTTTGATTTATTTTGTGTTACATAAAAAGACAATTATGAGTGGGGAACACTCCCTATGTTTCTGTAACTCTGATTTCATATTAACGTGCTCACACAACATATATCAAAGGGCTAGTTGGTGGGAGGTCTGCCAACTTATTAGCACCATTTATTGTCCTGAAAGAAAGCACTCAGAGTCATTTGAGGGGGACGTGGCATGTTTTGACCAATTCCTAAATAATTAAAAAAAAAGGTTCACACAAAATAAAGACACCTCAGTCAGCATGCTCTCTGATCTAATGCTAGTTCTACAATTTTCCATTACTGCCTTCCTAGCTGCTTTACAAACAGTGGGTGGCATTTTACAAAAGCTGATTAATGCTGGGATCTTAAATTGCCGAAAATTGAAGGAATGTGCCCCATGCTGACAATGTGTTAATCAAAAAATTGTCATTTCTATCCTTGTGCAAGGCTTTAGCCCATCTTATTTTCTTCTCAAATGCCATGTTATATATTCTCCCTTCAGTGAAACTGAATGCCTTTTTTTCCCAACGGTAAAAAGGTTTTACGGGTTCATCATGAGGCTAAATCTCTCGAATTCCAATGAAACAACTACTCAAGTGGAAGGAATATATTTCTGAATATATTTGCAATTTTTTTGTATCAGTTTGATGACAATCCACAGATCTGTGGTGACACTGACCTTTTATAAGTTCATCAAAACAGCATTGTATTACTCACATAATGAGATTTTTAAAGAAAATGAAATGTGCATATTCATTTGTAATAGCCTTATTAAGTCCTCAGAGCAAGTCCTGGCATACATCAGCCTATGCATAGTGGCCATCTGAATGTAGACAAATGATGACTATCAGAAAAACCATATTTAGAAGCCAGAATGGACTCAAAAGAATATGAGTCTGACACTAGTCCCTGTGGCTCCTGACCCACAGGGGGGCAGAGGCCAAACTGTCCTAGTGGCTCTCACCACCCCTTCCCACTTGGCTTAAAGTCAAGGGGCACTTCCCTCTCTCATTAGAGTATACTAATAACTTATTCCTCAAAATCTCTTTTCCAGCACTTCAACCTTTACTTCTCATACAGGCCAAGAGTAAGTATTTGCCAATCCTGCAAATCTAACAATATGCTCTATTAACATGTCCTATATGGGTGATCGAACATCTTGATTTATAATAAAACTGGGAGTATTGTCTCAAACCTTGTATTTTAAGGGCACCACAGAAGGCAGGGTATAAACACCCCAGGGTATGTAGGAACAGGGGAGTCAGAAGAGAAAGAAATGTGCACCACAGAGCCAGGATCTTAAATGTCTCTACCTTCAGGAAAAGAATAGATTGGCCTCACCCCAGAAAAAGAGATGCCACAAAATTACACATCTCTCCTGCATGTTTATAATTGTAAGCTGGACCTCACACTGCTTTGTGGCCTAAATTTGTACCACCTGTTTGGTCTGAAAATCCCTAAGTCCAGAATTTCTTTTAAGGTGATTTTGATTTAGCAGGGTTGCAGAATCTGGAAGAAGACAAGGTAAATCCTTACAGGGGAAATTTATCCTGTTCTGCTGTTTCCAAAGGAGCTTGAAACACAAGCTCACATTAAAAAATCACAAGCCACAAGAGGAAACAAGGCACCATGAGCAAGATTGCCAGAAACAACAAGTGGTAAAGTCAGATGCACAGAACCTGAAGATATTGTAATTTTTGGATGCAGAATGTAAAATATGAGTAAGTAATATATCTAAAGAAATAACAGAAAATATTGAAAGTACTGTATGTACAAATAGTGAAAAACTATCAAATTTGGTTAGGCTGATTGGAAGGAAGGAAGGAAGGAAGGAAGGAAGGAAGGAAGGAAGGAAGAAAGGAAGGAAGCAAGGAAAAGAAAATAAATCCACTCATGAAAATGTAATAATTAAAACTTAGAATTCAATTGATGGATTAAATGGTGAATTGCATGCAATACAGGAATTGATGAGCTAGAAATCAAGCTGAAGGTTCTATGCAGAAAGCAAATGTTTACAAACTTGACAAGATACCAATTCTTCCAAGATAACTTAAAGTTTAAAAAAAATTAATAAGAAAATTTCAGAGAGAAATTTTGAAGGAAATTGATAAAACATTTCTAAATATAGTCCAGAAAATGGAACGGAAAGGAATAGAGAATAAAATGTTTAAAAATAAAATGAAGAGCTTCTCCTTTTATAGACCAGAATATGTGATAAAAATATAATAGTAAAATGTGATGTTAGCACAAGAATTGACAGACAAATTAATGTAATAGAATGAGCAGCCATTCTATATGTTCTGGTGAGGAGGAAAGCTTACTATCTGTTAAAGAAAGCATTCTAAATCAATAAGATACTATTTAGAAACATTTCTAATACCATCTAGCCAATAGTATTAGAAGATTGGCCCAGCTTTCAGAATTTATGCCAAATCCTTACTTGACATTAGTGACTAAAAGAAGTGTAATGGGATTTTCAAGACTGTAACTTTACATTGACCCTCTTTTCCTGGTAGCCAATGAAATGAATGACCAAAACCTGAGAAAAGTGAAAACATCCAAAACTCTTCAATAACAACTGAAAAAAGACAAAGATCATTGAATGTAATAAATTAAAAAAAAAAAAAAAGCTTTTGAAAGGAAATAGATTCCAAAGCGGAGAGGGATCAGTGTGACTTGGCTCCGAGCCCCACCCACCCCAGAATTTGTGCTAACAACAGAACACGGAGACTTCTCAGCAGCTCCTGCAAATATGAAGAGCAAAATGATTTGTGCTGAGTGAGTTTATTAATCGTAAGTATATGATTTTTTCCTTGAAGAGATCAGGAAAAGGAAGACTGAAAAATATTTAAATATTAATACCAGATAATGTGTTAAGAATATGTCTAATTATATTTTCTTGGTGACATTTTTAGTTTCCAAAGAATAGTATCTTGAGAGTTAATTGAGAAAACATATTTAAAAATAGAAAAAGTGAGTGAACAATTAATTTCAGGGGTTTCAAAGCTGTTTTTAAAACTAAACACAATGGAAGAAAACTTAAAGGAGATTAATATAACTAAATAGTTTTTATAATTCTGAACATATAATTCTGAATTCTGTTTTATTTATTTATTTATTTAATTTACATCCAAGTTAGTATATAGTACAACAATGATTTCAGGAGTAGATTCCAGTGATTCATCCCCTGCATATAACACCACAACCCTCCATTTGTTCTCTGTATTTAAGAGTCTCTTATGTTTTGTCTCCCTCCCTATTTTTATATTATTTTTGATTCCCTTTCCTCATGTTCATCTGTTTTGTCTCTTAAATTCCACATATGGGTGAAGTCATATCTGCCTTTCTCTGACTTACTTTGCTTAGTACAATACACTCTAGTCCATCCACATTGTTGGATTTTGCAAATGGCAAAATTTCATTGTTTTTGATTGCTGAGTAATACTTCATTGTGTATATATATAATACACCTTCTTTATCCATTCATCCATCGATGGACATTTGGGCTCCTAACATACGTTGGCTATTGTCGATAGGGCTGCTATAAACATTGGGGTGTATGTGCCCCTTCAAAACAGCACACCTGTATCCTTTGGATAAATACCTAGTAGTGCAATTGCTGGGCTGTAGGGTGGTTCTATTTTTAATTTTTTGAGGAATCTCCATACTGTTTCCAGAGTGGCTGCCCCAGGTTGCATTCCCACCAGCAGTGCAAATGGGCTCCTCTTTCTCCGTCTCCTCACCAACATATGTCATTGCCTGAGTTGTTCATTTTAACCATTCTAAAAGGTGTGAGGTGATATATCATTGTGGTTTTGAGTTGTATTTCCCTGATGATGAGTAATGTTGAGTATTTTTTTATGTGTCTATCACCCATCTGGATGTCTTCTTCGGAGAAGTGTCTATCCATGTCTTTTGCCCATTTCTTCACTGGATTATTTGTTTTTCGGGTGTGCAGTTTGGTGAGTTCCTTATAGATTTTGGATACTAACCCTTTATCTGATATGTCATTTGCAAATATCTTCTCCCATTCTGTTGACTGCCTTTTAGGTTTGCTGATTGTGTCCTTTGCTGTGCAGAAAATGTTTATCTTGACGAAGTCCCAATAGTACATTTTTGCTTTTGTTTCCCTTGCCTCCAGAGACATGTCAAGTAAGAAGTTGCTGCGGCCAAGATCAAAAAGGTTGTTGCCTGCTTTCTCCTCAAGGATTTTGATTGCTTCCTGTCTTACCTTTAGGTCTTTCATCCATTTTGAGCTTATTTTTTGTGTATGGTGTAAGAAAGTGGCTCAGGTTCATTCTTCTGCATGTCGCTGTGCAGTTTTCCCAGAACCATTTGCTGAAGAGACTATCTTTATTCCATTGGATATTCTTTCTTGCTTTGTCAAATATTAATTGGTCATGACTTTGTGGGTCCATTTCTGAGTTCTCTCTTCTGAACATAGGAGCTTTTAAATGTAAATGGCAAACTGGAAAAATGTTTGCAATAGCGATGATAGAAGGTTGATATCCTCTATATTGAGCTCTTAAAAAGAAATAAAACCTCTGAAATATAAATACATTTCACAGAAGAATAGAAACAAATAATAAACTTCTGCTAAATAAATGTTTGTTTTTGGGGAAACAAATGTTCTATTAAATTTTCAACACTGCTATCAAAGAACAACAAAGCAAAATGATAAAGCATGACTTATTTCTATCAAAGAAGCAAATATTTTTATTTAAAATTATAATAATGCTCAATGACAGCAAAACACGGTTAGATCAGCACTTCTACATTCTGCTGGAATACATACTATTACCACTTTCTAGAAAGCTATTTTGCAATATTTATGTTCAGTAATTTCATCTCTAAGTCTCCATACTAAGATTTTTCATCATATCACATATAATAGCAAACATTCAGAAACCATCCAAATATCTGTTAGTGAATTTGTATATTAATTTTATGCAACCATTAGAAATTATTCTTTCAAAGGATGGTTAATGAATTGAGAACATTCTTTCAGTGTAGTCAATGAAAATAAATAGTGCAAAACTCTTTACTTGTGATCATGATTTTGTTTAAATTACATTTTTAACAAATAGAAAAAAGACTGAAAGAAGTTGATTGGATGTGAACAGTACTCCTCACTCAGTGGTAGAATTAAGGGCAATTTTTATTTTTCTTCATCTAATTCTGTATGTTTCAATTTTTTAAATGCTTTATTTTTATATTTAAAAAATAACCATTATATTTTAAAATCCCTATGGGTTTAAGAGTCAGTTTTCAAAAAATATATAAGAATTAAAAGAAAATATAGATAGAATTAATATCTAGAGAGAAAAGAGCTGTGTCATCTTAAAAGAAATGGATAAAATGCCTTTGTTACAAAAATCACTCTGCATTCCATAGAACTTGAGTGAAAAATTTACAGTTGAAGAAATGCAGATAGCTAACATGAATAAAGACAAAACCAAGCAAAGACAGGAGTATTAAAGTAATCATGCAACATCTTTTTTTTCCTTATCAAATCAGTGATGTTCAGTTTGTCCCCACCCTTCAGTTCTACCCCACCCCAAGGAACAGTGTGACTCCCAGGAGTATGTCCCCAGAAGACATTCTCTTCCACTGTTGGTGGAGTATAAATTAATGCAATCCTTGAAATCATCTGGAAATGTGCATCAAGATTTTTTTTTTAATTTTTTAGTTTCTTTATTTTGAGAGAGAGTGTGAGCAGGGGTGGGGCAGAGAGAGGGGAGAGAGAGAGAGAAAATCCCAAGCAAGCTCCACAATGTCAGCGCAGAGCCCAGGGCAGGGCTTGAACTCACAAACTGTGAGATCATGACCTGAGCCAAGATGCAGGGTCAGAGGCTTAACTGACTGAGCCACCCAGGTGCCCTGTGAATCAAGACTTTAAGGTATTTTCATGCAGTTAGACCTAGAAATCTCCCTGTGGATATTCTAGGCTAAATACACAGTCATAAAAGGGGAGGTAGGAATCTCCATGCTGAAAGATGTATCATTAGAGTAGTATTTACTTTCAAATATTAGAAACCTTTAACGGCTCAACACTTGAGAGATGGCTAATAAATTTAGCAAACATTAAACTGATGTTAATCGCAAGCTTTCAATAATGTAGGAAAGTATTTGCTAAAATATTAAAGACAAAAAAAAAAAAAAAAAAAAGCTAGGGGCGCCTGGGTGGTTCAGTCAGCTAAGTGCCTGGCTTCGGCTCAGGTCATGATCTCACAGTTCATGGGTTCGAGCCCTGCGTCGGGCTCTGTGCTAACAGCTAGCTCAGAGCCTGGAGCCTGCTGCTGATTCTGTCTCCCTCTCTCTCTGACCCTCCCCTGCTCACGCTGCCTCTCTCTCTCAGAAATAAATAAAACATTAAAAAAATTGTTTTAAATAAAGACAAAAAAAGCTACAGCTATTAAAAACAATGTATTAGGGGCACCTGGGTCGCTCAGCCAATTAAACGCCAACTCCAGCTCAAGTCATGATCTTGCCATTTGTGAGTTCGAGCCCTGTGTCAGGCTCTGTGCTGACAGCTCAGAGCCTGGAGCCTGTTTCAGATTCTCTGACTCCCTCTTTCTCTGCCCCTCCCCTGCTCACACCCTCTCTCTCTCTCAAAAATTAAAAAAAAAAAAAAAAAAATTTAAACATTTTTTTAAAAACAGCATATTAATAACACTTAGAAGCAAACATACCCAAATAGTAATAGTTGTAACAAAGAAACAAGGACAATATACTGGAATTTTTCTAAAGCAAATGATTAATATTTCAGAAGAAGCAAAGGTGAAATTTGAAACAACAGAGACCATTTTGGAATTCTCTGCCATGACTTCAGTTCTAGTTTTATCTTTCCATTTAACGTTGAAATATGTCAAAATTGTCCAAGGACGAGGATTCAAGAAACTTGAGATAATTCAGAAAAAACCGAGCCGGCTGCCAACTTATGTAAGAAATACTGGCCTTCTTAATTTACTCATGCACTTTGCCAATCAGAATTCAATTTGATGAGGTTTTTTATTGGCCAGCTGCACTTTTATTTTTTTATCACTTTCCTTGTTGTGTTTTTCTACCAAATGAACTATGACACAATTCATAGGCTATTGACCTTGGGAGGATTCGTGGTGTTTCCCCAAATTATTTGTGTAGTGTGCCAGATCCCGCAGGTGCAAAAGTAGTCATGCTTTAAAAGTTGCTTAAGGAACAAGGTTATCATATAGAAATATTGGGGAATAAACAGTCTATAATACAGGCAATCAGAGAAGTGGACAATCAGTGTAGGCTGGAATAAAACAAAGTGGCATTTACGGAGCACATACTAAATGCCAGTCACTGAGAGGTATTTTTGTTCTTTTGCTTTTTTGGTAAACATTTCCTTAATTTTCTTTTTTTTTTTTTTTAATGTTATTATTTATTTCTGAGAGAGAGAGAGACACAGCGTGAGCAGGGGAGGGTCAGAGAGAGAGGGAGATACAGAATCTGAAGCAGGCTCCAGGCTCTGAGCTAGCTGTTAGCACAGAGCCCGACGCGGGGCTCAAACGCGGGGCTCGAACCCATGAACTGTGAGATCATGACCTGAGCCGAAGTTGGGTGATTAACCAACTGAGCCACCCAGGTGCCCCAATTTCCTTAATTTTCATAGGAGCTCTCTCTGATAATCATTTGACCCATACTTTATAAGTAAGGTAACTGGGATTCAGAAAGTATATTATTTTCCTAAATTCACATGAATAATGAGCAGGCTTATATGATTCCATTTTTTCCCCTCCTACTCAAAGAGTGATTCACAGAGAAGTTTTGAGAAAATAGCAAATAGCATGTCAATAGGTTAAAGGATAGATATTTGTAAACGAATTATAATCCATCCCACACTTCTTCATAACAAATTAATCCGTGATTTGAAGCAGTTTCATAGAATATTTTTCTCCTTATAAAGTAGAAAGTCTAAGGTATCAAAAAAAAAAACACCTTACAGTCTTAAGCAAACATCTAGAGTCTTTCAGTCACTCTTTCCAAAAGCACAATATTAAACTGATTCCTATGCCTCATGGTTTATAAAATTATAAAGAAGAGAGTTAATCACAGCGAGGATGTTTCAAATAGATTTTTGAGAAAATATCAAACTCCCAATTCACATCAGATTCATCGTTTGCCATGTTTTTAACACATTATCACATCTAATGTTCTACTTCATTAGATTTTCCCAGGCTAGCAACATTGGGAAATTTTATTTAAGAAAAAAAAAGTTGAAGGAAAGGTAAGCAGTCTGTCTCCCCAGGGAGTGGCCGAGACCAAAGTTCTGTTTGTCCAGGAGTTGTTTGTCCATAGACTCCCATGCACCTTGGTCTCCACACTGGGCTAGACTCACCATATTCCTCTGGAATGCCCACCAATCATAAGCAGATTCAAACCAGAGACTAAAGATGTGTCATCCTCTGAATCATCTCACCCTAGAAGTGTGAAGAATCCAGCACTGCTGTTCATGAAGCTTCTTTCTCAATGCTTCTTATAGGGTGTAGTAGTGGAGCTGTCACCCTGAGAAACCAGACACCTTCTCTGAGGACTCCCCACACCCCTGCTTGGTGAGCCTTTGGGTTACAGAAGTCAAACCTCATCTGTCCCCAAGGAATCCTGTGAGTCCGCAGTGCCTTGCACAGTGCCATCCGCTCCTGGTCATCTTACTGTAGGTGGTGGGCAACTCCCCCCAACCCAAGTGTAGGAAAGTAACAGCTGCTGAAATTATAGTCATTTGATCTTTCCACAATGGTGGGGTAAAAGCATGGTATGAATTCTTTCAGTTCATCATCAAATCATGATGGGGAAAGTCTCTAGTTATTTGTGATTAGCCTTGAGGTTCTGAACAGGAGAAGAAGAAGAACATGTTTTCTTTCCTCCAGTTGTTCCAGAACACAAAGAACACTATGCTTGAAACAGGGAAGTCTAGCTTCTGGATCTTACTGTGTGCCAGTCAGCATGTCATTTAATGGCGCTGGGCCTCAGTTTATTCAACTGACAAATGTGGATAATGAGCGCTTGATGAAACATCAAATAACATAATACAAATAAGACAATAGAATGCTCTCTGTAAACTGATAGGTGATACATAAATGTATGATATATGTAAAGCATCATTCTTATTACCTGTTTCCATACTTTTTCTCTAAAGCTCTAATGGCTTTATGTATAATTTAGCATCCATTAACAGACAGTTCTTGAAGGCTGGAAGTTTACAAAAAAAAAAAGGAAAGAAAGAAAGAAAGAAAGAAAGAAAGAAAGAAAGAAAGAAAGAAAAGAAAGAAAGGAAAGAAAGAAAATTACATCTCAATAATATCTCTATTTAAAAAGAAGAATTTCATACCAAAAGTTTGCAGTTCTTTATTTATTCAAATAGCATCAAAATATCTAAAGAGGAGGGGACCCTGGGTGGTTCAGTTGGTTAAGCATCTAACTTCGGCTCAGATCATGATGTTGTGGTTCCTAGGTTCAAGCTCTGCTTCGGGCTCTGTGCTGACAGCTCAGAGCCTGGAACCTGCTTCAGTTTCTGTGTCTCCCTCTCTCTCTGCCCCTCCCCTACTTGTACTCTGTCTCTCTGTTTCTGTCTCTCTCTCTCTCAAAAATAAATATTGAAAAAATAATTTTAAAAATTTAGAAAGGAATTTTGTTTTGGTCAACAACGCACTTTAATTTTGGTTTATCAGTTTGGGGAGGTCTCAATAAATCAGGCACAAATATCTGTCTTTATTTCTTGGATTTCTTTTCTGTAACTTTGATTTTGCCTTTGTAGAAAATACATTTTCATTTCAAATTATTTTATCAAGGCTTTGGTTGTGTCCAAGGAAACTGGTTGTATAAAGGCTATGGAATATTCCCAGGTGTGGTCATTTAAAGTATACTTTCCATCATTACCATCATGTTATTAAGCCAAGAATGGTGTGCTCTAAACTAAAGAAGCCATACAATTACATCATGATCCTTACAAAGATTCTCTATGATCAACACCAGGCTAGGTTTCAGCTAGAAATTAACAAAGAAATAAAATACAATGAGTCTTACATAGCCTTTAATTTTAGATTTACTACCATATATAATGGGACATAAAAGCAACCATACTTTTTATATGACACATTCCTTCCCATTGGATGCACAAAATCAGAAAAGCTAAAAAAGCATCTTACCTGACACCCGATTAGTTTAGCAGTATGGATTCTTTCTAAAAGCAAGGCTCAATACAAAGTCCTTACCTTAGAACATCTTATAAGGAATGTTTTCATGTTAAGAAGCCTAACTGAAGGACACTTAGCAAAGTCATATGTCACAGAGATGTCTATTATGACTTGGAGCAAAGGAAAAATACTGAGACAGTAGCCCTCAAGATAGAGACTTCCCTCCCTATCAGGCATGTCATCTGCTATGTTGAAGCAGCCCATGACGGAGCTGCAAGTTGCTCTATTCTCCTTACAGAGGCAACTGGGTGAAATTATTGATATTTCTCAGTGCAGCCATTTCCTGGTTTTTATGTTATTATATACTCGGGAACACCGTCAATAATGGATTCCTGTTTCACTTTCCCCTTTTGGGAAGCCAGTAAAGACACTGACATCTTCAAATGATAGTAAAATGTATTTCCTAAACAGTTCTTACGGACTCTATGTGCAGAAATTACGTTTGTGATGATTGACAATACATCTGATTTTGCTGCTTGGGATGGAAAAGCCATAATGATGTATTGCCTTCTGCATCTGACATATATAGACATCAAAGATTCTATTAAAAATTCTGAAAGAAGCCTTGCATACTGCCAGAAGAGTTATCAGCTTCATCAAAACCAGGGACTGGTTAAAGAGGAGGGTGGAAAACCAGGGATTGGTGGTTAAAGAGGCAGGTGGAAAACTAAAAACTACTTAGGCCACAATTCTACTCTAGGAGAAGGGATTAGAAAAGGTCAATTATCATATCAGGATGACTGTTCAAAATTGTCTGGCTTTCTCTTTCCTTCTAGAAATGTGCTAGGATTGCAATTCCCCCTCTGTGGTGCTCGCTGCTTTGACCATGAAATGTAATCAGTTGTGTTAGGATCTGGGGCATGCTTCACCACATTCTCTTTCCCTTCTTCCGTGACGTTTGCCAGGACTCCAGACAGTGCTTGTCCTTCTAGCCTGGTCCCCGGTCTTAGCCCAGGGAAGCTATAGACTGGAGCCTCCAACCCATCCAAGGTGGACATGAACAAGAATAAACCTTTGTTGTTTTACTCTACTGAGATCTAGAGGTTCTTTGTTACAGTGTAATCTAGCTTCTCCTGACTGATTCAAGGACTATGACCATTTTCTATCACGAGAGTACTTCTGCAAGTAGAACTCTGCAGATAATCAGAAACACTGCAGAACTCTTTTATGTGTTTCTTAAACTCAGGTGACCCTTAAAATCTAAATGTAGACCTGTAATCCTTTTCTCACTACCATAAACAGCACCAGTGATGAAAACCTTGCCATGGTGACCTCTTGCTTTAGGAACAAAGGAAGTAATGCAATATCATTTCAACTTAAGAGCCTCTGGGAAATCCAGCATATCTTGATATCCATCAACCATTATCTGATAAAGAGACCTTCTAGAGTTCTGATTCTATTTATGTGCCTCTGTAAGTCAGGGCTCTCATCTCTCAGCTTCTAGGATGTTAAAGATGATATTTGCATTCAGGAATAGCCTTTATAGAGTTTTATTGGAGCAGATTTCATTTTTGCTTTATGCTTTAATTATATAATTTGGAATTATTTCAGTTTGTCAGGGATGGAATTAACTTTTACATGAAAGATATTTATGAGATAGTTATTTGTGAAGATTATGTTCTGATTTTTCTGAAGAGAATAAGTGTTCAAGGCACTGTATCAATAAATGTAGATATATCATACCAATCAATATACACATATGTGTATCAGTTGATACATACCTACATATACTATAGACATACGTGTTTGTATATATTAATATACTTATCAACATATGCAAAAGGTTTTATGCATGTGCTTATGTGGGTCATTATGGATAAGGAATCCATTACTTTCATCTGATTCTCAAAGAAGTCCTACCCATAACATTGTAACCACTTCTCTTGACTAAGGGTCAACGAACTATGGCCCTGGCCCAAATGTCACCTGCCACCTGATTTTGAAAACAAAGTCTTACTGGAACATAACCAAGTTCATTTGCTTACGGCTTATGTATGGCTCCTACCGAGGCAGAGTTGAGTAGTAACAACAGACCGTATGGCCTGGAAAACCTAAAAATAAACTACCTGCTCTTTAGAGGCAAAGCGTTCTGAGGCCTGCTCTGGACTCAGCTCCGCCTAGAAATCTGGCACTCCTGGCTGTGAACTTGGACTAACAGGGATGACTCTACAACAACCACGGTTTGATTAAGGCCAGGCACTAAATCCAGAAAAAACCATCCTCACTGTTTCTTTCTGCAGGAAACAGATAAAAGGCAGAGGGGGATGAGACCCTAGGTTCCAATACAGACTCTACTACTTACTAGATGTGTGAAGTTAGGCCAGTTACTTAATCTCACTATGTCTAAGTTTTCTCCTGAGCAAGATGAAGAAAACAGTAAGAACACCTACGTTGTAGGGATTAATATAATGCATAAGTAGAACTTAGAACAGTGGTTTGAGGGGTGCCGAGGTGGCTCAGGCAGTTAAGTGCCAACTCTTGATTTCAGCTCAGGTCATGCTCTCACAGTTCATGAGACCAAGCCCCACATCAGGCTCTGCTCTGACAGCTTGAGGCCTGTTTAGTATTCTCTCTCTCTCCCTCTCTCTCTGCCTCTCTTCATCTCTCTCTCTCTAAATAAATAAGTTGTTCTACAGTGACCTGCATATAACAAGAGCAAGAAGCGTTATTTCAAAAAATGTATTATCAGTGAATTAATTGGAGGGATGGCAGGGTAATTGTTGGTGCGTTACCTTAAAGCTCCTCGTATGAGATCCATCACACCCACATCTGTGGCTCCAGACCAACTCATGTCCACTGCTGTCAGTCTTCTGCAGAGGGCCCCTGTGTGGA
The DNA here is from genome assembly GCF_003009895.1 of Hyaena hyaena. Lineage (NCBI taxonomy): Eukaryota > Metazoa > Chordata > Mammalia > Carnivora > Hyaenidae > Hyaena > Hyaena hyaena. Next base: position 438,325 of record NW_024081000.1, read on the forward strand.
GCAGGACCTTGTCTCTTGTAAACCCAGGACCACTGCAGCTTGTCACATTCATCTCCTGGCTGATTAAAGCCAAGTGAGCATTCATTCGAAATGCTTCAGAATGCCTTGAGAACAAGGCATGAACAGAAGGAGATTTTAGTAACTAAGAGAGAGGATTAGAGAGTAAGAGAAATCACCATAGAAGCCAGTACCAGAGGTATAAACAGCTCAGCAAAGGGAGAAGAAGAACATGATGACTAGAGCAATCGAAACTAGAATGTTCCTTTCTCAGCTGGCCTGTGTTCCAGCAACAGGCCTGTTTACTGAATCCATCACGTTTCCTTCTGATGGTGGAGGATTACACTAGAGGAAAGAAGTAACTCAAGGGCCGTTATAGGATTGTAGGAACTCATTCAAATGGTCAGCATTATGTAGCTATTCAAAGTTATTTTTATGAAGAGCTTTTAATTAATTGAGAAAATGTTTAAGTGAAAATGAAGATTACAGAATGTTTTATATATTTTATAATTGCCATTATGTTCTTTTTTTTTTTGAAAGAGAGAGAGAAAGGGAGAGAGGAAGTGAGGACACATCAGAGAGGGCAGAGGGAGAGAGAATCTTAAACAGGCTCCGTGCCCAGCGAAGAGCCAGACAGTGGGGCTCAATCTCATGACTGTGAGATCATGACCTGAGCCAAAATCAAGAGTCAGTTGCTTAACCAACTGAGCTACCCAGGTGCCCCTCTATTATGTTTTTTTTCTTTTCTTTTCTGTTTTTTTTTTTTTTTTTTTTTGAGAGAGAGAAGACAGGTGAGGAAGGGACGGTGGCAGCAGACAGCCTGATGCGGGGCTTGAACTCACAAACCAAGAGACCATGACCGGAGCTCAAGTCAGACATTAACCAACTGAGCCACCCAGCCGCTGCCCTCCACCCTGATTATGTTCTTTAAATGTTGTTTTAAAATGCTCTTTAATTAATATGTATTAATTTTGTAGCTTAAAACATGTTATTTGCAGCAAGGCAAAACTAATTGCTAGTGGACAACTCAGAACAGTGATTAGCTGTGGGGGACGCAGGCATGGGGACTACGTGGAAAGGGCTTGAACTGGTGAGGTGGGGTGGAGGTAATGTTCTATATCTGGATCGGGTAGGCTACACAGGTGTATCTTTGTCAAAACTCCAAGAATGATACACTTAATATCTACCTTTCATTATATACAACTTTTACCTCAAAAAGAAAAAAAAAGGAACTGTAATGATATGTTTGCCAAAGTGTTGAGGAATGAGGTATACCAGATGTCTATAACTCACTTTGAAATTAACTTTTTAAAAAATACGATGGGTTGATGGACAGGTAGAGGAATGGATATGTTTATAATAAAGTGAATATAAATATCACCTAATGGTAAGACTAAGGTGCTAACCATACAACCCCTTCTAAGTATATTTTAAACTTTCATTTAAAAATGAGGGGTAGGGGCACCTTGGTGGCTCAGGTGCATAAGCGCCCAACTTGAGCTCAGGACATGCATGATCTTGCAGTTTGTCGGTTCGAGCCCCACATGGAGCTCTATGCAGACAGCTAAGAGCCTGGACCCTGCTTCAGATTCTGTGTCTCCCTCTCTCTGCCTGTCCCCTGCTTGCACTCTTCCTCTCTTCCTCTCAAAAATAAATAAACATTTAAAAAACTTTTTTAAATAAAATTAAAAGGAGGGGTAAATCCAGCCTTCAGTAAATCCAGCCTTCACACCAGAGCTTTATACCCTACACTTTAGAACAGCATTACTAATATGGACTGGTAGAGGTGGGAGAAGCTGGTTTGCCCATCCTGGTTCCAAGCCCTCCTCCCCCTCCCCAGTTTCCATGCCCCAGTCTCTTGGCAAACCCAATTTGAGAAAACTAAGAATTCTAAAACAGGTTATTGGATTTAAGTGCTGTTTTTCTTAAAAAGATTATTCATTTTGGGGCGCCTGGGTGGCTTAGTCGGTTGGGCGTCCGACTTTCGCTTGGGTCATGATCTCGAGGTTCGTGGGTTCGAGCCCCGCGTCGGGCTCTGGGCTGACTGCCAGCTCAAGAGCCTGGAGCCTGTTTCAGAGACTGTGACTCCCTCTCTCTCTGACCCTCCCCTGCTCACGCTGTCTCTCTCTCTCCTAGAAATAAATAAAACATTAAAAAAAATTTAAAAAAAAAAAAAAAAGATTATTCATTTGAAATGAATAGCCAGCAAATATTATCCACTGGATAGTTCGCTGGATTTTTTGTTTTTCTTTTCTTTCTTTCTTTTTCTTTTTTTACCTGAGCTAAATTGGATTCATTAATCCCTTACAATCTAGATAGTTTGGAACATTATCTTCTGTAATGGTGGCCTTAGTGATACCTCTGTCTGCACCTGCTTTTATTGCCCCCCCCCATGCATAATAGGAGCTACTTCCATTTGATATTAACCAAAAGAAAAAAAAAAAGAAAAGGACAGAGAAATCAGTCCTTCTAGATTAGAAGATTAACATCCCAGACAAGAGAAATTTTCTACTAGTAGAACCTCAAAGTTTTGAGAGGCTAAACTAAAAGTGAATGATCTGAAGTCATAATGACCTTGAAGAACCTTCCCATTCCTCAGATTGGGCTCTTGATTCTCCCCATTCCTGCTTCCATAGCGCTAAAGGCTGAAGTTGGTGTATCACACCTCCGGCTTCACACTTCCCCTGGGAGGACTCCCAACGGCTGCCTACTGCCTTTAGCTCTCCAGAATTCAAATAACCCATGTCACCAAACATTTCCTGTTCACCATTAACACCAAAAGTGTCATGTGCAACATTATTCTAATTAAAGATTATAAACATTATTTTTTAATACATCACGCCTTTAAAAACCCTGATAACTTGGGCTATCCTGGGATGCCAAAGAAAAAGGCTCGGCTTTCCAGCCCTGCCTATTTGTTTACAGAATGGTTCTAGCTCTTTTTGTGCCCTGCGCTCTGTTGACAGACTGATGGAGCCTATGAACTTGTGTCAGAATAATGGTTGTAAGTCAATAAGACACGATATATAAGATTGCAAAGGAAACCAGTTGTATTGAAAAACAGTTACTAGTTTTTTTTAAATCTGTGAGATACATAGTAATTTTGCCTCTTTATTAATACAATATATAATATGATCTAGCCGCTGGCCCAGTAGCTATCCTAGTTTTGAAGTAGTGACAGACATAAACTCCGTTTTGAGATTCTGCAGCAACCTTAATGTAAAATGAAAATACGTATGTTTTCTGCCGGTGACCAAGTCACAGGTATTGCCAACGCTAAGTGATTAGCTGCCAGTAGTCATACGAGAAGGAGATGCTAAATTTCTACAGGGTAGAAGTGAAAATCTTTTTTCCAAGTTCACAAGTCCCTTGAATTTTATCCAGGGGCTCCAGGTTAAGAGCCCCTAGCTGAGGCTTTCCCTAACCTTTCTTTAGGACACGCTGGGAAATGAAAAGTGGGAGGAGGCCATGGGAGAAAGAAAAGAAAGGGGGGACAGGGAGAATAGAGACGGAGGGATTGAGATTCAGAGGGGAACTATTCCAGCAATGTGAATGGAAGTGTGGTGTGTGTGTCGGCAGTAACAGGGAGAAACAAAAGCCAGGAACAAAAAAACGAAACGAGAGCCTGGAAGGCGAAAGGGAGCTTCATTTCTGAGACACCACAGGTGGCTGTTAGTTACAGGGGTGTCACCGCTTTCACAGGTGATCCTTTGTCTGTGTGCTGCCCTGAAACCAGATACCCACAGCAAGGATGTGGGAAATCTGGAGAGTCACCAAAACACATCCCCAGAACCCACGGTTGCCCCTGACTCATAAACACAAATACAGAGGTGATGGGTCTAATATTTTGTGTGTTTCAACGAGAATCAAACCTGGTGATGGACAAAATTTCTCATGATATTCCTTGGATGAGTTCATATTTGCTCCTATTTATTGATCGGAAACCCAAGGGATGGAGTGCCTACTACCACAGAGAGGATTTTTCACAAAAAGTAATGAAATTATTTCTGACACTTCCACTTCTCCTATTCTGTAATGTATATAAAGACAGTGTTTTCATTACAGAGCATCGCAGCAATTCTGAAACTCTTTGAAAATAATGATGATGGCTTCAGTATAATAGTTTTTATTCCATATTATTTTGTTCTTTTAAATCCCTACCTCTAGTATCTGTCAGTCACTCTTTCAGCAAAGAGCGTGTTGCATGTTTATGACTATTCAGAGAAAATAGTTCAAATCAGTGGATTTTCTCCCTGTACAGGTCAGTTATCTTTAAACAAAACCAAAGAGACAAAATCCAGTTATGTTCTATGTCACAGACTATATACTATTAACTCTTATTGGATGACTTTCAAATAGTACCTCTGGAGTCAAGACAGCTCTGTGATAAAATCAATAAAAACTCATCATTAGTGCGGGAATGAATTTTAAGTACCTTGATTTAAGGTCAATTAAAATTTAACAGCTAGTGCTTTAAATTCAAATATTTTGTTCTTACTCTGCCGTATTTATTTCAAAGAAAAGAGGCTCCCTCTTCTCATTTAAGGCAACAATTCACAGAAGAGTGAGATATTAAGTGGAAGATTGTTCCTTATTTTTTAAATATGTGGAACCTCCTTAGTCCAGGCCTAGCTTTACTGTCAGGAAGCCATTCCATTTGACAAGGGCCATCTTACTTGGAGAAGGTTTCTGTGGGCCATCCTGGACCTCAGTGGATCACTTCTGGACCTGCTCCAGTCTACATACATGAATGCCAAGAGATTCTGCACACTCTGATTCCATTGTTGGCACTGATGGGGAAAGTTACAGCATTAGCCCTTTCTGAACCATAAAAATTAAACATCTAAGTGGGTACACCCTGCACTATAGAATTTAAAACAATAGTGTCTTTTAGTATCATTGTGCCAAAGAATCTCTTTGTGAATTGCATACCTGGACATCTACAGAATTTGGGAAGACACCTTTTTGACCAAGTGATAACTGCCTAAAGCAACATTCATAAAGTATGTTTTGCGGAACCAACATTCAAGAGATTCCATAGAGATTCCATAGAGAAAAGAGAGTTCTGTGGTAGAATGTATTTTCCAAAGATGGTAGCAACAGTATCTCCTCCTTCTTTCCATGCTCTAATGGAACTTGGCCACTTTCTCATCAAAATGTAGAATCGAATTCTGCTTTTGTTGTCTTCTGCCTCACCTGCATGTAACAGAAGGCAGTGAAAATAATGCTGCATCACTTCCAAGGTTATAAATCACTGTAGCTTTCACTTGTGGATCAAAGTGCTTCCGTTTGAGGGGCACCTGGGTGGCTCAGTTGGTTAAGTGTCTGACTCTTGATTTTGGCTCAGATCATGATCTCACGGTTCGTGAGTTCAAGCCCCATGTCAGACTCTGTGCTGACAATGTGGAGGAAGCTTGGCATTCTCTCTCCCCTCTCTCTCTTTCTCTCTCTTTCTCTCTCTCTCTCAAATAAATAAGTAAACATTAAGGAAAATAAATACTTTCATTGGAACCCGAAGCTACCATGTAATAGTCCTACCAGCCTGAGGCAGCCATGCTGTGAGGAAGCCCAATCTTGCCAACATGAGAGACCACAAGGAGATACTCCAAGGACATAAAGAGAGAAAGATGCCCCAGCTGCTCCTGCCACCTGCTCTTTGAGCACCAGTTACCACCTGACTACACTGCATGAAAGACCCCAAATCAAGGCCTTCCTGGTGTGAGTCCTTCCCAGATTCCTGATCCACAGAAACTAGGAGATAATAAAATGCTTATTGTTTTAAGTCTCTAAGTTCTGGGGCAGCTTGTTTCACAGTAGTATAAAGAGGTTCCATAACAAAATTTCGTCAAAACCGGGTTAAACAAAACTCCATAGATTTTTGTTTTCCCCAAAGGATTTTTCAGAGATTCCATATGCTAATGAGCACATGCATCTCCAAGACTGGGATTTAGTAGGCAGCACTCCCCAATGTATTTCCCCAGAAAACCATTTCTATAGCTAGTGTCAAAGGATAACTTTGGGAAGCGCTGGGCTAACATGATGCTCTCTTCTCATGTGCAGGCTGCCCTCTTCCCCAGTGATCTGAACTACAGATAATGAGCTTACTTCACTGTGATGATAAATTGAAGAACAAATGGTTATTGGCCAGCCCAGAAAGAGTCACCTCTTGGTGACTCCCGTGTGTGATGTAAACTCATTCCAACAGTATCACAGAGCAAACAGCATAAACTCTGAATGTCACTCACTATTTGCTGTGCCAATAATAGCTCCAGGATGTGCTACTCTTCCAATGGGTTTGACAAACATTTCAATGCACTGAAATTTTCATAACCCTCTGGCTCTTCCAGTATCTCACTTTAAAACTGAAAATCTCTAAAAGGTTGGTTCTAGAAAGAGCGGGAGGGGATTTTGTCTCTAATGTCTTCAAGGAGAATAAAAGAATTAGGCAGAAAATTCCACTGTGTGGTCAGTTCCCCACCTAACTTTAAAATAGAGTGCTTCTTCTGTCCGGAAAATTCTAAAAGGCCAGGAATGAGAATTAAACTGCTATAGATTATTGGGAAACTTTTGCCCACTTTGTAAGTGTTAAATAATTAGACAGACAATATTGAACAAGTTAGAAAAAGTTCATTTTTCTAATCAACTACATGAAATGGGAATTAAGGTTTAGAAATCTTAGTAAATATATAACAAGGGAGTACCACTTTCTGATTTGATAAAAGAATAGGAGTTACTCCTATGATTCCCAGTTAGTCACTACATGGCTATCAATGTATGACATCAATGCTCTAATCCATGACTCAGTTTCTCCATGACTAAATTGCCACTCGATTTTTAAGCCCTTTTACCTAAAAGCTCTAAATACTAAGTACCTAAAACCCAGTCAAAGTCAGACCTCAGACAAAGATGAAGCCAAGGAGATACTTCCCTTGGATGTAAAATTTAAGGGGGTGCCCTAAATCACAGTTATCAAGGTACATAATATTTAGTGCAGTAGTTTTTTTAATCTGTATTAATGCAAACCAAATGTATAATGAACAAAATCAATTTTTTCAATGAAAGCAGCATCAATATTACCAATTTTTCCCTTTGCCTCAAGCTCCAATATGGCAAAGTACAGTGTTGTTACCAAGCTCTAAAAGTAAGGTAAATTGAACTCTGCCAATTCATCACACATGATAATTATGACAGACAAGTTATCAATACTTACATTGTTTTGGGCTCCCCCAAGCAACTCAGAAACACTATTTTACGTCCCAATCATATTATTTACTTAAGCAAATTACTTCAGGACTCTGCACTACTCAAAATTCTAATAGCCAACTTTAAGAGATATAGTTATAGATATAGATATAGGTGTAGAGATAGACTCACAGATACAGATATAGATATACAGCTCTATATCCCTAATGTATTCAAATGGACTTTTCCCATCATACACAGGCTTTCTCATCCCTCTTCTTCACCTCCCCCCCTCCCATTCTCAGACCCCTGATCAGTACAGGTGGCTCTACTGTACTTTCACAGGTGAGTGTAACAAGAGAACACATAGGATAGAAACTCAACAAGTACACAGAGAAATCCTGTGAAAAACATAGTCTGCACTGCTTCCAAATGGGTCTTTCATTTTGGCTAAATTGACTGGGAGCAGATTCTCTCTTCCAACAAATAATTGGTTCCTCTTTGACCATAATACTACTCTCAATAGATGGATAGGTAGATAGATAGATAGATAGATAGATAGATAGATAGATAGATAGACAGATAGATAGATTATGGTCTTTGTTAAATTTAAAGACAGAGATGGTACCCAAATGGATTAAAAGCCCATTGCAAAATGCCTATGGCTCACAGATTGGCAGACACAGATTTTTTAATAATTCTTTTTCTCTTATTATTAAAGTAATATATGCCCATTATAGAAGAATAAATCAAAAAGAAAGTAAAAGCCACTTGCTGTGGAACTATGAAATAGTCTTAACTGCTTTAGGAAATAATTTTGGCGGCACCTCAAAATGTCCAATATATAGTTACCATGTGAACCAGCAATTTCCCTCCTAGGTGTGTAGACAAGAGAATTGAAAAGAACTGTATGTCCACATAAAAGATTGTACATGAATGCTCATAGCTGCATTGTTCACGGTAGCAACAAAGTGGAAACAACCCAAATGTCCATGGCTAAAGAAAGTGTGATACGTCAATAAAATGAAAATTTTCAGACATAAAACAAGAATGAAACAATGACACATGCTATAATGTAGATGAACCTTGAAAACATGCTAAGTGAAAGAAGCCAGACACAAAAGACACCTATAATTCTATTTATATGAAATATCCTGAATAGGGAAATCCATAGACACAGAAAGTAGATTAGTGATTGCTTGAGCCTGGAGGAGAGGCTAAATGGGTATAGGATTTCTTTTGGGGGCAATGAAAGCATTCTAAAATTACATAGTGATGGTTGTACAACTCAGTGAATATACTAAAAATTACTGAACTGTACAGTTTAAAAGTGGGAATTTTATGGTTTGGAAATCCTATCTCAATAAACCAGTTATTCCTTTAAAAGTCAACTGTAAGTCTAAGACATAAAAATAAGTACAATTAATATTTTCAGTGTTGCAACTTATCTCCTGATGGCTATCCACCAATCAGCTCACTCTAAAATAATACCATTTCTCATTGACACAGACATGACCCAAATGCCTGGAAGCCGGGTTCTCTATAGGCAGGAAGCATTACCTGCTTTGTATTTCACAGACATTTTAAGGTAGACAGTGTCAAAAATATTTCTTACAAGCTTTCCCTCAACCCTTAGTTGGAACTGCAAGGCCCATACTTTGCTCATTAGTGAGTATGTCAGTGTCAGTGGAGAGTCTGTTGGTCAATAAGTAAATAGTACAGTTTCCCTGGTAGACCAAGGCTTCACTAGGCTCATGAGAATGTAAATTACATGTATGTTACATATATATTATAAACAGTAGAGAGATCACTTTATGCATTTTAATTAAAGCTACGGTATTAAAAATATATAAAAACAATAGTAGGAAGACCATAAGTTCATTACCTTCATGAAATTGCTTTTATTTCTGCACATATATTGTCTAGTATGTGCTAACAGAAATTTTAATAGTTGCAATCATAATATAATAATAATATGCCGTCTGCTTTTACTTAAACCATTGTCATACATCTTGAGAATTAATATTATTTGCATGGTTTCATAATGTACCATTGTGCAAAGTGAAAATGCATAACCATATCCCTAATATTAATTATGGTAAGGTTAGATTGAGTACCTTTAATGTAGAAATCTCTATGAATATGGAAATACTAAGTAGTTATATCTATTTAATATGCACATGTGACTTATTTAACCTTGGTTACTTCTTTAAGATAAATTTCTGCATGGTGGATGATTACCTCTTATTACAAAGTATCACATTTCCTTCTAAAAGGTAACCGATTTATAGAGCCACTACAAGAAATGGGTACTGATTCTACTATAACATTACTGATATTATATGGGACATTTTTTTAAATATTTCAGTTGGCATATTTTAGTTGTCCAGAGTTATTTCTTTCATATATTTATTCCTGGAATGATGAGCTTTTAGAAGTTGCTTTCTATTTGTTCCCCCTAACTCAATTATTCATTCAATATTTAATACATATGTATTAGGTGTGAAATACAAGGTAAGTGTCCCTTTCCTTACAGAGTTTACATTCTAGTGAAATGCATTCATATCCTCTTTATCCTTTGAAGTTTGGATGTCTTCTTCATTAAGTATGAATTTTTTAAAATATTGTATATATCAGCACCTTTGGGGGTTTTTAATAGTGTAGAAATTTTAAATACTGTTGAAGCTATCAATTATACCTTTACAATTTATTTTTTTCTTCAAAAATGGAGTTGTCCTTCTGTATATTGAATAAATGTTCAAAGAATAAATGTTCTTTGTCAATTTTTGTTATAAGTTAATTTGATTTTTATATTTTTCTTCCATAGGGATTGATTTTGAAATATGATAAAGCAGGGATTCACCTTAATTTTACTGTAATATTACCCTGTTTCTATAATACCTACCATTAAACAATTCTTCCTTAGCCTTTCTAAACACATACACAGTTTTGCATACATATATTACTATATTATCTTATGTTGGTACTCTCTAGTCTGCTGTATTAATTGATATTCCTATTTTTATTGTAGCAAAACACTGCCTGGGGAATTGTGGGTTTATGGACTCAACCTGAAAGTACACATGATAAAAGAACACAGTCTCTGGATGCAAAATGAATTAAGTAAGATAGTATGTAAAGAAGATAATAATCATAAAATTGGAGCAAGTTGGAGTAGGGAGTTAAGTGTGGCGAAATATTTGTGTTTAAAGGTTAATCTTGAAAAATGTTAAGGCTAGGTCTGTCTTAAAGTGACATTTCCTGTAACAGTGGGACATCATTCAGTAGACAGAAAACAGGACAATGGAGAATGTTGAGAGGGAAGGATTAAAGCACTACAGGCACCAAGACAGTTAACAGACAGGTTCACACTGGGAAGAAGAAAAACGGAGTGGTCCAGAGATAACTGGAAAGCTTGCTGACTGAAGTCAGAAGCTAGATCGGCTGGGGCAGGGGGCCAGCGCCTGTCACTCGATATGGAAAGGCATGAAAAGATTATTTAAGCACAGTTTGGAGTCAGACAGAGCTAGAGGGCTGGAAATTTAGGAGGCAGCAGTGGAGCAGCTCTACCGGATGTAGAGCAGTAAATGCTAAACGGCAGGGAGGGAGGGGCGGAGGGTGGGAGGAAGGGCCCGATGGACCTATGCAGGGTAAGCTGGCAACCCACTGTTACATTTCTTAAAAAGATAAAAGATACTTGAAAGCCTGACTTCTTGGATGATGGCTGTACACAACTTGAACATTAGCCTCAGAAGGAGCTGACCTATTTTAAGTTATAAATGCAATTTCAGTTTTCATCACTTTACAAAGACTACACAGCAGAAGGAATCGAATAATAACAGCAATGATTTGGCCAAAGCTACAGAACCTGTTTCAGTGGCTCTTGTGTTAATCTGCTTTTCCAAACATCTAAGGCCCTGAAGCTTCCCCGGGGCAAAACTGTTTTCCTACCTGCATCAGTTGGCCAAATACTCCCAGGCGGTTAGTTTCAGATGGCACTATCATTGAAAATGCCACCACTATCTGTCCTTTATGTAAGGTCTCAAGTTTACTTGTTAGGCACTTATAGTTCTAGGTGACTGCCTGACCCATTAACCACCCATCACGAAGATGGTCCTCTAAGGAGAATATTAGAATAGGGAAGTAATTAATGTCAGAGGAGAAGTCTAGAAAAGAGCAGATATCAAGTGGCATGCAGGGAAAAAGACCGTCGTATCCTGAAAATTAACTCCGATTTAGGTTTGACACTGTGAGCATGCCCGAATGGACAAAGGACTACAGTGGAATTTATTTTGAGAGGTCTTCTGCAAAGTACCTTCCAGGTCAATGGAAGCACTTGTTGTTATTAAACGTTAAAACATCAACAGCTCAACTCTTGTAGAGCAGAGCAAATCTTCCCCTGCTCTCTTTCCCGTAGCTCCAAACACATCCTTGGCTATTTTACTAGGAAGACTGCATTCCTCCCAAAAATGCCCTGTGGAGCTATGTGACCTCTTGCTCTAAACATGCCTCAAAGGACTGTCTGAGTTTCTATGATATCACCTCCTGTACCACAAACCCTAAACTCTTAGAAGCTTCAAACTCTTAGAAGCTTTTTTTTTTAAAATAGAAACGTATTATTGGTGTCATGGAAATGATAAGACTTATCTGTGGCCACCACCCTCCCTCCTCCAACAGTCTCCACCCAGATAAAAAGGCCATGAGTATTTCAATGTGAAATGGCACACCGTTATTGACAGAGCAATCACTTGGTGACAGTTTCTGCTTTGTGGGCAGGTCACAGAACACCAGGCCCTCGATGGGTCTGGAAGTGGTGACCCTGCATGGTAATCAAAATATGAGTGATTTGGGCTCCAAATCGTGAGCATATCAGCCCCTATAGCACCTTACTGCTCATAACAGCAGCATTAAGATCATTGGTGAGCTTGTTAGAAATGCAGAATCTGCATTTTACCAGGATCCCCGGGGATTCATATGCACATTAAAGTTTTAGAAGCACCATATGCTAAAATTAAAGACTAGCTACTTTAGTACACACTCCTCCAAGATATTTCTTTGTATACAAAATAGAGCAGAAAATGTATAAACTAGAGCAGAAAATATAGAGCTTATGAGTGGATTTGGGCTAAAAATCTTAAGGGTCAGAGAAAAGAAATCCCTTTTAACATGAAAACATCTCCTTAGTTTAGCCAATATTAGAATATTTTTAGCATATGGTAGCAGGTAGCTGGTTTCCTCTTCCTACTTTAAAATACCAACATATGGGGGAAATTACAACAGCAGTGGAAACTGGGGGTATAAATCAATAGCATTAATGATGTTTTTCAACCATCGGGAGGAAGTTGTCCTAACTGCAATGTAGAGGGTCACGCTGAGACATGATGGCTAGTGATCTCATATATGGGTTTCTTAAGAAAGCAACACTGCCATAAAAATTCATCATTACATGACAGACATAATTCCTGAGAAGCTCTTCCTCCCTAAGGGAATTATTTCCCGGGAATTCTTAAGCGCATCACTGCTGGATTGACTATGGAGTCTAAAACACCCAATAATTTCACTTGGCCGTGAGCTCATGGGCCCAGCAATAGTGCATTGCACCTTGTGTTGTCAAGTCTTGAGTAAGTGGGGGCATAAAAAGGAAGCAGTCTACCTTGGAGGCGGGACTTACCCATGCTCTACCTCTCACAAAGCATGAGCTACATGTGATTCAAAATTTTCAGCAGGAAATACACTAGCTCATGGTTAGAAAACTAGATAAGAGGAACAAAAGTGGACCTGCCTCAACAAAGTAATATTGAGCAGGATAAATGTCTTCCGGACACTAAAAACTTAAATGCTAGGGGCTGGTGCCTGTTTGGCCTCCAGCTTACATCCTGAAAGAGAATTCCGAATGTGTGTTGGTAGACAGTAGAGAATCCATATGGAATATGTGGGTCCTATCAGATGGCAAGCATCAGGTTGGAATGCATCTTCCTTGTTCAAAATTCAGTTATCAGAAAAAATTTATATATAACATGAAACTTGTGAAGATCAAAGAAGGATATAATTGCTCCACATAGGGAAAATTATTCTTTTTTTTAATGTTTATTTAGTTTTTGAGAGAGAGATAGAATGAGAACAGGGGAGGGACAGAGAGAGAAGGAGACACAGAATCAGAAGCAGGCTCCAGGCTTTGAGCTGTCAGCACAGAGCCCAACGGGATGCTTGAATCCATGAACTGTGAGATCATGACCTGAGCTGAAGTTGGACGCTTAACCTACTGAGCCACCCAGGTGCCCCTATTCTTTTTTTTAACAGAAGAATTTAATTCTTTTAATGTTTATTTTCAGAGAGATATATTGAGCATGAGTGGGGAAGGAGGAGCAGAGAGAATGAGTGAGAGATTGAAACAGAGAATCCCAAGCAGGCTCCACACTGTCAGCACAGAGCCCAACATGGGGCTTGAACCCACAAACTGTGACATCATGACCAGAGCCAAATTCAGGAGTTGGACGCTTAACCAACTGAGCCACCCAGACGCCCCAGGGAAAATTATTCTTATTAGCAATGAGGAATCAGATAAAAATTTCAGAAAGCATTTCTATTTTTGAAAACAGCATAACTTTTAAAAAATTAAGAAAAAATATGATGGAAAAAGAACTCACTGAGGCCCAAGGGCTGATATAAAAAGGTAAACAGCAAGACACGTAAGAAATGTACAGAAACGAATATGGCAAGAGCCAGCTAAAGGGCATCTCAATGGCAGTGCAGAGCAGAAGATGCCTTGCAGAATACAGATTCCGTGCAATCAAAGACCAAATAGTAAAGCTCCAAAGGAGAAAGAGATGAAGATAATAAGATAAAAAGTGAGCAACAGATCACAGAGCACAAAGATTCAAATCAGATGGACAACTGTGAATAATTATCCATCTGCAAGGTATCTGTGCTTAAAAAACAGTTGAACTTCAAGAAGGAACAGTGGAAGTCTGAGACGTTCTTGTCCCGGCATCTCTCATTACTTCTCCACTTCTTCCAGCTATGTAGGCATGGGGCTCTACTAGGACAGGGGGCAGGCAGTACTTCCAGGGAAGATGGGTCAGTCCCTTTGGGGTAGTGGTGACACATGCCAAATGAGACTGTTGATGAAAGTGATGAAGGAGATGATTGAGAGAAGTGGGGAAGAGGCAGTAGTTCTTCTGCCCGAGGTTAGGGTCTTGACTAGGCCAGCACATTCCTGGCTCAGCACTGGCTAGGGCAGGGGAGCAGGAGCAAGGATTAACCACACGTGAGCACATAGGAACTTTCTGGGGTCGTGAAAATATTCTGAGACCAAAAATTGCTGAACTGTGCACATAGCATGGGTACATTTTATATGACGTTATACAAAAAGGTAAACTTTCTAGGGCAAAAACAAAAAAAAAAAAAACTGTCTGAGTCTGAAATGAGCCCACTATGTCCCTTGCAAAAATTAATTTAATATTGCTCAGTCTTCAGCTTCTCTTGGCAACAGTTTTATTTTCATGATAAAAATTGTATAAGTGATACGATCTTATCAGGAAAAGGAAGACAGACAAACAGATTACTTGCAGAAGAAAAATAATCACCAAACCCTAGCTTTTCCCATGCAAAAGTAAATGTCATAGTAATAAAAAGAAGAAATTTCTGTGCAATTCAAACAGGACAAGTTGAGCTCTCAAAATTATATGCCAAGCTAAGATGTAGCTCTTTGTTAGGGCAAAAGAATTATAATCACGTGTGCTTATTTGATGTACAAAAGAATTGGATTATAGTTACAGTGGGTTTCTTTGAATAGCAAACTGCATACATTTCAGAGGAAGTTTGATTTGGAAACAATATTTTTCCAAGAATACCTCACAGAAGCACACCTATTCTAAATCTGGAGCCTCAAGTTTCATTGCCTTGAACTTGAACAGTGACAGGCAAATAACATGAACAAGGGGAGAAAGCCAGGTGTATCACCATGGCATGCTAGAGTCCTGTTGTTGAAGTTTGAGCCAACACTTAAACTCTGCGTCAGGGAAACTGTAGGGACTGGTGAGGACTGTGGCAATCTGGAGAGCATTCTAGCAGATTGATGCTTTTCAAGAATGGGAGCCCACAGGGGCCTGGGTGTTCCAGTCAGTTGAGTGTCCATCTCTTGATGTTGGAGTTTGGGAGACTGAGCCCCGAGTCAGGCTCTGTGCTGACAGCATGGAGCCTGCTTTGGATTCATTCTTTCACTTTCTCTGCCCCGGCCCCTACTCACATTCTCTCTCTCTCTCTCTCTCTCTCTGTCTATCTCTATCTCTCTCGAAAAATATATCTATATATCCTCAAAGAATAGGAACCCATATTGCTGAGTCTTTTCATTTTTAAGAGAAATTAGATATCTAGATTCTTATATTAAAAAAATCTTCAGAGAAAGTAGATATCTAGATTTTTATATAACAAGAATCTTCAGTTTATACTGAAGTTTAAACTGAAAATCTTGTTTATACCTGAAAACAAGGGGCTTTGTTCAGAGTCAGTGGCTTTCATGCTATTTGATGCTACAAGAATTTGAAACAGAAAGAACTAGATTATATTTCAAAGCCTTAAGATTTTAAAGGACCCTAAATAAGGAGTTGGCCGAATTATGATCTGTCATCTAGCTAGTCAGCATTTTTAATGCCAATTTAACTCATTAGGTTAGCTCAATCTACATGCGTTAAGTGACTGCTATGGATGGACATTGTGCCCAAGTCATGATCTGTGCCTTTGTGGACATGTGATCACACAGTTGACAGTCACACATACTTCTTTCAGAGCAAGGAAGGTAGAACACCATAGGGGCTGCAGAATACCCTGCTTGTAGAGGAGGAAGAGGGGGAAGAAGTCAGCCAAGGGGACGCTGCTGTGCCTTCAAGGATGGACTGAATTTTTCCAAGCAGAGATGAGACTGGTAGTGGGTATCTGGAACAGGATGAAGAAACACACATGGGTAAGAAAGGACACAGCACATGCAGAGAAAATGAGACAGTTGGCACACAAAAGGAAACAGCGCCCAAAAATTAAGCATTAACGTATTTACTGGAGAGCAATTGAGTTACACTAATCAGTTACTTTCTTAGAGTTTCCTGCATGGAGGGACGAGAAAAACCAGGGCTCAGAGGGGCATGGACACAAATCCTAGCCTACATGTATATGTCATTCATTTATGCACTATATTTTTTTTAAGTTTTCTTTCTTAATTTTTTTTAAAAATCCAAGTTAGTTAACATATAGTGTAATAATGGTTTCAGGAGTAGAATTTAGTGATTCATTACTTATGTATAATATCCATTGCTCAATCAAACAAGTGCCCTCCTTAGTCCCCACCACCTGTCACCCATTTAGCCCATCCCCCACCCACCTCCCCTCCAGCCACCCTGTTCTCTGTGAGTCTTTTATGGTTTGCTTCCCTCTCTGTTTTTGTCTTATATTTCCTTTCCTGCCCCTATGTTCATCTGTTTTGTTTCTTAAATTCCATGTATGAGTGAAATCATATGGTATTTGGAATTACTCACTTTATTAGATAATTTATTTTACTAATCCAAATTCCTCTTACATTTTATGAATACTTAAAACACAGATATGCAGATTTTTGTACAAAATATTAATACTATCGGTTTGATTCTTGTCAACATTCTAGTCTGGATTTCTCGGATTACAATCTATTAATTCATAAAAAAGACAATTTGAATCATCCCCAACAATTCTGAGGCTACTTTTCCAGGCAATCTTGGGTGCTGTGTCCTCAGTTTGCTAAACATCCTTAACCACTAGAATGACTGGTTGCATGTAGACCAAATTCTTGTTCAATATATTGGTGACACAGAGCTCTATTTACACCTTTAACAAGGACTATAAAACTTATAGAAGGAGTTAATCAAACATTCCACATCTCTGGGTTGATGCCACAATATGACATAGTTTTCAAGTCACATCTGAGCTTATAAATCCCATCCAGGGTCACTCTACCACTAGATAGAGTTCTGGGTTAGTTTCACTCAATATATTACATTTTTAAGATATACTGTATTTTTAATATGTGTTAAATATGATGACTGATCTTCCCATTTAGCTGAAGAGATCTTCAAACTTGAGAGAAAACTGAATTCTTTTCATATTCTTCCTACATGGCAGGGACCCAAAGTTTTATTCAATATTAAAAAGGCAGTTAATTGGATTCTCTATCTTTTAAGCTTGTCTCATCACAACTGCTAAGATGGGTCCGTTGACAGTGCCTGGCATATTTTGTTGTGCAATAAATAATAGATCCAAAGAAGATTGTCAAGCATAATATTAAAAAGGATCTTGTATAACTTCAAAATACCGACAGTTCAATAAGATTAAAAGTAAGAAACAGAGGGAAAAAAAAAGAAGAAACAGAAATAAAAAGGTAAGAAAAATAAAATGAGACCAAAGTTTAGGTTAGTTTACAAGATATATGTCATAACATCCTATGTCCTATTACAATGTCTAATTTTACAAATTTGAATCTAGATTTCCTAGCAGCCAAGGCAAAGCAGAACGCATACCTTCCATATAGTAAACACAAGTAAGTTACTCAGAAGAATGACAAATATCCCTAAGTCCAAGTTTTTTGAGAAATTTATTTCTTGGGTTCTCATAAGGGTTCACTGGATACTATAGCTGTAAAAAATGCTTTGCCCTAAGGTTTAATCATCCATGATACATGAAGAGGATGAAGGAAGTGCTAAAAAAGCAAAAAACGAACCAAAAAAAAAAAAAAGAATTCTTGAAGGTGACATTCCTCAGAGAGCCATAAGTTAAGTCCTCAAAAGACATTTATATACAAATGTAAAACCAACTTTTTTTTTAATAAGATCCCTCAAAGTATGCCAAATATATGGGTAATCACCAACAACTCAGTTAATCTCTGTGGACCTCAATATGGTTAATTTGAAAAAGTGAAGATGACAGGCAGGTAGAACCGCCTAGATAATCCCTGAGGGTCGTTTTAACTCTGGAATAACGTTTGTGATTTTTTTAATTGTTATTATTGAAGTATAATTGACATGCAATGTTATATTTGCTGCAGATGTGCAACACAGTGATTCAACAATTGTATGCATCACTCAATGCTCATCATAAGTACGGGCACCATCTGTCACCACATAGCATTATTGCAATATTATTGACTATATTCCTTATGCCACTTTCCATCTCTGTGACTTTTTTATTTTATGACTGGAAGTTTGTGGCCCTTCTCCTTCATCTATTTCACCCATCCCCCCCATCTCCCCTTTGGCGATCACTCATTCCCTGTATTTAAGAATCCATTTGCTTGTTTTGATTTTTAGAACAAATGAGTGGTTTTTGTCTTTGACTTATTTCACTTAGCATTATACCTTCTAGGCCCATTTATGTCACTGAAAATGGCAAGGTCTCATCCTTTTTTGTGGCTGAGTAATGTGATTCTTTTTACTAAATTTTTAAAAAAATATTCGTTTATTTTGGGGAGAGTCCAAGAGGTGGAGGGGCAAAGAGAGGGGGACAGAGGATCCAAAGCAGGCTTTGCACTGACAGGTTGACAGCGGCGAGCCCAGTGTGGGGCTCGAACTCATGAACCACAAGATCATGAGCCAAAGTTGGACACTCAACCACCTGAGCCACCCAGGCGCCCCCCTTCTTTTTTTTTTTTTTTTTGTTTAATGTTTATTTATTTTAGAGACAGAGAGAAAGAGTACAAGCATGGGAGGGGCAGAGAGAGAGGAAGACACAGAATCTGAAGCAGGTTCCAGGCTCTGAATTGTTAGCACAGAGCCCAACGCAGGGCTCGAACCCACAAACCATGAGATCATGACCTGAGCCGAAGTTGGACACTTAACTGACTGAGCCACCCAAGTGCCCCAAGCACTCCTTTTTTATTAAATTTTTACTGAGCCCTTATTATGTGCTGTTTCCCTGGATTAAAAAGAACTCTAAATACACATACACACAGACACAGACAGACACACACACACACACACACGCACACATACACACACACACACGCATGCATGCATGCACCCCTTGAGTATCTCATAATTTTGCTTTTCTGGAGAGTAGATTTGTTGCTATTTGCCTGTTATTATAGCAGGAAAGAATCCAATATTTGCACACCAATTGATCCATTAATGTCAACAGAGAGCAGGCACCTTCTGTTCTCCTACATTGTTAATCTGTGAACTCCGATGAAGGTTAGAGACTCTCATTAAATATTTAAAATTTCTTTTGAGTGCTTCTGTCAGACTGAAATTTTCAAATATGTGAATGGTACTTATTCTAAATGAGGCACTGAACACCCCCACTCTTTTATTGAAGTCCTCATATTCAAAATCCCAGGAATATTTCCCACCATTAAAAACCCTTAAGTGAAGATACAACTAAGATGTTGGGTTTTTGAAAACTTGGGGACACAGCCGGACAGAAAAGACAGAGCCCCTCAGGAACTGGATGAAAATAGGAGTGAAACCAACAGCAATAAGTGATCTCAAGAGGAATTTTAAAAGGCAATAGTAAATCTTCAAGGTATTTTATAGTATCATTATGCTTCAAATCTCCCGGATGCCACAAATATTTAACTTCACACATATATCACTTATGTATCATATGTGTGTGTGTGTATTTTTCCCATGATATTTATGGGAATATTCTGGGAATATCTGTAAATCTGGCTTAGAACATTTTGCAACTCCAATTTTTTCACCTCCAAAGAAGAAATCTATGTAACATAATGAAAAGCATATTCCAGATCATTTTTACAGTTGCAGAAGCCTGACATTTTCCTGTAAATGGAGGGTACTTTTGGTGTGCTGTCTTGGTGATCCAATGCTACACCCGGTGTTGCTATCAATGACATGGTATTCCCCAAGTATGAACAACTCCTGGTAAATTTCCAAACAAAACAGCATACTTTTTCCTCAATAAACCTGGTAGTTGCATTTCTGAGAAATTCAACTTTGCAAAAATTACTTTGAGTGTATAGGTACAGTAGTATTGTTCCATGCTCAGATTATTATAAAGTACGTTTTCACCTGTATGCATGTTCAATCGGACATTAAAATATCATGTGGGATATGTGTTATGTGTTGAAGTGTGAGTCCCAAACTTCACATTTTGAAGTCCTGTCCCCAGTGCCTCAGAACCTGACCTTATTTGAGAATAGGTTCATTGCAGATATAATGAGTTAAGATGAGGTCAAGTATAAAGTGGGTCCCTAATCCAATATGACTGGTGTCATTGTAAGAAGGGGAAATCTGGACACAGAGAAATGCACACAACATACACATGTCATGTGAAGATGAAAGCAGAGGTGGGTGGTGCTTTACAAACCAGGAACATCAAAGATTGACAGCAAACCAGCAGAATATAGAACAGAGGCATAGGACAGATCCTCCCCCATGGTTCTCAGAAGGACCCAAGCCTGATGACACCTCACTCTCAGACTTCTAGGCTCCAGAACTATGAGACAATACATTTTTGTGCTTTAAAACCGTCTAGTCTGTGGTACTCTCTTATGACGGCCCTCACCAACTAATACAGCATGGATGAGTGAGGTCCCTCAGAGGCTATCTTTTCATACTATTTTCACTTTTTATACCATGTGAATGTGGTGCCCATGTAATAGGTTGCATTTTTTGTGCAATCCCATGCAAAAGAGATTTAGTTTTATGGGGAGTGAGGGGAAAGGTAGGGAGAAAGCCATTAGAACCTGATCCATACAGTCCTCCTTGGGGGAAAGAGCATCACGTATGTGGCCAGTACTGATACCTGAAGAACATCCCCACAGTGCTGGAAAAGTCGCTTCAGCCCTTGGTCCATCACGGCCTGGCCAGCATGGTGGCAGCGATACAGAGACAGAGAGCGGGGCTGGTGGCCAGCCAGAGCCACCAGCCGGTCATCCTCTAGGAAATAGCAGTCTGTGATCTAGACCTATAGAAAAAATAATAATAAATAACACCAAGGACCTCAAGGAGTTCCCCTTTGGCAATACCCTCAAGACAAGGCCCATTCCTGTGTGTTTTCTCTAATGTCACAAATGTTGCTGAGCACTAACAGTAGAGTTGTAACCACTCTACTTGAGGGTTACTCTACAGGGTGCTTGTTCTCAAGCCTCTCAGGAGCTGCACAGGGGCGCTCCTGTGTTTAAGGGTCATATGTATAAGGTAATTAACAACCTTGATCAGTGCTCAAGTCCAAGATGCTGGAAGGTTATATGAGGGGTAACACTGGGGTTACAGAAGCCTTCCCCAAGAAGACACATTTGCACTGATATGGGAATCCACATGGCAAAGGGGGGAAGGGAAGGAGCTTAGCACATGGAAGTGAAGAAGGGCGGTGTGACTGGCAGCTACACATTTGGCGCTTGGGGTGACCCAAGATGAAGTGGCAAGGAGTCCCACTGTGCATGACCTTGTGGACCAGCATGAGGGTTGGGACCCAGTGATTTTTTTTTTTTTTAGGATTTTATTTTTAAGTAATCTCTACACCCAACATGGGGCTTGAACTCACAACCCCGAGATCAAGAGTCAGACTCTCCGTGGACCAACCCAGCCAGGCATCTCTGAAACTCAGTGATTCGGTGATTTTAAGCAAGGATCAGTCTAGTGTTTAAAAAAAAAAAAAAAGTCACTCTGGCTACCTTGTTGAAATGTAGTAGGTCATTTTTTTAATGTTTATTTATTTTTGAGAGAGATCGCAAGCATGGGGGAAGGGCAGAGAGAGAAAGAGACGGAAGACCTGAAGCAGGCTCTGCACTGACAGCAGAGAGCCTGATGTGGGGCTTGAACTCACAAACCACGAGATCATGACCTAAGCTGAAGTCAGACAATTAACCAACTGAGCCACCAGGCACCCTTGCAATAGGTCATTTTTAACACTCCCCCTTCTCCACAGGGCAAAATTATTTCCAATAACAATTATGTTGTTTTCCGGAATTGTTTAGGTTTAGTGCAATACCTTTAAAAAGTGCTTTCTATTTTAAAGACATTGTTTAAATACATACACTTTGCGTATGAACAAAAATGTACACATGTTTTGCTGTTGAAAATGTTAAACATATCAAGTCTACATGGCTACGTGCAATAACTGACATAGCTCAAGTTTTGTTTCTTTATCTTTATAATCACCATGTTGTCATCATGTAATTTGGATCTGCTGTTTAAATGCTTGCATGTGAAGCTACAGAAGGTCTAGAGACAAAAACCACAATGAAAATGAGCTCCTATGATTCGGAACTATCATAAACTTAACTTTCAAAAGACTAACAAGTCCATGTGTGTCAGGGGCCCATTGTGTTACTTAGAGTTTGGAGTCCATTTCCATGTAGAATACAATGTTCATTAAAGGGTAAGTATTCAAACAGACTCATTTAAAGCTCATATATTAATTATTAAAATTCCACAGCAACTGCAGTAGTTGTGTATAACTTAGATCATCAGAAAAAGATTTCTTTTTTTCAGGGATTAGTTCTTTATTGCTGAAATCATTTAGAATTGCCCATACATGGTGATAGTAAAAAACCAACTGATCTTTAATAGGTCTTATTATTGCTTTTAAATTCTTAAGCGTCAACACACCTCCTTCCTAACTAAACCCAGGGCACATCTACCCCCCTCTCCCTACCCCGGCCCTCAGGACACCACTGGTGCCGAGAATGCATTGAGGGAGAGCAAGGGATTTGGAGGAGGCCAGTAGGAGGGAAGCCCATAGCAGAGAAAATGGAGTCTTATTAGGACTTTGTGACTGACTAGACATTGAGGTGGGGACAGGAATGAGACCATGTTATCTCCCAGTGTTCTGCTGGGATGCCCAGGGGTATGGACTCCTTGGTATGTAGATGGGGACTGATGCCACAAGAATGGCTGCAATTATCTGGGGAGAGAGCATTGTGCAATAGTTCTAAACCTGATGAACTCTAACATGTAGAATGGAATATGCTGGCAAATATTATTTCCATTTTGCAACTGGAAAATTGAGGCACTGAGAAATTATATCACTCTTCCAAAAGCAAGTTAGTAGAGATACCAGTGTTGATTTCTGGCCTCATCATGTGTACCCAGTCACTTGGTCAAATGGTGTTTTTAAGAAAGAACCATCTTTGGGGCTCCTGGGTGGCTCAGTCAGTTAAGGTTTGATTTTGGCTCAGGTCATGATCTCACAGTTCGTGGGTTTGACCCCCCATTGGGCTCTGTGCTGACAGCTAGCTCAGAGCCTGGATCCTGTTTCAGATTCTGTGTCTCCCCCTCTCTCTGACCCTCCCCTGCTCTCTCGCTCTCTCTTTCTCTCTCTCTCTCTTTCTCTCTCTCAATCTCTCTCTCTCTCTCAGAAATAAATAAAACCTTTTTTAAAAATTAAAAAAAAAAAAAGAACCATCTTTGGGAGATGTTGAAAAAGAAACCCAGGTCTTATGACACTTCCATGCCAGGGAAGAAATGCAGGCTGGACATTATCAGTCTCTGGGACAGCTGGAAATTAGACCTAACAAGTACATGGTAGGAAGGGAGCAAGGTGAACTTTCATTTCTCTGGAAGTAGATCTGTTTTACTTGAAACATGGTTTCAGGAAGTCCAGAAAAGCTGCCAGAGATGTAGAAGAAAGCCCAAAGAGCATGGCATCACCAAAACCAAGAGGGGAGGCCATAGAGACCTTTCAAAGTGCCAAAGCATGGGCTCTCACATGTGGTAGGTGCTCCATACTTGCAAGGTGGCAGGAAATCGGATAGACTAGAAGTCACACTAGGCTAGGGATCAATTACCTGGATGTAGATCCAGCTCTGGGAAAACTAAAATGTGTACCCTTAATCAAATAATTAAACTCATCTCAAATGGATCCAAAAGCTTTCTTTCCACTTTATGTAGGATTCTACATAAAGGATGACCACTTCTAGAATAATTAATAGTTTGCTCTCCAGTCATCAGAATGAATCATGGATTCAAAAAGCAGAGCTGGAAGGGGCCTTAGAGACCATCTCCCTTCTTTCAGCCCCTCAGTCTAAGGAAGA
This sequence comes from Hyaena hyaena, assembly GCF_003009895.1. Taxonomy (NCBI): domain Eukaryota; kingdom Metazoa; phylum Chordata; class Mammalia; order Carnivora; family Hyaenidae; genus Hyaena; species Hyaena hyaena. The sequence continues at coordinate 462,515 of NW_024081000.1, forward strand.
AATTTGGTAAATGTACATCAGGATTCAATCCCACATCTTCTCCCTTCTAGATCACTGTTCCATCTTACAGCTCCATTGTCTTTCTTCATATGTAGAACTAGAAAGAAAATGTTGTATAAGGTTTTCTTCCCCAGTAGTCTCTCTTTAGAAGTGCCATTATGGTTAACTCCTGGGAGTTCCATATTCTTGTACTAACATACTGAAAATTATCAATGAAGGCCAGTTGATTCTCTGAAGAGGTATGTGTATACACACACACACACACACACACACACACACTGAAAATTGTAACTGAGGCCTAACTTACCTATTTTTTCCCACCAGTCTCTCCAACCTCTCTTGTACAGTATTCATAGTGCCAGCTGTAACAAAGAGGTAGATAAAACCTCAGGCACTATTGATAAGATGAACTCTTGCTAACCACATACAGCCCTTGTATGGCAAAGAGTGACATTGCACTCAGAATAAAATAAGCACATCTCTGGAGATTTTGGAAGACCAATGTTTCCTACTCCAGCCTAATGAAATATTCTGTGCTGCTTAACTTTCCCATAAGGAATACCTTCAGAAAATTGTTTCTACAGACACCTCTGTATCGTATAAAATATATAGTTGACCCTTGAATAACCCGAGTTTGAACTACACGGGTCCATTTGCATACAGACTTTTTGTATAAGCACAGTCTACTACTGTGTGTTTTCTCTTCCTTGTGATTTTCTTACTAACATTTTTTTCCCTAGCTTGCTTTATTGTAAGAATATAGTAGATAATACATATAATATACGAAACATGTGTTAATCAACTGTTTATGTTATCAGTAAGGTTTTCGGTCAATAGTAGGCTACTAGTAGTTTTGGAAAGTCAAGTTATACACAGATTTTTTACCGCATAGGGGGTCAGCACTCCTTACCCCCACATTGTTTTAGGGTCAACTGTAGTCAAAATTAGAAATAAGTTTCATCAATTCCAACTCAACTGCTATGACTTTAGTTCAGACATAGGTCAGCAGGTCTTGTCAATTCTGACTCCTGAGTGACATATTATCACTAATGTCGCCATTTCCGCTTTTGCACCGTGTACATAACCCGTCCCCCAACACCTACTGCTCTTCCCCTGAGAATACATTTAGTGAGTGCTATCTACCTCATTGAGGACATTTTCTTTTCTCTAATGACCTTTGTTAAATAAAATTTTTCAACATTTATTATTTTTGCGAGAGAGAGTGCAAGTGGGGAGGGGCAGAGAGAGAGGGAGACACAGAATCTGAGCTGTCAGCACAGAGCCCGACACAGGGCTCAAACTCACAAACCATGAGATCATGACCTGAGCTGAAGTCTGACACTCAACTGACTGAGCCACCTAGGCACCCCGACATTTTCTTTTTATTTTAATATGTACCTGCTTATAAGAAATGTGCTGTCCCTTGCACATTCAAGGGAACCCACTATTTACCTTAAATGTTCCAAGGCACTGCAAAATTGTCCTTGAGTGTAAGAAGACCATCTCTAGGGGCCTCCTGGATGGCTCAGTCAGATAGGCGTCTGACTTTGGCTTAGGTCATGTTCTCTCAGTTCGTGAGTTCGAGCCCCGCATCAGTCTCTGTGCTGACAGCTCAGAGCCTGGAGTCTGCTTTGGATTCTGTGTCTCCCTCTTTCTCTGCCCCTCCCCTGCTTACACTCAGTTTCTCTCTCTCTCTCTCTCAAGTAAATAAACATTTAAAGAAATTAAAAAAAAAAAAAAAAAAAAAAGACCGTCTCTAATGCTATGGAAACCTCAGGGAAGGTTTACGTCAATTGCAAGTTACTTGGGCACTTTTGTGTTGTTTCTCCATCCGGGGATATACTTTCCCTGGAGCGACAGTGGCCTTTCTTCTCCTGCTTAGTCGTTCAGCTACCTGTCTAAAGCTCTCAAATTCCACCCCATGTCATACGGTTCTCATTCCAGACCCGTTGTATGAGGCTCTTTGATGATATTTCTTTTTATATTCTCTTGTAGTCCTCAGTACCAAGGGGCCTTATGGGAAATTAAAAAAAAAATAAAACTTCAAAAACAGCACCTAAAAATACAGTGGAAACTGTGTGACACATTCCGACCCAGGTGCATCAACCACTGTCATGGAATGCCATTTTGCTGAGGCCAGGGCTTTGCCCAAGCACCCACATAGTACCCAGCAGTTGTCAAATTACCTTTCCGTGGATCCTTAGCGAGGCTGCATGGGATAGTGGAGAGTGCATGGGTGATAGAGTCAGAATGCCCAGATTAAAGCCTTGGCTCTGCGATTTACTGCTGTGTGACTTTTTAGGAGTTGTTTAATCTCTCTGGGCTTCAGCACATACAGAGCCTGGATAACTTGGTGGGTAAGGAGTAGGCAAGATAACAGCCCACATCCTAGTCTACATTCTGCCCCTTGCCAGCTCTCAGTCAATATGGCCTCAAATGCCTTAGTTATAAAACTAGGATGATAATATCTTCCCCGTTTGCACAGGGTTGCTGTTACGAGGAAAGGAGAGAGAGGATGAGGAAAGCCCTGTGAACCACACAGTCTTCAAAGACTGAGTGAACACCCACCCTCCCTGGGTCTCCTTACTTTATCCATTTGCGTGTAAGATCTCATTTGAAATTCAAACCTTTCTAGAACCTTTTCTCCCCAGCACTGAAAGTACCACCCAGTCGTGTTTTCAGTCGCGTAATTTCAGCTGAACCGGGAACTCCAGAACACCGGGTCTCTGTCTGTCTTAGAGACGCAGTGAGAAAACTCACAGCTGGGCAGAAAGTTGATCCCACACCCCCGTCCCTGCCCTCACACTGTGTCCTCACCCTCTGCGTACACACGATTGCCTTTGAAACACTAAAAATTCAGGAACAAAATTCAGCGCAAAAAGTAGGAGCATGATTTCTACAAGTTCTTGATCATGGCTAGCCATCTCTCTTTCCACCCCATGGCTACTCCCTTGCTCACACTCTCATTTTTTAAAGCCTTCCTTTTCCTTTCTCCACAGTAGCATCCTCCTTTCCTCCTGCTTGTTCTTAAAACAAGAATCTTTACATCCACAGAATTAATAAAGTGTTCTCACAAAGGTGAAACTACAAATACTTTATTTTAGGTTCTCAACTGTCTAAGGAAGTAATGGCAGAAGGTGTTTTTATCCCTATTTTGGAATTTGAAAACTAAAAAGGCAAGAGTCAGAAGGCCTGGGTGATGTTCTCAAAAGCCACATAGATAGTATGTGGCCAAGCCTGGCCCTACACACCAGCCTGATGACTCAAGGTCAATGCTCTAACCACTACTTCTTGTGGGTTCCAAAGGAAATACAAGAAGTACAGCCAAGAAAGAACATTCTAGCCACCTGAACAGACAGGTTGTATCCAGAAGTAAACCAGAAAGGAAAAAATGCTAAAGGTCATTGACTCCAAGAATAATGGGCAGCATTTGGGGGGTCCTTCAGTCTCCGAGAGTCATGTTAAGGGGGCCATAAACACACTTATACGGCCGTGGGATTCCTGGATGCCTTTGTGCCTCATCTATCTGTGGTGCCTGGATTCCATACATTTTCTTAAGGTATAGAACTTCCAGTTAAAAACATAAACAAGAGCCTCCATTTTCCTTTTAAAATGAGGACGGTGTGAGGGTAAAATATTTATTTATCTTATTTATTTATTTGAATGTTTTATTAATTTTTGAGAGAGACAGAGTGCGAATGGGGGAGAGGCAAAGAGAGGGAGTCACAGAATCTGAAGCAGGCGCCAGGCTCTGAGCTGTCAGCATAACATCTGACACTCAAATACACGAACCATGAGATCGTGACCTGAACCAAAGTCAGATGCTTAAGTGAGTGAGCCACCCAGGTGCTAGAAATATTTAAAAGTACCAACAAGAATATGCGAGAAGAAAAAAATATGTATCATTTTCCCCACATTTTGCATTCATTTCAACAGACATACAGACAGAGCCAGCATGGTGCTTAGATTTATCAGTCAGCTTCCAGCAAAATTTGGTTTCAGAAATACTAGGGTAGCAGCTTGGTGCAGTGAAAAGGACCCTAACTCTGCAGCCAGCCGATGTGAGCTTCCATCCCAGAATCTGCCACTTAATAGCTATGGGGCCCTCAGATGCATTTATCCTGCCTGAAAATATAGGAATATCTTCTGAAAGGTTAATATAGCAAGTATCACAAACTTACGACCCAACAGTCTTATCTGGTCCACAGACACAATTTTCTTGGCTCCCCAAATAATAAAATGTACTTTACAAATTCCTTTAGAGGAGGCCTACCTTCTCCTATTTGGCACACCCTTTATTCTTCCCCTTGGTCTTATAATGACCTGCATTACAGTTTGTGATCTTGCCCAGATCTTGCTCATGAACCTCTTCTCCAGGAGTCCCATGAGGCTGTTTAAGCTCCTAGCATATAGCAAACACTGAGTGAATATTCTGAGTACTCTTTGCAACTTGGTAAGTGAGACTCTCGGATCTGAGCTTCAGCTTTCAATCTCCATTGCTGGCCCCTCCTCTTCTCCCCCTTTCCCATGATGGAGTGCCCAGAGCATAGTCCTTGGACCTCTCCCCTTCCCTCTGACACTTATCCCCACTGGTGACCTCATCCAATCTCCTGGCTTCACATATGATATCCACATACTGATGATTCCAAATGTGTAGATTCCCAAATGTGTGCGAGAACAGACACATCTCAGGAACCCCAGGCTTATTTATCTAATTGTATGCATGACTGTCTCCACCTGACTATCTAATAGTGGAGCAATGATACATTTGTTTCTCCAGAACCTTCCTGGTTTGCACAGAACAGCCCTGGATTGTGCCTGTGGTCCCAGCAGCATCCCATCTGACCTAGCATGTGTTCTGGATTTTTCTCTTTTTTTAAAAAAATATTTTTTAATGTTTGTTTATTTTTGAGAGAGACAGAGACAGAATGTGAGCAGGGGAGAGACAGAGAGAGAGAGGGAGACACAGAGTCTGAAGCAGGCTCCAGGCTCTGAGCTGTCAGCACAGAGCCCGACGCAGGGCTCAAACCCACAAACCATGAGATCATGACCTGAGCCGAAGTCGGACACTTAACTGACTGAGCCACCCAGGCGCTCCCTAGATTTTTCATTCTTAGTGAAATATTTTTTTTAATTTTTCAAAATGTTTTATTTATTTCTGAGAGAGACAGCATGAACAAGGGAGGGTCAGAGAAAGAGGGAGACACAGAATCCGAAACAGGCTCCAAGCTCTGAGCTAGCTGTCAGCACAGAGCCCGACACGGGGCTCAAACCCAGGAACCGAACCACAAGATCATGACCGACTGAGCCACCCAGGCACCCCATTGGGAAACATTATCATTATCATTTTAATTACAATCAACTGGGATGGATTTGTGAGGTCTCTGCTTCATCTTTCCAGCTCCTGCGATGCTCTTATCTAGTCATGGGGAAGATGCTTGGCCAGTTAACAGTTTTCACATTTACATGTGGTTACATTTAAAATAACCTCTCTTTTCCCAGCCATTTCCAGATGACGCCCAGTGCCTCCCTCTCAAACAGCACTGAAGACACTTATGCTTTAAAAAAAAAAAAAAAAAGTCTAGATAGAAGAGATGGTATTGGGTGGTGATGGGAAAAATACTGGAAGCTCCTGTTGCCATCAGGTATTCGGTGTTCCAACCAGTTTTGCTAAGGATGCTACCATAGCCTGCAAAACACATGAAGACACAGGCTGCCAGTCACTGAGGTCAGTGGGAAACAGAGGATTTACAGAGTAGGTGGACATAAAAAATATTCAGGAAATAGATTAGTCTTAGGAGTTTAGTGAACTTTGTTACAAAGGTCTTGTCATGCACGGCATCTACAACTACTTATTTATTTTACTGCTTGAGGATACAGTTTTTATTTTCGCAATAAGTCTTTTCAGCAGCAATGGGCTGAAGAAGAAATGGAAGTGAATGTTCAGTGAAAACTTAAGCAGATGAATTTACCTGCCTAAAAATAATGGATGATCAAAGTGTAACTTATATACACAAAGTTGACCTTTACCAGGCTGTGGTGACATTGGTAACCACATGAAAACCAGATACACATCTACTGGGGAACCCCAGCATTTAATTTAAAATTGAGTCCATAGCAATTACAGGAAAGCTGTGCCCAGAGATGATTTAGCAGATGCAACTACAAAGGGTACATTTAAATACTGTTCTGGGAAACATGGATTTTCACATCAATTAAATGACTCTCTTCAAAATTAACTTAGTTTATTTTCGATTCCAAGTTTTCTTATACATGTAGGGAAATTGAAGTGATAACAGTTAATGATGCTGGTTTTATCTCAGTATATCAGATACTAAAAATAGGCAATCATTTAAGTTAATTTAGGTTTTTAAGATCATTTAGATATTTTTTACCCAATTAACAGAATCAAAATAAAGCTTTTAGAAAAGTAGTCTGCCTAAAATGAAACAGCTACCATTTTGTGAATGTCATTGTAAATGAACTTCAAAAGTCAACGTTGAAGATAAAATTATGTGCAGTGATAATATAAATGCAAATTTTGGTAAAGCATAGTGTTGTGGTAAAAAAAAAAAAAGGTTTTCTTACAAAGCTGAGAATCTCATGAGGCAGAAATGTGCTAGGAAATGGTTGTGGTACACATGTTAGAAACAATCTGTGGCATCTTCTAATCAAAACAGATACTCCAGTTGTCAAAACTTACAACTACTATATATATTTATTTTTAATGTTTATAAATACATATTTAATAATACATATATTAAATGGAAACTGTTATATTTACAAATATATCTAATAATTGTAAGTAATATTTGTAAGATACTTATAAAAATTACAAGACTGGACATGAAGCAGATATCAAAATTTATATGCAAGGCCAAGATATGCTTTTTCTTTTCAATGCATAGCTTTAAGCAAATTTTAGAAAAGTTTGAGCAGTTTAAAACCTGCTTTGTGAATTAACCTTGAATGTTCTATACCCACACAGAACATTTTATAAATAAGTCCTCTAAGTTTTTATTACCTTTTGTTCTGCATCATTTGAAAATCTTTAGTAAAATATTCAATGAGTGGAGTATCAAAAGTTTCACCATTTGCAATTTGCTTTTAAAAGTTACAGTGAGGGGCACCTGAGTAGCTTAGTTGGGTAAGTATCTGACTTCAGCTCAGGTTATGATTTCATTGAGCCCTGCATCAGGTTCTGTGCTGACAGCTCAGAGCCTGGAGCCTGCTTCAGACTCTGTGTCTCCCTCTCTCTCTCTGCCCCTCCCCACTCAAGCTCTCTCTCTGTCAAAAATAAATAAACATGAAAAAATAAATTAAATAAATAAAAGTTCCAGTGATACATGAAAAGATGCTCAACATCACTCATCATCAGGGAAATACAGATCACCACAATGAGATACCACCTCACACCTGGCAGAATGGCTCCAATTAACAACTCAGGCAACAACATCTGTTGTTGCGGATGTGGAGAAAGAGGAACCCTTTTGCGCTGCTGGTGGGAATGCAAACTGGTGCAGCTACTTTGGAACACAGTATGGAAGTTCCTAGGTATTTATCCAAATGATACAAAAATACTGATTCAAAGTGGCACATGCACCCCAATGTTTATAGAAGATCTATTGATAATAGCCAAAGTATGGGAAGAGCCCAAATGTCCATCAACTGATGACTGGATAAAGAAGGTGTGATATATATATACAATGGACGATTACTTGGCAATCAAAAAGAATGAGGTATTGCTATTTGTAACAATGTGAATGGAACTAGAGTGTATTGTGCTAAGTGAAGTAAGTCAGCCAAAGAAAGACAAATATCATATGATTTCATTCATATGTGGAATTTAAGAAACAAATCAGATGAACATAGGGGAAGGGAAGCAAAAACAAGATAAAAACAGAGAAGGAGACAAAATAAGAGACCCTTAAATACAGAGAACAAACTGAGGGTGCTGGTGGGGTGTTGGGTGAGGTGATGGGTGCATGGGCAAAGGGCATTAGGGAGGGCACTTGCTGGGATGAGCACTGGGTATTATACGTTAAGTGATGAGTCACTAAATACTATTTCTGAAATCATTATCACACTATATGTTAACTTGTATTTAAATAAAAAAGTACCTATCATAAAAAATAAATTAAATAAGTTAAAAGTTCCAGTGATAAAAACAAAACTTAAGAGCAAAAATTTACTGAAATGTACCTATAAAAGCAAGGGAGGAACCAAAAAATTAAATAATCAGAATACAGATGGTAAACAATACTTAGCTTTGAAATTCTCTAACTGTGCTTTTGGATATCCCGATATATAGGAATGCTCTTTTGATGGCATTCTTTTAATTGGATAATTTTATATTCGACATTGAAACGGAATAGAATTGAGAAAAGATACAAATTTTCACCATTTAGATTTTGGGGAAAAAACATCCAAAATAATCATAAACAGTTTATTTGAGGAATTGTGTCTTTTAAGAATATTTGTTGAATAAACACAAAATTTATGAAAATATTATGGCTGCTATATTTACACATTTCAATACAGAAAAATAAGAATTCAGACTGTGGTTCACTACAGAGGATTTCTAGCGCGCTTCCTAGGTATAGGACAGTATATCAGTTTAAAATATGATGGCCTATAGATGAAAATCCACTGAAAGTATCAGTAATTTCAAATTTGTAACCATATAATGCAACCCCTGTCTCAGACAAAAACTAAGGAAGTTTGTTGCCAGATTTGCCTTGCCAGAAACGTGAAAAGTTTAAAAAAAATTTTTTTAATGTTTATTTATTTTTGAGAGTGTGAGCACAAGCAGGGGAAGGGCAGAGAAAGAGAGGGAGATACAGAATCCGAAACAGGCTCCAGGCTCTGAGCTGTCAGCAAGAGTCCGAAGCAGGCTCGAATTCATGAACTGTGAGATCCATGACCTGAGCCGAAGTTGGACGCTTAACAGACTGAGCCACCCAGGAGCCCCTGAAAAGAAATTCTTTAGAGAGAAGGAAAATTATATAGATCAGAAACTTAGATGTACATAAAGAAAATCATCAGATAAGCAATAAATAAGAGTAAAATAAAACTTTTATTTTTCTTATTTTTAAATGTTCTAACACATTACAATTTGTTCAAAACAATAAGAGAAACAATGTACTTGATTAGGCATAAGTATATGAAATGAATGACAGCAATGATAAATGGGACAGGAAGTAAGAATCAGAGTTACTTTGTTATTATAATATACTATAATGTACTCATAGTACCTGTGAAGTAGTATAGTGTTATTTTAATGTGGACTTGGATTAGTCGTAAATGTAAATTGCAAACCCTAATGCAACCTCTAACTAAAGTTTTTTTTAAACTATAACTTTATAATTAATATGCTAAGAAAGGAGAAAAATGAAATCATGTAAAATATTCGACAAAAACTAGGAAAGGCGGAAAAGAGTGAAAGACAAAAATATGGCTGCCAGTGATGGAAATGGTGGTGGCCTCTCATTGGCTGCGGGTGAGGGCAGCTTGCTGTTGCCAAGCTGAGAGGAAATCTTCCTCCTTCCTGCGGGGCTGTGCAAGCTGCCACAAGTGGTAAGTGGTATGCAGTGGGAACCCTCCCTTCATGGTTTCCCGACTCCAATTAGGTTTCCTGAACACATTTTCACACTTCTCACTTAGATGATTAACTTCTCCTTTATCTGCTCCCAAGCTATTCTCAAGCCAGACTGAAATCTTCAGGAAAAAAAGAAGAATTAGGGGCACCTGGTGGCTCAATTGGTTAAGCCTCTGACTCTTGATTTTGGCTCAAGTCATAATCTCATAGTTCATGGGCTCCAGCACTGCTCTGCACTGAGAGCCTACAGTCTGCTTGGGATTTTCCCTCTCCCCCTCTCTCTCGCTGCTGTTCCCCTGCTCTGTCTCTCAAATAAACAAACTTTAAAAAAAAAGAATTTTGCAACACCTATTGGAGTAATAAACATAAGCATTGAATATCAACAGCTGCTAACATCACACAAAAAAAGCAACAAGACATTCTACTTCCTGATGGAAGACCACAACACCGTCTAAAAAGTTATCTGACAAAAATAAAACCTAGGGCACCTGGGTGGCTCAGTCGTTTAAGTGGCCAACTTCAGCTTCATGATCTCATGGTTGGTGGGTTCTAGCCCCGCATTGGGCTCTGTGCTGACAGCTCAGAGACTGAAGCCTTCTTAAGATTCTGTGTCTCCCCCTCTCTCTGTCCCTCCCATGCTCATGCTCTGTCTCTCTCTGTCTCTCAATAATAAAAACGTTAAAAATTTTTTTTAAAAAAACCTGAAGTTAGGTAGACCTCCAAGTCTAATTAGTAATGAAGAGGAAATGCCAGGACACAGAGACATGTGGAGTGTACCAAAAGATACCATCAGCAGAACCAGAATGTGGAAATCTCCACAACTCTAGTAATAGCAAACTGGATTTTTTCCACAAATGAACTAAACAATTAAAAAATAAAATAAGGATAGGGAGAGAACCTATAGGTTAAAAAGAACTAAATGATGCACCAACCAACTGTAAGGTGTGTCCCTTATTTAGATCCCGATTTAACAAAAACTAAAAATATGACATTTAGGAGAATTAGAAACATAAATATTGCTTAGTTATGTGACAATATTAACACATTATCAATTGTGTGGGACATAATGGTATTGTAACTGTTTTTTAAGTGTCTGCTCCACGAACTCCAATGTCTTCTCATTTCCTTCAGGATTAAAAGCTACAGCTCTTACAATGGCATTATAAAACTTATACAAACTGGCTGCTTTACCTGTTATTTTATCTCTTATTACTTTTCCTTTTAGCTAACAGGTAATTAGGAGAGAGAAGATTCAGTGTGTAGTGGAAGACACAGTACTAAACAGTATAAACCAGAATACACTAAAAGTCATGTAAAACAGAATCGTCCTTGGGACACCTGGGTGACTTAGTTGTTTAAGCATCTGACTCTTGATTTTGGCTCAGGTCTTGATCTCACAGTTCATGAGTTCGAACCCTGCATCAGGCTCTGTGCTGACAGTGGGGAGCCTCCTCGAGATTCTCTCTCTCCCTCTCTTTCTGCCCCTCCCCTTCTTGTTCTCTCTCTCTCTCAAAATAAACTTAAAAAAAAAACTGAATTATCCTTTTATCGTACCAACATTTTATTTTACTTTTATTTATTTTGAAAGACAGAGAGTGAGCAGGGGAAGGTCAGAGAGAGAGGGAGACACAAAATCCAAAGCAGGCTCCAGGCTCTGAGCTATCAGCACAGAGCCCAGTGTGGGGCTCAAACTCACAGACTGTGAGATCATGACTGGAGCTGAAGTCAGACACTTAGCCAACTGAGCCACCCAGGTGCCCCATCCTACCCACATTTCAACTTTCAGCACAAAAGCATTTATAAACTTTCTTCCTAAAATAAAATCACAATTTAGATTTAAGTTGTATTTAAAAAAAAAAAAAAAGAAGAAGAGTTAATAAGATATCAATAGGAAGATACACTCAGGTATATCCAAAGGAGGATAAAATGCAGAAGCAATTGAAATAAATTGCAGATTATAACGAATCGAATGCTGGTCTCTGGGAGGATGCTCTTAAAGGCACGGTCATCGTTAACCCTCCCTGCAGCTACACACTGCACCCTGAATAAAGTGCACAGCCCTTGATTTAACCACCAGGTGAGCAAAATGCATGACAACCCCACCCCCACCCCACCCCTCGTGCAGGTTAGCGCAGCCCTGCCTCCCTAAGTGAGCTCCAGGAAACTGCACATTCCTCCACTCAGGCCCTAAAGCCGCCTGTCGAACTCTTTGAATGTCTCAACGTAATTGTGAAACGAAGCAACGTGGCCCTTGTCCACAGAGCAAATACAAGAGTGACGGGGCGTCCCGGGAGGTGGCCAGGTACCGACGCTGTGGGGGAAGGCAGCCTGTGTGACCCGGTAAGAACTCTTAATTACACTTGACACACACAGTTGCAAACAGGGACGGGAAAATCACAAGGAAAGCTCTGTCACACCCGTAAGCCTTGTCTAAACAACCAACCAGAAAGACAAGTCCAGGAACTAGCTGTGGACGCCCATTGATGCGGAACCCCGGGAGCCACGGTGTAAAATAACACGCAACCCTGTGGCCAAGTTAGCAGCAGGACACTGTGAGGACTGGTACTGCTACCAGCACAGCGCGTGGGGGGTGGTGAGTGAGTGGGTATGTGCATTGAGTCTTCTAGAATCTCACAGCTCTTGTTCAGCATCCTTCTGGAGTGGTGTTATGTTTCCAGGTGGGTTTTTATAAGACTGAGGACAGAGACAAACTGCGGCTCCTCCTCTCCCCTGCCTACCCCACCCCCACTCCAGCCAGATCACCTGACAGATGAAGGATTAGTTACTGCAAAGCTAGGACTGCTCCCGCGGAGCCTGGAAGTCATCAATTCCCCGACACTACTCACCTGAGGCTCTAGTGTTGGGACCCCAGAGCCACCAACACCCTCAGGAGGAACCCCAGTGTCTGATCTCAGCAGGACCACATTAGGTACTCCCTCCTGGAGATTTTCTTCTCCCCTGGTTTCTCTGTTCAGGTCACTCCTAACCATAAAATGGCTCTTTCCTTCTATCTACTTTTAAATGCTGGTGCACCCAGTGGAGGGTGTTTACACTGTCTCTCTTCCCTTGGTAACTGGATGCCCAGGCAGCCTTATCCACGCCCGTGGCTTACAGTCTCAATCATACCTTCTAAGCCCGAGTTCATGTCTCCTGCCTAAACCTTCCCCTGAGCCCCACACCCAGCTGCCTAATGGACCTATTTGTCGTGACCCAAAGACACCTCAAATTTAATAAACACATCTGAGATTGGACTCCCCCTTTTTTCCAAAGCTCGTTTGATTCTCTTCTTATATTTCATATTCTGATTAAGTATATACAACTGTCTAGTCACCTAAACCAGGAATCTGGGAGATTTCCTTGGGTGCTCCTCTCTTCCTACATTATACTGTTCTGAGAGCTGGGCTTTTTCCACAATCTCTGCCTTAACTCAAGTTTCTATTGTGTGTCGACCAGCCTAGAATCATCTTCCATCCTTCCCCACTATCAGAACCTTCTCTACATGGCAATCGAGGTGATCTTTCTAAATCACAAAGCTGATTATGTGATTCCTTGTCAAAACCTTCTTATTACCAGCATTACTGCCACAACCATGTTCCCTACTTTCAGTCATTTGAGTACTACTATGTTCACAATTTTTGCCATAACTGTCATCATCATCATCATCATCCATTTATTTGCACAGTACCTTTATCATTATTTGCTTTAGATTTATTTCAAAAGGAAATTTGATCTTTGTATTTGAAAACTCAGTATTCCTGGCAATAACGGAGGTAACTAGAAAAATAAATCCATAGCTATTAAAACAAAAAAATATTAGTCTGGGTACCATCTAAACCATCTTGCTTCATAACATTATCACATTTGCCACTGAGAAACTTAGACCTAGAGAAAAATCATTGTCATGGTATCGAAAGAAAAGGCTTTTACACTTTGGATAAGGGTAAAGCATAAGATGGCTTATATCAAGGGATAAATATTATTTGGGTTTTTGTTTCTTCAGTATCTATAGTACCAACCCAGTCCAATGAGGAAGGGTAACAACATTAGATCAAGTTGCATCAAGGCAAGGACCATCTCTTTCATTTGCCACCTGTCATTCATAGCCTGTCAAAAACAGTAGCTACAGTGTGGTAGGTGCTTACTGAATACTTGTTGAATAAATGTATCTAAAAAACACATTGTAATTGCAAAGAGATTTCTGTGATAAGTTCATATTATATTTAAAAACCAAGTAACTTGATATTTTGCTTTCCAGAAGGCATAGAGTGAATAATATGTTACCATACACATAATACACACACATACGCGCGCGTGCGCGCGCGCACGCGCGCGCACACACACACACACACACACACACACACACACACGAATGACCACAATAACTACCTGTTAAAGGATAGGGTTGACTCTGACTAGAAGAACTGAAAAATGGAGAGAGACTGAAAACTTTTTTTCACTATATTCCTCTAGGTAGCACTTGAATCTTATACTGTATGTACATGTATTGCTCTAAGAAAATATTTGTAAGCCAAGTGCAAAATATAGGAGTCCAAACCAAGAGGAAAATTGTTTTAAGTCATACAATGTGTACCTGCATATTAAGATGGTTAAAATTATACTAACCTGAATCTTGCAATCAAACAAAAATGAAAAGCAAGCATAATTAAAGACAGAATTTCAGCCTATGAGAAATAAGCACATAGTAAATAGTAGTCAGCCACCTTAAATTCAACAGGTCTCAAGGTCTGAAAAATCATATAATTTTACAGAAGTCAGTATCTTTGCCAATTGTGACTAAGAAAACCAGATATAGATACATGGGCAAATGCTACTCTTGTTTTCAAAACATGGCAAAGGGAAACTTTTAAAACATCCAATCAATAAACAGGACATCGATCTCAGTAAAACTTCTAGAACACATTGATAAATGCATCTAAAGCAATCATTAGATCTAAGAGAAAGAAGAGAACTAGTATTTATTGTGTTGCCGTGCTGGACACTGTGGTGGGGGTTTTACCTAATGTCCTTTTCGGCCTAAACTAATCACTGTCAGGAGGGTTAAGGGGAAGCGTTGCTTTGATTGACCAGATCTGGGTCATGCGTGCTTCTTGGAAACCATGATGAATACAACTGAGGGAAGAATGATTCCCCAGAGGAAAATTGGGAAACAATTACCAAAACGGAAATGGAGGCTAGAAATTCAAGAGGAACACTCACCCACAACAAAATAAAGCCTGCAGCTCATGAGTAGAAGCATCCAGATATCAGAAAGTAAGAATGCAAGTATAGCTAGGTCAGTCAGAATTCATCTGCTTAGTCTTCTGACATGTTTTAAGTGAGACTATGGTAAGAAGACCATATGTCTTGGTTTTCCCTGGACAGTCCCTATTTACACTTCTTTTTAAATCTCACTGTAATTATTAGGCACCCCTTTTATTCTTACATGTGTCCCAATAATGGGGAAGTAAATTCTAGGACTATGCTAGATCTTGGCAAGCAAGAGAACACCAGGAGGGGTGTATGTTCAAAATGGTGAAAGCCTGAACTTAAAAAAGAAAGAAAGAAAGAAACTGCCGGAGAAACCAGGGATGTTCATCCAAGAGAAAGCTTTCATGAGGCATGAGAGAGGTCTTCAGGTATGTGAAGAACAGCCACTTAAAGAGAAGGGCTATGATAGAACCGTTTTTGTGTGATTCCAGAAGACAACCAGGACCAGGGGCAGAGTTTCAGGGAGGAGCTTTTATCTTTATTTCAGAAAGAACTTTCTGAGCGCTGGCTGGACGGAAGAACCAGAACAGGAGACAGCTTCAGGATCCTGAGAAGGGTTTGTGCTCAAGAGTCAGAGGATGTAATAACAGTATTCCCCATCAGACCGCAGAACTTCAGGAACAAACACGGCCAGACCTAAAACAGAATTTAGAATAAAGCAGTGGAAGAAGAAGGGATATGGATTTTTGATTAATTAGAAGACTGGAGGAGGCAGTCCCTGTAGCTAACAATGCTTCTGAGGCTGAACCGTGTGATCCAGCCCGGATACTGGCATCATGGAGGAGTTGGCAGTGAGAGCACTTCCTTAAAGTGACACCAGTGAGGTAATCAGTGGCCATTGCTTCATGTAAGGTAACTTCCTGAACACAATTAATTCCTTGGTCAAGAAGGAGATGTATAGGACATGACTCCAAACCATTTCAGATTAGAACACCGTTATTTGCTGCCCAAACACCACCAATTAAAAAGCTGTTTAATACAGGGGCACCTGGGTGGCTCAGTCTGTCAAGCATTGGACTTGGGCTCAGATCATGATCTCGCAGTTCATGAGTTCGAGACCCACGTCAGGCTCTGTGATGACAGCTCAGAGCCTGGAGCCTGCTTAGGATTCTGTGTCTCCCTTTCTCTCTGCCCCTCTCCCACTCATGCTTTGTCTCTCCCTCTCAAAAATAAATAAACATTTAAAAAAATTTAAAAAGCTATTTAATCCAAGTTGTGAGAGAATTGATGGTCACACGTTCCTCTCGTTGTTTGACTAAATGTAAGATGACCCAATATTCCTGTTGACTCTTCTTCATCACAGTCATATTATAAAACACAATTAACAAGCAAAGGTAAACACTGGTTGCTGTTGACTAGAAATTAAACTTCATTTCACTCGCTTAGACATATTTGTGTCTGTGGTCTTGGTCTGAGGAATTTGTACATAGGCAAATGAAGGACTCACATGTCCAATAAGAGCCTGAAGCCATGTGAGGCTATGTAAAGAAACTCATTAAATTTTTAAAAAATTAAAAGGATAGTTCCTTAGTCATTTTTCAGTGTTTGGTTTTTTTTTTTTTTTTGCATGTGGCCATATGTGGCTAGTGGCTACCATATTAGCACAGATACAGAGCATTTCCATGATGATAGAAAGTTCGATTAAACAGCATTGTTCTACAGTCGAAATTGAGTTTCTATATATGTGTTTTCTCTCTTTTATAAATGGAATCATTCAATATATACACTTATGTGTCTCCGTTCTTCTGTTTGATATAATCTTTGAGCTCCATGTATGTTTTTGTTCATTTCCATTTTAGTAATGAATTGTGTCAATAGATCACAATTTATTTATCCATTCTACTCCTCTTGTTTTAATTTGAGAGAGTGTGAGCAGAGGAGAGGGATGGGGCGGGGGGGTGGGGGCGAGGAAGAAAGAGAAAGAGAGAGAGAGAGGATCCCAAGCAGGCTCTGCACTCAGCAGGGAGCAT
Organism: Hyaena hyaena; assembly: GCF_003009895.1. NCBI lineage: Eukaryota > Metazoa > Chordata > Mammalia > Carnivora > Hyaenidae > Hyaena > Hyaena hyaena. The sequence goes on from NW_024081000.1 coordinate 479,351, forward strand.
AACGCAAGGGCTCATGACCTGAGTCGAAACTAAGAGAGGCTCAACTGATTGAACCACCCAGGCGACCTTATTTATCCATTAAACTCTTGATGGACATTTAGAAGATATCCAGTTTTGACTATTACCAACAATGCCTCTATGAAAATTCTTTTGGTGCACACACGTATGTGATTTTTTCTACCTAGTCGTGGAATGGCTCAACCCACTTTTCACTGAAATATCAAATGAAGCACAATGGAGCTGAATGGGATGGAATGGAACATTGCAAAACATAATAACCTAGAAATAAGAACCCATCACATGTAGTAAGGTTAAGTACTGTTTTTCAAAAAACTTTTATTCCCTCTTACACGTATGCTGAGTAATGATATAAAATGTATTTCTGCAGATCACAATCAATACAACTTGTAATCACTAGATAGGTGACCTCTAAAGTCTGTGTTTCTAGCCCAAAGTGGCTATAAACAAAACTTGGCAGGGTGCTGGGAGTTTTTTTCTTTGGGGAGAAGAGTAGGGATAATTAAAATGAGGGGAAAGGGAAGTCTGGGCTTCGTGGCACCTGTGAACGCAGTGACCCAAGGTGAGCATTTCCTAGAAAGGGTATGAGGACAGAGCTCCCTTCCAAAAATGAACTAAAAAGGGTGCTCTGCTCCCTTTCCCTAAAGAAAGGGATGTGTGGACACTGGGACTTCCGTTGCTGGACTGACATTAACCAACATATATCCAGCTTGACTCCCTAGCACCTGGGACTAAGCACTTAGGCAAAATTCCAAGATCTGGGATTCAGACATCTAGGTGCCTTTGTCTTAGTTCTTTGGAACTCAACCTAACTTGGGTCACCCGGCTGCCTATCACCCGGCATCATTGATGGCTGGAACTGCCAGGGTATTAACCACATTTAGGTGTTTTTTGCTCATCTTTCTGGTCTCTCTGCCTGGAAAGCCTCTCTCTTCCTCTTTAGCTGCTCAACTCATAGACGTTGCTATGACCAGCTCAGCCAACCTGCCTCTTACAACTTCAAGCTTAATCAACTGCTCCTTTCCCTGTGCTTATTACTGCTGTTGTACTAGTGAAATTGTAACTTAAAATCTTTCTCCTTCAGTGCCTGTTTACCCAACCAGCTTTTCCTCATGGGTGATAGGTTGTTATCTTTGTATCTCTTAGCACCAAGCAATACTAGGCACATAAAGGCACTTACTAAAGAGCAGATTAGGGGTGTGTGGGTGGCTCAGTTGGTTAAGTGTCTGACTTTAGCTCAAGTCGTGATCTCACAGTTTGTGGGTTCGAGCCCCACATTGGAGCTCTGTGCAGATGGTGTGGAGCCTGCTTTGGATCCTCTATCTCTCTCTTTCTGCCTCACCCCCAACTCTCTTGCATGCACATGTTCTCTCTCTCTCAAAAAAAAAATATATATAAAAATAGCTGAGTAACCTATGTGGATTAGAGACAATGTTTATGAAACTGGCTGATGAATGTATTCATAAAAGTAGCATCCCTGGAGTGGGAGAGGGGGAAGAATGATATTCTGCATCTGGGCTTGACCACTGTCCCCCTGTCCCCTGGCTGGAGCTGTCTTGGGGTTCAGGCCCTGACCGCTGGACTCTGGTTCTTAATAACTATTCCTCTAAGACATCTGGTAGCTTGTTTTTCCTGTTTCAGAAGAAATTGTGTCACAAAAAATACACAAAAACAAAGAGAAGAACATTTAATACTCAGCAGGAGTAAATACTGGCTATTTTAGTACAAACTCACCCAGTGTTTTATATGCATACTTTTAAATTTTTTTTATCAGAAGTGAAGCCCTCCTCTCTACCCTCAATGTGTAATCAGCTTGTTTCATAACATGCTATTTTCCTGTCATATCACTGCCCTAAAAAACCACTACTGAAGTTCTCCTACGAAGAATTGCTTCTGTGAAAAGGCTTTTCTCTGAGCAAGTGGCTGCTTTTCTTTTCTGAGCAGTGAGAATTCTGTGATTCATCAGGCTCCCCTCTTTCTCTAGGCCCAGGAAACTTCAGAGTCAACTGTGCAGTGTCTTTATAATTGGGAAAGGATAAAAGGAGCACCCAATTCTATGTATGTATTTCCCCTTGTCTGTATTTTTCTATCTGACCCTTATTTTTCTTTTGCTCTAAGGTCGTTGCTTTCTAAAATGAAACATACACACACACACACACACGATTTACATACATTTTTCTAAACACCTCAAAATCTTTTAAGAAAAAGTAAGGAGTATACAAATAAATAATAACATACAAAAAAATGTCTTAAAGTATTTATAAAACTACTTTCTTACATAATTTGGTCAAAAAAAAGGAAATCTCTATGGTAACATTGTGCAAACTTTTTTCTCTACACTTATCCACTCCTGGAAACATAAAAAGCGCAACCAATTCAGGTCATTCCCCAGAGTAAGTGTCCACTCTTATTCATGGCGAGTTGGATGCCTTTTCAGATGAGGGAGACTGGTGTGGCTCAAAGATGTCTGCACATCGCCCTTGGCTGCCCTGTAACCATGCAACTGCTCAAAACATTTGGCCTCCTTTGTAGGATCCCAGCTCAGGAGTTCTGCTCACTATAAACATGCCTGATGTCTAAAACCCTGATGTACTGTGTCTGACATACAAGAGTGCTGCTTCCAGCCATTCAGTCTTGTTAACACAGCCAGTTAATATTAGCTTCGAATTTTACCGTGAGAATGTCACAGAGGCCAAATATCTGACTAGCAGCAGGTGAAAATCAGACCAACCAACAGACATTGGTGCCTCTTCAAATATATGTTTACAGCCTTAGGGCTCCCTTTGACTAGATCATGAAAAGTGGGAGTTTCCTACACATATACCATGACTGTCACTGGACAACCAAACTGTCCATCAAGGGAAATCTGTGGTTCAACTTTTAAAATTCCAGCTTAAGTATAATTTCTCTGAATCATCTTCAGTAAGGCAATTTAATTTGAAAGCAATTGTCTTACAAAGAATTCCATCACCAGGATTAGTGTAAGCACTTAGGCAAATACACTCATATTTTGATTTCAATTAACCAATTACGTTATCATTAGCAGAATGGTCAGAATGATCAATAGAATCGAATATAAAAATCCAGAAAAAAGATAAATACATGTCATGATTTGGGTGATTTACCATTTGGGGGAAAAAGTTAGATTCCCAAACTTGCCAAATGCTAGCTTGATTAAATATTTAAATGTAGAAGAGGAATTAATAAAAGAAGCAGGAGAAAATTTAGGCAAATATTTAAACAACCTTCAAAGTTTAAGTGTGTTTTTTAAAAAAGGAACACAAAATTAGGAAGCATGAAAAGATTTCATTACATTACAATTTAACACTGGTACATCAAAACAAGACCACAGAAAATCAAAAGGCAGGAGACAAACTGGAAAAACATTTGTAAAATACATACCAGGACACTGAAACTTCAGCATCCAAGGCAATATATGCCAATTACCTGGATTCTAAATGTTTAGAAAGGGAGTTTGTGAAAACCAATTGTGCAGCCTTTAGCCACTCATCTACTTCAACAGGATCAAAGGGTTTAACTTGGAGAGGCTAGAAACTGGAGTTGAGAGAATTTCTTTAGGAACTGCTGTTGATGTACTAAGAGTAACAGCCATGAGTGTGTAGTACTTGGTCCTTCTCTCACGCCTAGAGACACACAATTTAAGACTTCTCAAGGAACTTGGTGTGCACTTCCTGAAGTGTGGAGGGCAGGATGGACTGGTATCTGACTCAATTCTGAATCTTAAAAAAGTGCCCACAAGTGGCAGGCAGGCTGAAGCAAGTGTGTGAGCAAACCAGAGAATTAAGTTTGGGAAATAACTCCTCTCCTCCAACTAGCAGGTCAGAATATGTAATTTGGGAACAGATGTGGAATCCACCAGGTGAATATCAACTAGCGGTCATTTTTAAAGGGATCAAGGAGGCAATATCAGGGCATCTGTTTTGGGTCATTCAAACCAAATCTCCTACTGAGGACAAGTGAAAAAGCTAAGAAAAAGTTATTTTTAAAGTCATCTTGGAAATTCTAAAAAGCTAACTAAATGGTAAGGAACTACCTACCCCAAATCCTGGGAAAGCTGTAACCCAAATGGCAAGTATAGTATTTGAAAGCCCCTTTTCCCTAGGGCATGTACTTATGTAGCCATGACAGCAGAGAGGCCAGACAGTAGTTTTCATAGACTCTCGGATATTGAGGGAATCAAAAGAAAGAATCCAGGCCCTGAAAGACAAAGACCCAAGGCAACTACCAATGAGTTGGATCTGAACCCAAGATCAGGAGTGAACTAAGAATAAATCAGTCCTGGGGCCCGGACTCTTCTAGGGGGTCAAGAAAACCTCAAGCACTAAAATTAGATAAAGTTGATACCATATTAGTAGTGCCCCCATGGACCAAACAGAATCAAATAAAAGCACCTTCTAGAGGAATATAAAAACATCTTAGGGCTCAAATTTTCTCACAAATAATTTTGCAAAAGCACAGTTTGTTCCATATGTAATCAAAGCAAACAGGACTCATAAGGACATAAGATAACATGAACAAAACCCAGTACAAATAAGAAACAATAGAAAAGGACCCAGAGGGCTACAAATTACCAGACATGGGCTATAAAACAAGCATGGTCACTATATTCCAGAAAATAAAATCTTAGAATGAATCTGCAACCTTTAAAAAGTGATTTGCAAATTTAATAAAGAAACATAAATTCAAGAACTAAAAGATAAGAAAAAACTTAAGAACTCGACAGGATAACACACCATGATGTGCTTGAGTTTAATACTCAGATGAAGGATTGGTTTAATATTCCAAAATCAATCAATGCAATTCATCATGTTAACAGAATAAATGAGAAAAATTGTATCATTTTACTAAATGAATAAAAACATGTGATCAAAAGCAATATCAATTCATGACAAAAACTCTGAGCAAATCAGGAGTAGAATATTTCCACAATCTGATAAATGCCATCTATTGAAAACCAACAATCAACATCAATCTCCATGATGAAATATTAAACTATCTCCCCCTAAGACTGGGGAAAAGGCAGGAATGATTGCTCTATTTCTGTTTAACATTGTCCTGAAGGGTAGTCACCGCATGAGGGCAGAAGATAAAAGGCAAAAATATTGGAAAAGAAGATGTAAAACTGTCTCTATTTTCAGGTAACATTGTTACCTATATCTGCCTAAATCTAGAAACAAATATTAAATGCAGGAAGCAAACTTTTCAAGGCAAAGTGATACAATGTTGATATATAAAAACAATTGTATTATTTTGCACTGAGGGCAAAGAAAAATAATAATTTCAAAAGTCCATTTATAGTAGCATCAAAAAACAGAAAACACTTAAGAATAAACTTAACAAAACATATGCAAGCCTCTACAATAAAATGCCCAAGTCATAGCTGATAAATATTATTTTTATAAGTTAAATGGAGATATAGACCATGTTTATGGAATGGAAGACAGCATAATATTAGCGTAAGGATAAACATAGATCAATGGAACAGAATAGAGTAGAGAAGACCTGCATTATACGGTCAGTTGAAGATGTCAAGGCTATTCAGTAGGAAAAGGACAGTCTTTTTAACAAATGATGCTAGAAGAATTGGAGGCCAATGTGGGAAAAGAACAAACATCACTCAAAACTTAATTCAAAGTGATAAACAACCTAAATCTAAAGCTAAAACCATAAAAATTCACTAAGAAAACATAGAAAATTTTTGTTACCTAGTGGTAGGTAGCAATTTCTTAGATAGGGTAAAAAAGCACATATTGTAGAAAAAAGACTGTGAAGGTAGACTTTACCACAATGAAAAAGTTTGCTGACTGAAAGTCACCGTTAAGAAAATGAAGACAAGCCATAGACATAAAGGACTTATATCGCAAATATATAAAGAACTTTCACAATTTAATACAAAAAACAAAACAAAAAAAAACCCAAAAGGCAAACTAGGTGTACACTTTACAAAAGAAAATATACAAATGGCCAATAAGCACATAAAAAGTTGTTCTAATACAAATTCAATACCCAATGAGCTATCACTACACATACATCAGAGTAACCAAAAATAAGACCTAATGATACCAATTGTTGGTAAGGATGTAGAACAACCAAAGGTCTTATACATTGATGGTAGGAACCTAAAATTGTACAACTGTTTGGAAACTGGCAGTTTTAAAAAAAATGTTAACTTTTACATGTAGCATAACACTCATCCATTCTTCATTAGGCATCTACCCAAGATTAATAAAAATACATATATGCACAAAGGCTTGTACATGAATGCTCACTTCAGAATTTTTTGCAATCACCAAAAGCTCAAGTGTCCACCAAATAAATCAACAAAATGTGGCACATCCATACTATGGGATACTACCCAGCAATGAAAAGGAATGCAACAACATAGGTGAATCTCAAAATCTTGTACTGAGTTCAAGAAGCAAGATACAAAAGAATACATACCATATGATTCTTTTTATATAGAATGCTAATTCATCCATAGTAATAAAAAGTTGCCTGAGGCCAGGGGCCAAGGGTGGGATAGACTACAAAGATATAAAAGGAAAATTTGAAAGATAATGGAAATGTTCTATATCTTGACTGTGGCATTAATTTCATGAGTGTAATTGCCAAAACTTATCAAATCATATACTTTAAATGTGTGCAGTTTTATATAATGAATTGTAGCTCAATGAAGTTAAAAGACAAAAAAAAAAAAAAACTAATAAAAGCAACATCACTTAGACCACTTAGGTATACTTAGAACTTGTATACATATACACAAGTTTCTGTCTGCAAAGAAAAAAGCACTATATACATGGCCAATCAGTTACAATTTCACTGGACAATAAGCAATATATTGCAAATCTTTGAACGTTGCAGTGTTTCTTGATAGGATTCATCATTATTTTTTCAATTCTTCCAATAAGAAAGAATGTATTCTAGACACAGATTAGGCAAGGCATTAGAAGATTTTAAGTATGAATATAGTTTACTTTAAATGGACATAATTTTTTTAATGAATTTAATCAGCAGGGTTTTTCTTCCTACTGTTAGATAGCTTGACTTCTATTAAATCATTATTATTATCCAATTTCTTACAGCACTCCAAAGCATTCATTATCTATGGTTGAATTATAATCATTTAAAAAAGCAGTCAGGGCATTTGTACTACATAATAAAGTCAGTGAAATGTTAAACTTATGGAGAAAACATTCTCATTTTGTTTCTAAAGCAAACTGCTGAGGAAATTAAAACTGTTCATCTTAAAAGAAATGCACACTCTCGATGCTTAAAATGGACTGTTAGCAATTAGAGAGTGGGGATTTCATCCGGAAGGAAACAGACTTCTTGGAGAGCACTGGGGCCACTTGCCAATAAGTAGCTTTCCTCATGGAGCCGCATTTCTCAGAATCACCTACAGGCTTATGATAACTTAGATTACTCATCCCATCCCCAAGGCTTCCCATTCAGGTCTGGGATAGGGTTGGAATATTTCCATTTCTAAGTCCCTAAGTAAAGGGACCACACTTTGAGAACAGAGGTCATCACAGAGGAAGAGCAGGGAAACTAGAGATGATAGATGATGAGTGAGACTTGGACACAAATGGGGGAAGGATTGACACCCTCATCACTTCAACCTATTCACTAATCAATAAAATTGAGTTTGGGGAGGAACCCAGAGATTTTTAATTGAGTCATTCATGGCATTTGAGCTGCGCTATGTGGGACTGGTAGAGATAGGAGGAAAATAGATGTTGGGTAGAGATATCAGGGGGAAGGGATCAGGAACAGCCTTGGAAAGTATAGAAAGTCCTCCCGGAACTGGGAGGGATCTAATCAAATGGGAAAGTAGAAGGAGATGAGACAGGAGGGTGGCGCCAGCTGGTGGGGAATGTCCTCCACTGCCAGGGAAGGCACACTGTTCTAAGGAGTTAGTGCTGTGTACAGGGGCTTTTCCAATGCTGGCCCTCTGCCCATGCTGCTGGGTCTTTTATTGACAAGCACACCCCCGTCCCCCACCCAGCACCCTTTATTCCACCATTCAAACACTATTCTCATTTCAAAGACCAGCTCAAGCCCTATTTCACCCTGTGTTCCTTCCTAAAGACCCAAATCCGTATTGAATTATCCCACCCCTGATCTACACTTGACTAGACCTTTCTTCCAGTGTATATGTACTCCTCATCTCTGCAGCCAATGAGAAAATTCCTTCAGGACAAAGACCGGCATCCCACAATGCCTAGTGCATCCTACAATGCACTCAGGTGCCAACTGCATAATAAGAATTAAAACAAAATAAAATAAAACCCTCACTGCTTGATTGGCAGGTTGCTAATAATCAACATTAATTGTTTTTATTGCTTGTTTTCTTCACGACAGTGGTACTCAAAAGATGTTTCCTAGCCTAGCAGCATCAACACCTGGGAATGTGTTAGAAATACACAGACTCAGCGCTGGCCAGAGCCACTGAATCACAAACTGTGGGGGTAAGGCAGTCATCTGCATTTTAGTAAGACTTGCAGGTGATTCCCAGGCATGCTTAAGTTTAAGAACCTCTGCTTTCTACAAAGCCTGAATCCCAAAACAAGTTCAGCCAGCTTATAAAGGCTTGTAGACAGTACAGTGTATAATTAAAAATAGGTATTTTAAAGGGGCACCTGGGTGGCTCATTCAGTTAACCCTCTAACTCCTTTTTCTTTTTTTTTAAGTTTATTTATTGAGAGAGAGAGAGAGGCAGGGAGGAGCAGAGGGAGAGAGAGAAGCCCAAGTAGGCTCCATACTGTCAGTGCAGAGCCTGATGTCGGGCTCTGCCTCAGAAACCATGAGGTCATTACCTGAGCAGAAATCAAGAGTTGGACACTTGACTAACTGAGCCATCCAGGTGCCCTAAGCCTCTAATTCTTGATCTCAGGGTCATGAGTTAAAGCCGCGCATTGGGCTCTACACTGGGCATGAACCCCACTTAAAATAGTATTTTCAATTACAAAATTCTATTTTATTATTATATTTTATATAATAAAATAAGATATACACTATTTTATCTAATTATGTTATAATATATATTAAAATGTATAATTATATTTTATACTATAAAATTATATTTTAAATTATAAATGTAGTTTAAACAGGAACACAAAATGATATGAAGAGAAAACAAGGATAGGAAAACTTACCAGAGCCAGCCCTGTTCTTGCTCAACAAAATAAATACCGCCACACTTCTTTGAATGTGTTAGCAAAAACGTGGGCCACCAATGTGGCTTTAAGCTTTCTAAAGCAGCACAGTTACACAATTCGGTGCCATGAGGTGAAAGAAGAGAGTCATTTAGGAGAAGCACAATGATTTCCGGTAGCGAGGCCTCCCCATGGGTGCCACAGGGAGATGGCTGTGTAATGGAGAGTAGGATATTCTCAACAAGCTTCCAGAAACACAGTGAGTTTCCCAGGGCTGTTTCTCAGTTGAAGCTGCCAGAGGTGACAAGCCAGATGACTTTCCACGGAGGTGACAGTGCAAAGCTGGGAGACCTGGGAGACCTCTGGGAAATCTGAATTTAAACCAGGGACCGAGGGCAGGGTACTTAGAAGAAGGGATGCTTTGGTACCCTGAGCCACTCCTCCATGAACACCTTCCCTCAACTGGGCTTCCCACACACTCAGAGTGGCAGCAATGGGGAGACCCCAGCCTGTTGGGGTGTCCCCAACAGTTCCCGGGGTGTCTTATTGAGTCCTGAATTTTTCCCCTCCCAACTTAGTGAATGCAAAGTGACAGTGGTCATTAGAGGGGGCTGCCTTGACAGCCTTTTGCAGAATAAAGATCTCCTGAAAGAATCCTTCTCTCACCCCTCAGAAATGCTATTCTGTTTGTTTCTACCCATCCAGTGTTGAAATGCACGACACCTAAAACCACAATCTCAAAATGACCTTTTTTTTAAAAAAAAAATGTGTATTTTATTTTTGAGAGAGAGAAAGGGGGAGGGACAGAGAGAGAGGAAGACACAGAATCCGAAGCAGGCTCCAGGCTCCCAGCAAATCAGCACAGAGCTGGATGCAGGGCTCTAACCCACAAACCATGAGATGGTGACCTGAGCTTAAGTCAGATGTTTAACCAACTGAGCCACCCAGGCATCCCTTAAAATGACTTTAAATTAACATTGGCCACAAATAATTAAAAGATTTGCTTTTATCATTTGCTCTACTGGAGGAAAATTTAAATTTGAGGACATGGTATTCATACTTGAGATTGCAGTGACAAATATATATTAAATATGAAACACTAAAAAAAGCCTGATCAGAGGCTCATAACTAATTTCTAATCTTTTTCTATGGCCACATAATTTACATAATCAATTGGGAGAGTAGGCAAATCAAACATAATTTTATTTTATTTTGTTTTGCTTTGACATTTATTTTTTTAAAATTGTTTTTCAAGAAAGCTTAACCGTTATAAAAAAGTACTACTTAAGCCCCAAGAGCATATCAGGCCCGAGAGCAAAGATACCCATTGTTTCCTCCCTCCACAGAAATTATCCTGGAAAAGCAGGCATATAACGTTTTAGGCAGGAACCAGAGAACTTTTTCTTTAAAATTGTTAAAGAAACGGGACGCCTGGGTGGCTCAGTTGGTTAAATGTCCTTTTGATTTCAGCTCAGGTTGTGATTTCACGGTTCATGGGTTCAAGCCCCTCGTCAGGCTTTCTGCACTGACAGTGCGGAGCCTGCCGGCAGTCCTCTCTCTCCCACTCTGTCGGCCCTTCCCGTGATCTCAATTTCTCTCTCTCAAAATAAATAAACATTTAAAAAGTACAATAAATAAAAGTTTTAAAGAAACTAAGTAATAAATATGTTAGGCTTTGCGGGTCATAAGGTGTGTGTGGCGACTACTCAATGTCAGCCAGGCCACGGTAGCAAGGGAGCTGCCGTCACAAGCAGTGCGTGAATGAATACGAATGGCTGAATTCCAAAGGAATTGTATTCATTAAAGCAGGTGGCCAAGGTTTAGGAAGCTGTGGTTTGGAGAATCCTAGAACTCTTCTGATACCTAGCAGGGAAGTTTACCATAAACACAAAGGAGTAAGTTATCCAACAAAGCCAAGTGGCCCAAATTAGGAAACCTCTTCACTAGTTCCCTTGTGCCTTGTGGGAAACTCATCCTTGCCCTTGAAACAGGACAGCAAGACTGCGGGGATCTGTTCTCCATAAACTATTGAGCACTGTCTGTCTACTGACGGAACGAAGCCAGGATAAGAGAGTTAGGGAAGCTGGCGCATTCTTCCTGTCCCTCAGACCTGAACCCTCAGTCACGGTGGACACCCGATCCCCCACCTCCAAACAGCTACCCTTGGATGGCAGAACAAAAGTAAAGAAGGCTACCTGGCTTCTTGATGGCATCACAGAGCAATTCCATCAGTCCTGGACAACCTACCTATAGATCTCATGTCACGCAAGAAAAACTAAAGCCCTTTCTGATAGTTTAAGCCACTGTTATTTTCAGGTCTCTGTAACCAGTCATCAAACATAATCCCTAACTGATGCAATGTCTCTTTGCTTTCCTCTTGCTATTCCCTCTCTTCAGAATGCCCTTCTTCCCTCTACCTTCTATGCCTCTACCCTTTAAAATACTACTCATTTTCAAAACTTGGCACAAACGCAACCATCTCCTAGATTACTCTCTCATTTCACAGCTCCCCAGCCCTTGGCTCTCTCCCTGTACTGGAGTTCCACGGTAGGCTTTGCAATCTATGAGCCACGAGATTGTAAGCCTGTTATTTAGCCTCTCCAAGACGGACTTCCTTCATCTGCAAGCTGGGGTGGAGAGAGTTCTCATTTATATTATTATTGGGAGAAATAAAGGATATAAAGTAACATGAAACAGTATACTGTCTGACATATAGAAAATACTCAATACATGATTTAAATGACCATCATCATTATTATAATTAGTTGGGTCTCAGTTGGCTATAGGTCAGTCTCCCTGACAGCATCAAAGTGCTCTGAGGGTATGGCCAAAATCTCATTCTTCTCATTATCCCCTTAGCACCAAATTTATAGGTTGGATGGATGGATGTACAGATGATAAAATGGCAGCATTGTACCAATCAACATGATAATGGCCAGCAGAGTGTAAATGTACATTCCAAAGGACTTCCCTTAGACAATGGAAACATTAGAAAGCAAACTTGATGAAGCTACGTGGACATTTTCTTCCCATTTATGGCCCATTCATTTCAAACACAGTTTTGTCTGCTTAGAGGCTTCCATCACTTGGAAGCCAGTAGAAGTGGCAATACACTGGTGCAACCCAGGCGAGCTCCTTGTGCGACAGAAAGGAAAATATGCAAATCCATATTTCATCAGGCAGCAGTAGCCACTGTGAGAAATCAGCTCCTTTGCACTCCTGGAATGGAACAAGAGACGAGGCTAGTGCAGAGACGAAAGGTCACACATCTTCAAATTAAAATGCACCGCATTTGCACAAAACATATATACTGCACAAGAGACCGGGTATCTCTTTTATTTCTTTTCTTACCTACCTCACTCCAGCTCATGCACAACACAGAACCCACATCCCAAAGTTTGGGAATCAAAATGAAAAACATCAACAAAGAAATCTAATAGAATATTTTTAAACCCCTCTGTGTTCCCTGCCATGCACTGTCTTATTGGCATTGGCATTGGCTAACCACAGTTCAGCACCTTCTACTTCAGTCTGTGGCATGGAGCTGTCCTCAAATCTCCTGGTGCCTGGCAGGAAGGAGCCCTGACCATGGCACTGTGGTTCCCTGATTGACAGCAAATCCATCACACGGTCAGTCCACATTAGGAGTTGGGGCCTTAGCCGCTGGTGCTGGAAAGGAGCTTGGAACTACCCCTTCCATGGATGATTCCAGTTTCTTGAGAAATTGGTTACTATTGAGGTTAGATGAAAATCCACTTCCCCGATGAGATTTTATTTGGAAGTGACTCAGATGTTTTTCATTGTGGAGATCCTTCATAGTATCAGAGAGGACTGGGTCTCTATCTGGAACATCTAGTTTAAACCACATCTTCTCTGGTCAGTTACAATCCCAATTTCAGCATGGTGCCTTTCTGGCTTTCGTTACTCTAAGAATGATGATATGTCATGTCTAGTTGCTTGGTCTGCAGTCTTATTTATGGATCCCATAGATAAGGCAGACATGATAAATTTGCGCTGTTGTCTCAATTCTTGTATAAACCTGAGATGCTCACCTAGAATCTAGAATCCTAGTTGTTAATATAGCAAAAATATAATTATGTCTCTTCTGGAGCCTGTCCCTGTGTGCCTCATCAAATAAGCATTAGTGTAACCTTCAAAATCAAGAAGCAATTCAAATATTTACTAGAGTCTTTCTAAAAAATATCAAAGGAGACTCCATTCCAATAAAGTGTCTTAAACTCCTGCTTCCTTATTTCTTTGTTTATTCCTTGTTTAAACTCCTGATTCTTTCAGACTTCCTCATACTCTGGAGTAGCCCCCAAGACTGTACTTGCTGCTCTCTCTAAGCTCCTCCCCACCCAGTCCACTCCCATACCCCTGCCTTTCTGGGTTTATTTCCTTTCTCTAGGAGGAAATAAATTCCTTTATTTCCTTTCCAGTATTTGGCCTACTCCAATTCTGGAGCACTTTTCTCACAATATTTCCATCATCAACACAAGTTTCAAGGAGCACAAAGGACCATAAATAGTCTTCTACATGCAATTTGGTGTCCCTGTTACATCAAGTATTTGCATCTAAACTATATAAACAATATAATAAGCCACATGGAAAATGTACTCTTTAAAACAGTGTGAAAATTAATGTATTATTAAATGTATATTTAATTATTATATTATTAACACTGCATTATTAAATGACTAAACTATGTTAAAAATATACTTGTGAATCATAAAAATAAACTCTAAGTTACCCATTGAATTCTAATGGGTCAATGGGCATCTACCTATACATACAAACACAAAAGAAAAACACCTGTTCTTTGATGAGCTGGCCCTTCATTTATGTGATACATAAGGTCTTTGAAGATTCAGGCTTATACTCTTAGCTTTTCGTTTTACTTATGATTATGGATTTCATAGCCCTCAATATTTTTATTCTGTGAATGCTGCACTTTTTATCCCGTGCTTAATGACAACAGCTTTTGCATATTGGGGAAGGGGAGAAGATGCCTAAATAAGAGAAGAGGAACACCTGGAAAAGGCATGGCTCCTGGCCAAGGTTCCCACCTGCATTAAACCCTTTGTTAACATACAGAATTACCAATGATCCCATTTAAAGGCATTTTTACTCTGATTGCCACAATTCTGATCATTGAAAATAGCTTCAAATCCTCACCTGGCTTTAGGAAAAACCATAATTCAGAGACTCATCAGTCTTTCCCATCCACCAAGTCCCATGCCCATCTAATCACCAAATGACCTTCCTACCAAAGTAAGGTTTTTCCCATTTGGGGCTTTTCAAAATTAAGTAACAATGAGACTAGCATATTGATTATTCATACAGTGCATGGGCTAGCTACCTCATTTTCCATCTCCACATCTTGAGTACATTCTTACAAAAGAGTTTTTCAATGGGTCCTCGAAAAAGAAAAGAAATTTAGCATATAAGGCCCATTAGAGGAAACCAAACAGTGATATAGTCTTCTAGTCTCATGAGCAAATACCCCCACAGCCTCCAGGAGGCTATAAGTAATCACACTCAACTCACAAAAAGGAAAGTCTAGCCTGGGAAGTTGTGACAAATCTGTGGGTTTTGAACTTTCAATCACCAGAAAAACCAATCTGCTAACAAAGGCTCCAGAAAAGACAAGGGCCTTTTCCTGGACAGAGGGCATCTTGGTTTAATTACATTTTCCTATTACAGAGGGATGAACTGGCAGACACCAATTATAATCCCCTGCTGAAACAACCCCTTCCACTTCACAGCTACCCCTTTATAACTTCTTGACAGTCTAAGACTAAAAGAATATCAGGTGATGAAAACAGGAAGGCTACCAAGTGTACTCAATCAGTTCATCTGAACAATTTTCATCCATCATTTTTAAAACACTCAGAATCTATGGAAAAGAACCATGTGGTCGGTGATTGTATCAGACCCTTACACGTTATCCATTGGCACTATCCACAATTCTGAAAAGACTTGAGTTTGATCATTCTTTTTCTTTGAGGAATTACTGACCTCAAAGTTTCAAACCTTTATCCACCTCTTTCCACTCTCCTTACCCCAATCAAAAAAAAAAAAAAAGTTTTCTTTAGCAACGACTTGGATAAAAACCTTATTTGGAGATATTAACATTAGGGATAGTTGGATGAATGGTAGATGGGAACTCTCTGTACTTTGTAACTTTTCTGGAAATATAAAATTATTCCAAAACAAAAACCTTTTTTTAAGAGAGAGAGAGAGAGCACAAGTGGGGGGGATGGGGGTGGGAATGGAGAGAGAGAATCTTAAGTAGGTTCCATGCTCAGCACAGATCTTAATGCAGGACTCCATCCCATGACCCTAGGATCATGACATGAGCTGAAACCAAGAGTTGGATGCTCAACTGAGCTACCCAGGTGTCCCAAAACAAACAAACAAACAAAATTGTTTTAAAGGAATGGGTTAGATAATGGCAACAGTGGTAAAGACCACTGCCCACAGCCAGAGCAAGTAAAGCCAACTGCCTCAGGTTAACTGAAGAGTGAAATTTGATCACCAAGAAAAAGAAAATAGTAACATCATGCTGAAATGCAAACTGTTGCATTACTATTTCTTATGTAGATGTCTTTACTGTTGAAAACCCATAAGAATGTGTGTTGGATAATGTGCCCAGGATCCTAGGATGAGACGGGTTGTAACATCCAGAAGTTAAATGAACGCATCCACCCTTATGCAAGGCTTTTTTGAGCTTTCGAGTACAGAATAAGGAATGTATTTGGTGTGCAGAGATGCTGGTATCTCTGCTGCAGGGGTGAACAACACTGCAAAATGGGATAAAAAGGAACTGCCAAAACCACATATGTGCCCATCTGACTGCACTCCCACCTCCCTGGGGACAGCCCTCATGACCAGTCCCCACCCTGCCCACCCCCGTGTGCCTTACTCAGGTTCACACTGCACAGCCAGAAGGCAATACAGAAACTCATCCCCGTGCTGAAAGAGGAGAGAAAACGAAGAGTGGGATTATTCCCCCATGTAAGGCAGAACTTCCTACAGGTATGGAAAGTCAGAGAAAGTCCAAGTACTGTGGACACTCACCTATAGAATATCTTTGTCCATCCTCACTATGATGGATCAAATTTTATGTACAAAATCAGTATGCTAGTAATTCTAAACACTTCAATGAACCCTAGAGAGAAAAACCCATTCTTGGGGTGGGCAGAACTCAACCCCCCATATCACTGTGAATGAATGAAACAGCACCTAACACAGTGCTTGGTACACAGGAACCATATAATAAATGGTAGTTTTGCCCTCTAAACAGTCTCATACATATGGAATCATAGATCAAAATCAAAATAGGTATTTCTTTATAGTGATAAATGTGATAACTGAGACCAGGAGAATACATCTAAAATCAAAAATAAAGAGAATGCAGGGGTGACTGAGTGACTCAGTCCGTTAAGCCACCGACTATTGGTTTCAGTTCAGGTATGATCTTGCAGTTCATGAGTTCGAGCCCCACATTGGGAGCCTGCTTGGGATTCTCTCTTTGCCCCTCCTCCCCTGTCACTAAATAAATAAATAAATAAAACTTAAAAAAATTTTTTTAAATAACTAAAGAGCATGTGAATTAGGCAGTAGGTGGCTGAAGAGCACTTTCAGGGTCTAAGGGATAGTACATTTGCATAAACTGGTGAAACAATTATATTGAAGCCTGATGACATAAAAGGCATTTTATATTTGGGCATCTCAAATCACATCCAATGAAGCCCCTCCAAGCATCAAGAAGGATCAGCCTGTGGGGTTCTAGGCTGCATGGGCTTGGGTGGGCTGCAAATAGAAGTGCTTACCAATTCTTCTTTGTTTTTTATACAAACTTCATCTCAGAATAGTGTAGATGTACAGAAATGCCACAAGGACAATACAGAGACTTCCAACATACCCCTCACTTTGTTTTGCCCATTAACACCTTACCTAACCACAGAATATTTGTAACTCCTAAGAAATCAACACCAGCAAATTACTCTTAAATAAACCCCATGCTTTATTCTGATTTTGATAGTTTTTCCACTAATGTCCTTTTTCTGTTCCAGGATCCATCCAGGACACCACACTCAGTCATCACGTCTCCGTAGGCTCCTCTCACCTGCAATAGTTTCTCAGACTTTTCTTGTTCTCCATGACCTTGTTAGTTTTAAGGAGTACTGGTCAGGTATTTTGTAGAATATGCACTGACTTGGGTTTGTCTGATTTTTTTTTTTTTTTTATTCATAGTTAGTCTGGGTTTCTGGAATTTAGGGAAGAAGACTATAGAGTCTTCTTATACATCACAGGTCATCTGCTATCAATGTGACTTATCACCGATGATGTTGACCTTGACCACCTGGCCAACATAGTCCTTCTCCACTGTAAGGTTACTTTTATCTCCCTTGCTATATTCTTAAATCGCCAAGTATAGCCCAAACTTGAATTAGAGGACAGGAGTTTAAGCTCCACCCCTTTATTATATAAATTACTAATACATAAATTAATTTGGAATTCTTCTGTAAGGAAGATTTCATCTCTTATCTCCCATTGATTTATTTATTCATTCATTTATATCAGCATGGACTCATGGGTATATTATACATTCAGTTCTAACACTAGGTTATGTTCTTTCTTAAGTTGCTTCAGCTTTGGTCAGCTCTGTCAGGATGGATGGCTCCTGCATTCCTCTGACATGCCCACCCCTTTGTTTCTTGAACAATTCCTTATTTTCTGGTACTAGAAGATATTCCTGACTCATCTTATATATTCCCTTCTATGCCCCAGCCCTAGAAGCAGTCATTTCTCCAGGGAGACTTGCTTGCTTTTATCAGACAATGGTATCAGAAAGGAGCATCCATGCACTGGGCACTCCCCATTGATTTGGCACTCGGAGATCACACCACAATTGTCTATGAGTAGCTTGGCCTCCTTGGGAAGCCTACTCTGGAGTTGGCACTTGGTCCACCAGCATCTTCTTACTGAATAACGGTTGTCCCATGTCAGGGACTTCAATTTGAGGAATTTTTCTGCCATAGACATGAACAAGAGCCAAGGCATATGGGCTCAACTGGACACAGAACAATTCACTCTACCATTCAGAGGCAGAATAAATTATTTGTCAATTATGAAAGAGGGAGCTAAGTTTGCTCAACCCCTTTGAGGTTCTCTCTATTCAACTCCTTCAGGGCTCTCTCTTTGCAATGTGTCTGATAGAAGAGCAGGGGCAGCTGTCACTGTCTGATGCCATCAAGAGGGTCTGGGTTGGGACACTTGGTCTCACTTAGGGGTGGAGAAGGTGGAGGCCCGCTGTGGCCATGCTGCTAAGTCAGGTCAGTCAACCAATCATCCATGCATTTGTTTGTTCCTTAGGTGACAAATACGTACTTACCTCATATAAAAACTAGGCTTCATTCTAGAACTGGTGATACAGTAGTGGAAAAAAAGGACAAAAACCAGACATTATGCCCTCATGGAGCTAATATACTTTCAGGAGAATAAAGACAACAATCAGAGACCAATATGTAAAGGTCGGAGGGCTGCCGGTGCTGTAAAGAGCTGCAGGGCAGGCTAGTTAGAGAGAGCCAGTGAGGAGGAAGGGAGTCCAGGAGAGGACAACAGGGACTCTGAGTGAGGGTGAGGTCATCAGTTGTCTTTGTTTTTTTTTTTTGTTTTTTTTTTTGTTTTTTATTTCTAGGAGAGAGAGAGAGACAGCGTGAGCAGGGGAGGGTCAGAGAGAGAGGGAGTCACAGACTGAAACAGGCTCCAGGCTCTGAGCTGGCAGTCAGCACAGAGCCCGACGCGGGGCCCGAACCCACGAACCGCGAGATCATGACCTAAGCGAAAGTCGGACGCTCAACCGACTAAGCCACCCAGGCGCCCCACATCAGTTGTCTTTGAACAGAGGAGTAGTTCCTCCCTTTCTCTTTTGTTAGGGACCTCTCTATCTTCATGTTTAAAGTTGCCCACTGAGAGGAGTCTTGGGCGGTAGGAAGGCAAAGGGCAAAGCAGGAAGGCCAGCCAGGTAGCTCTCATAGTCACCAAGGCCAGGCATGACGGAGGCATGGGATGGGATGGTGGCAGTAGCTGTGACACATGGAAGAGAGAAGGAGCCATGGATTACTCCAAAGTGTTTGGTCTGTGCCACTGGCATGTAGAATTGAGCTTGACTGAGATGGAGATTCGGGATTATGTTGGGGTGGAGAGGGTCGGGAGTTTGATCAGAGATTTGATAAATTGGTAATGGTGAGGAAAGTATTAAGGTCAGTGCTATAACTGACCAGGCCCCCCTCAGAACTACCTTAGAGGCAGCAGTTAAGATAAATGGGACCATCATTCCCATTCAAGTGACTCCACACCTAGATGGGAACATAAGCCTGGGCCTGCACAACTAGAATGATAGAGACCATTCACAGGGAGTGGAGCTATGGCAGCTGTGTGTCCAGGCGAGCCCACATACTTTGCTCTCATTCACGTTCATGTGAGCCTGACACAGCTCGTGTGGGAGACAGGGCAGAAATGAGCTGTCCGTGGCTTGTTGCTGACCTCCCGACATCCTGACGATGCTCTGCCTGCTGTACCTCCCATTTTGTATCTTTCTGTAAAGCCCCCTAAATGTAGCATGAGATTAAAACCCATTTGTGTCTTGTGATTCTTCTGCCCATAACCACAGCTGTGCTGCTGCATAATAACGATGACATTTTAATCTCTCTCCATCTTACTCTTGTCCTCCCATAATTGGGAAGGGAAGAAAGCAGCATTAATTATTGCTTCTCTGATTCCCTAACATCCCAGTGGGAGTTTCCTTTAGGTGGTGATATGTGCTAATCAGTCTTTATAGTAACTCAGAGGGCAAAAGGCTAACTGCAGACCTAGAAATCTAACCCTATTACATCAATCAAATCTTTACCAATTCTTGGAATGACAGACATTCCCAAGTACTGTTCCTTAAATGAAGAATGGATAGAGCCCCAGACTGGAAGGTGTGAGCTGGTCTTCCAACAAGGCTGCCACTGAAAACTCTGAGCAAAATGGTCCCAGCCTACCTCTGGAAGGCTGTGCTGTCGCAGGGGACAGAAGAGTGAGCGGTCCTAGAAGATGCTTTACCTCTTCATGAAGCATCTCCCGATACTGCATAATGTAGCCTATGGGAACCACAGAAAGACCGACCTGGAGAGAGATCTTTGCTGAGGCTCTGATGGGCACACAGAGCAGCTGGACTGAGCCTGTCACTTCTTCCCTCTACTGGTAGCAGGAGAAAGAGAAGGGACAGCAGAGTATCATAAGCGATGTTGGTGGCATTCAATCATGATTCTTTAATAAGGAACTTTTGAAGGAAATTTTAAAAAATCATTTTTGAGGGGTGCCTGGGTGGTTCAGTCGGTTAAGCATCCAACTCTTGATTTTGGCTCAGGTCATGATCTCACAGTTCATGGGTTCAAGCCCCACGTCAGCTCTCTCTGTGCTGGCAGTACAGAGCCTGCTTAGGATTCTCTCTCTCTCACCTCTCCCCTGCTTGCTCTCTCACTCTTTCTCAAAATAAATAAACATTAAAAAGTTATTTTTGAGACCACAGATTTTATGAAGCTTCTCTGAAAGCAATACTAACACACTAGCAGTTTCAGAGTCATGGATCCAGGTTTCCTTCCTCATCCCTGCTTATCAGCTCCCTTGGTTTTCAAATTTTAGTTGGGTCTAGCACATGCAACCTCTCTCTTTATTTCCGCCTGACAGTTTTGACCACTTGGCATATTAGCAACTTGGCCACCTTCCATCAGCATAAGTGCTGGGATCAGTCCCAGTGGAGACAGCCTCCTCCACTTCAGCCGAACTTGGTCTCGGAATGCTCTGAGGTCTATGGCAACAAAAGCACAGGGAGACAAGTCAACTGCTGGATGGTGATGCTGCCTTTGTTCCTGTACATCAGACAGAACTGTATCTTGGAAGTTCATGTGTATACCTCCTCAGTGTCATTGCAGTCATTGCCACCTTGCCAAATCTCTCTCTGCTCTAAGAGATGGCCTCAGAACAAAATGACTTATTTACTATAATTAAGTGACCACAGTTCATTGTTCCTTTAATACATGATGTCAGGACTCTCCAAAATGTATTCTTTGCTAAATTACTCAAAGACATATGGTTTGGAAATAAGGAGCCACCTGAAATCTATGACTACCTAACACTGATGTTCAAAGGAAACAGAAAGCCTAAAACACGATTTTGGTAGACAATGCAACAGACATCACCCTCTTTTCTCTACGGTCTAAAAAATTCCATGCCAACAGTTCTGTCCCTTTTATTGTGCAATTTATTGTCCTTTTGCATAACTCACAGGCTCTCACTTCCACTCCGTGCTTGTTCTTACGCGGAATGGACCCCATGCCGCCGCCCTGTTGGCAGGCCCCAGAGAGTGGCCCAATTTCATTCACCCATTGGACTGGCTAATGTGGCACCACATGGAGATGAGGACGCCAATTACTGGTCCTTAGGTGCTTCTCAGCTCTTACCACCCCCTCCTTTACCTCAGTCCAATGTGTCAGGCAGAATAAGCCTGCTTAATGGGGCTGAAAAATAAAGCTGTGTCCCCATCAGTGTGTCACTCACTGAAAACATTTTAGTTACATGTGCCTGGAGCCCCACAGCCCCCTGCATGGGCAGGGTCAGAGAAAACAAAGCCCAAAAGGATGAGAAAAGGCAAACGGAGTAGTTTTCTGTTCCCATACAATTTTTAAAACCACAAATAGGCAGGGAAAAGGGATAAACGTAGAGAAAACACTTTACTACAGAAATAAACACCGAAAGAAGTTGCTTCTTAGGCAACGAAAGAAGTAAAGATGGTGGCCACAAAAGCCACCTCTGCATACAGAGAAGTATATACAAAATGTTACAAATGTCAAACAAGGAAAACACGGGATGCTTTCATCTCAAATTACTCTGGTTGCTAATTGCCCAGCTATTTCCACGACCTTTGCAAGAGAATAACAAGTCCAACCCTCTTCCAAAGTTTGTCAGGATTTTAGGTCAGGAAAGGAACTAGGTTACACTTTGTGGCAAATTGGAGGCTGAGAAGTTATCATCCTTGCCCAACCTCCCACCCCACCCCCACTGCCCGCACCTCAGTAAATTTTGGAGGCATACGAATGGCCCAAACCAAACAAACAAAAAACAACCCCTGAAACAAAGAAACGAACAAATCCCCTAACCCTTGACCTCTGAAAACATATTAAGACAAAGTCAGTTTTATTTTTCCATTAGAGATCCACTATAGGGAGTTAGGTCCTTTTAGCAAAACCATGAGTCCATGCAGCTATTGACTTGCTTGTGCTGTGGCAGCCTGTTTGTAGCAGGAATTGCTAACCAACGTGGCCAGCCTGCATGCTGAAATAGTATCATCCACTAGAGGCCAGAATGAGACTGTCATGTTCAGTGTTATTGAGGCCCCTTCAGATTCCAGACAAGTACAGACTTACGGAGAAATGAAGCACGAGACATCAGTGAGTGGCACCAGAACGGTCCGGTGACATGGCAGCATAATGCATTTCTGAGTCCTCTTACAGAGAGCATCCTTCCACATCTAACTTAGAAAGCAAAGGAGGCTTTGACAGGTCAACATCCATCAGCAAGGGCTGACAGGGAGGACTCGGAAGGTGGCACAAAAGTAGACAGGTCTTTCCTGAGCTGAAAGTCAGAGGGCAAGAAAAACATAGGTAAGACACTGGAGTTGGCAAGAGAGAGGCCAAGATGCAGCCATGTGGCCAGTCCAGGTGGCAGTAAAGGAGAGCAGAGAAATGGGCAGGGAAAATGCCTCTCTGGTTCTCAGACCTGCAGATGGACTGAACTTCTAGGACAGCCGAGAATACTCATGGGGAACTGGTTAACTGCAAGGAACACATGCACAACAGATGTAGAACGTGACACAGCCACCAAGGAATGAGGCAGACCTGCCTCTTGCTATAGAAAGACCTCTAAGGCACGCTTAAATAAGAAAATAGCAGACAGGGCGCTCTTTAATGATGACATCTGTGTACATTTGTTAGGTTGCACAGGCACAGGTACATAGCCACACACATGCATGAAGTCTTCCGAAAAGATGCATGCACACACAACCAAAAAGAAGGCTGCCAATCAGGGCCTTTGCACTTGTCATTGCCCCCTTTCAGCTCTTTCCCCAGAGCCTCCTCTCAGCTCTTGGGTCACTTCCCATCTCAGTATGACACTCATGGCCTCCATATTTAAAATCCCAATCCCTCCAGCACTCTCTATTTCCCTTTGTTACTTTGTTTTCTTCCCAAACACCTATTGCCGGCTGCCACAATTCAGGGTTTACTTATTTATGTGTTATGTTTTGTCTCATTCCCTGGATTGTAATCTCCATGAGGGGAGGGATATTTCTGCCTGTTTTGTTCACTGCTGTGTCCCAGTGCCTAAGGCAGTTTCTGCTCCTAACAGATACTCAAGAAGTTTGTTACATGAATTGCTTAAGTCAAGATGTTCCCTTTGTTGATGTTCCCTAGAGTGTGAAGAGCTAGAAGTTACTTACAGTTCGAAGGCAATGAGACTGAGCTGAAGCTGCTGCCTGGACATGCTCTCTGGTCGACTGCACTCTAGAATGGAACTGAGGAATCAATCAATTCTGTTGGGTCTTAGCCTCTGGGGCTTTGGACTTAAAGGCTTTCATTCTCTGGAACATGTCTAAGGTAAACTTCTAATAGGGAAATGTAGCTACTCACAGACTTTGGACAGAAGGAGGGCCTTCCCTTTCCCAGAAAGGCCATCTACTTCAGCCAATGACACAGGTTTGGGAGAAGCTGGAGAAGCTGGGGTTGAAGGACACCTGCCTGGCAAGTGGAACCAGCCTGCTGC
Organism: Hyaena hyaena; assembly: GCF_003009895.1. NCBI lineage: Eukaryota > Metazoa > Chordata > Mammalia > Carnivora > Hyaenidae > Hyaena > Hyaena hyaena. The sequence continues at coordinate 503,416 of NW_024081000.1, forward strand.
ACCGTGGCTTTGACGGGATGCCAACTGCCCTCAAGTCCATGTCCGGAATGAAGCTCTCCTCCACAGGACCTACTTCATTTAGCCTCACACTGCACCAAAAAGGTGCAGCAGAATGCCAAGAAATGGCTCATCCAAGATTTTCAGCCGGGAGGAAGGTATCTTCCTATCATCATATCTTGCTGAAATAATTCTGAATTGCCAGAGCTTGGGTATTGTCTTGGCAGAGGTCTTGCTAATGGAGACACCTCCAAATACTAATCGGATTCTAGGGGGGAATTCCTTAAGCAATCTAGCCCATTTCACAATTTTTAAAAAATTGAACGGTGAGAAATATGTTGTCATGTGGGCCAATATAGAGCAGTTGGGCTAACTGTAAATATTAATGGGATGCTTTTTCTACTTCCTCATTCCTAACTACAAAGTAGTTACCTCCTGAAGATCTAGCTCTACTTAGCATGTAGATAGGGAAAATTACTTGGTGCAATTTCATGCTTGGTTTGTATTCTCTTCAGTTCTATTTATCAAGTGGTTTGCATTCTATTTTAAATGCTTTAGCTCCTAAATGCATGAATAAATATGGTAATATCTCTCTTCCCAGATTATCAGACCTGGGACTATTTCAAGCTTCCAAAAGCCAGCCCCGGACATAGCTGAACGAAGCTAAAATAACTGCATCATAGAACCATGCACTTTGCTCCTTAGGCTTTCATTGAAAGCCTTATTAACTCTTATTTAACATACAAGCTTGACAAGTATGTTTAATTAGTTCCTAGATCTAAAGCAGATTGGAAAGAAAATAAGGCTAGGAAAAAGACTTAACAATAAGGCAGCTGAAATGACTCAGAGATGAGAAAGATAAAAATAATAAAAGGGCAAACAAGCCATAGGTAATGAATACTTATAATGAAGATCAATTGTCAAGATGATATTTAACTATGACCAGCATACACTGAAATGTCAGGGATCTTTCTAATGTTTTTTAGAAAATTTTTAAACAGTTATAGCTTTAGGGGCACCTGGGTGGCTCAGTTGGTTAAAGCATCCAACTCTTGTTTTCAGCTCAGGTCATGATCTCAGAGTTTGCAAGATCAACCTTTGTGTTGGGCTCTATGCTCACAACACAGAGCCTGCTGCTTGAGATTCTCTCTCTTCTCTCTCTGTTCCTCTCCCATGCTCTCTGTCTCTCAAAATAAATCAATAAACTTAAAAAAAAAAAAGAGCTTTAAAAGAGAGTAGTATTTAAGATCTTGATTATTTCTCCAAAGGACACAACTCTTAATTCTTTAAGCTAGCAAAATGGAAATAATGATTATACATATAGACTATATAATATTCATATGTCTACATTACATATATAGTATATAGATATATTAGAGATGATAGATCATAGAAATCCACTAAAAATGAGGATAGCTTTCCATAAACTACATTTATTCACTCGCTTATTCAGTAAATAAATATGGAGGTCTTATTAAGTGCTAAGCACAGTGCTAGTTCCAAGAGAGCTGGACAGACTTGACACTGCCCTTATAGACCCTCCTTACATTCTGTTTCATTACATTTTAGCTAAGCTCCCAGAAAAGATGAAAACAGGGTGCCTCGAGAGCAAATAGATAAATAGACTAGATCTAGTCTGAAGGTGGTGAGGTCCCTCTGAGCTTTAAGCTCAGGTCTGGAGGGGTCATCACTTAAGTAGGTAAGGAGCTGGTGGTGGGGAGGCACGCCTGGCCAGGGAAAACTTTTCCCCAGGGAAAGCTTTTGAGTACTTTTGATACGTTTGATTTCAGGAATTAAACCACATGTACTTTCCAAAGACATTGGATGAAACATGAAAAATGGATTCCATGTCATAAAGCTCAAATAAAACATGCAAACATATAATCTAATAGTGGACAGTGGCTGTAACTTCACAAAATGCTACATCAACCCCACATGGCATACAGACGTCCTCATAGCAAAACATATCCGACCAAAAATTCACAGTCACGTTCTAGGGGTGGCAATCAGGACAATTGGAAAGCCAAACAGATTATTGTAAACTCCTTCACATAAAAGTTTAAAGCTGTGGTGTCATGGGCATAGACATGAACTGGTTCTGAAACATGGTGTTAATGACCTACAGGGCTATAGAAAATGAGTCTGCAGAGAAAGTGGAGTGCGAGAGTCCAAAGCAAGAGTTCTCAGATGGGTTTGGACACCAGCTCTGCCACTTACTAACCAGGTGACCTTGGACAAGACAGTAACCTCTCCAAGTACAGTGGTCTCTTCTGTAAAATGGACTGCTAGAAGGAATAAATGAGATACTACATGAAACATGCTTAACACATACAAATAAGTACTTTATAAGCATTCACTGTTTTGAGGAGGAGGAAGAGAAAGACTATTAAAATAGTCACGGGATTGTTTTATAAAAGGAGTATAAACAAAATGATCAGACAGTTCCAGAAGTTGGGATGTACCAAATAGATATACTATTACTTTTAATTTTTTTAATGTTTATTTATTTTTAAGAGACAGAGACAGAGACAGAGTGCAAGTTGGGGAGGGGCAGAGAGAGAGGGAGATACAGAATCCAAAGCAGGCTTCAGCCTCTGAGCTATCAGCACAGAGACTGACTCGGGGCTCGAACTCACAAACTGTGAGATCATGACCTGAGCCGAAGTCAGCGACTAATCCGCGCACCCCACCCCCCGCCCCGGCACTCCTTACTTTTTTATTTAAAATGTTTAATGTTTATTTTTGAGAGAGAGAGTCATTCATATTACTTTTACTAATCACATCTTACATGTACACAGGGCTTTATAATTTTCAAAGTACTTCTGTATACTTTATTCAATGAACCTTCACAATAATCCCTCAGAGTAGGTAGGATAAACACTGTACCCATTTTATAGGTGATGAAACTGAGTCTCAGAGAGTTTAAGTAACTCAACCAAAGTCACTCAATCATCAACTGGCAGGGCCATAATTCATACCTAGGTCTTTGGCTTTGACTTCTGTATTCCAGCACTGGTTAAAGGTCACAAAGCAAACAGAAGACAAAGGTGCAGAAATCTGGAGAAGCCTGCTTTGGGAGCTGCCTCTACAGATTTTACCCTATAATATGAAAGATGGATAAGGTTCGTCCTCTTGGAAGCAAAGCCACTAAATGGAAAGAGGTTGAATGCTGATGTCATTGTGTTGAATTGCTAGATGAAACCATAACAAATCTTCAAATAAGAAAACCAACACCTTTGTGTTTTTGTTACCCAACTAGTTTGAGGAGTGTTTCCATCACTTGCAACCAAAATAATCCCAATGTTTCCAATGCATTAGAAATATATAATACAAATTTAATATGAACCGGATAAAATATAATCCAGTATACCCATTGCTCCTTCAAAACAAAATCCAAGTATCTCACCTCTGCAACTGAACTCAGGCTATTTCCAACTGGTTTTCCTTGTCCTAACCGTTGAACTGTTTTCCATCCTTCAAGGCTTCTCTTACCACCAACTAAATGAAGACTTTTCTGATTCTATCAGCATAATAACTTCTCCTTTTGCACTCCAAGAATTTTATTTTCAATTCTCTTAGAGAATTTCATACTCTGGAGTAACTGCCTCTTCTTCCCCTTTGTATCCATGTATCTTGCGATGGTAGGCCACAAATACATAATTGATTTTACCACATTGTATAAACTAGACCATTAACAAGTTTCCCAGAAGACTGCCAATATTGATCTTAGCTAAAATGTTAATCCTGGGGGGCCTGAGTGGCTCAGTTGGCTAAGCATCCAACTTCAGCTCAGGTCACAATCTCATGGTTTGTGAGTTCAAGCCCCTCATCAGACTTTCCACTGTCAGTGCAGAGCCTGCTTTGGATCTTCTGTCCCCCCCTCCATCTGCCCCTTCCCTATTCACTTGCTCTCTCTCAAAAATTAAGTAAACTTAAAAAAGTAAATAAAAGCATTTGGTCATTAAGAGGAGATTTAAAAAAAATTAAATGTTAACAGTATGTGAAAAAGAGGAGGCAAACCTTGGCTTCACATCTCCATGTTCATGAAATGAACCTGCAGTATTAGACATTTTCTGATATCCTCCATACTGGTAATTCTGGGTGTCATTTTGGGAGTAGCAGAACATAACCTCCCTAAAAGTATAAAATGAAAGGTTACAAATCCATCACATTTCATATTAAGCACATAGACTGTATTTTACAAATGTACTCTCTAATCTACACTACTGGAAGTAATGACACTCAGCTTCCCACATCTTGTAAGATTATAAGCATACTTTAATAACACATATATCCTACCATTTCGGCTGTATCTCAAAACATCTTCGGCATGTTATATTTTACTGTTTATAATCAATCATGTAACCCAGTTCCATGAAACAAAACAAAGAATGAATTTAAATAAGATTTTTTTTTTGCATAAAGATCTAGCAAGGTGTTGTGAATTCCTAATCTGAGCTTATTCTATGAAATGAAAATGCATTAGTCATTTTCTATCTACACAGCACTCAAATGGGAGAGGCAGATTCTATTTTCTAATGCTTGGTTATTAAAATGTATTTTAGATGAAAGGCATAAAATGCTTATTTCCACACAAACTACTAGACAGCAGAATGAATAGAATCATCATGCTCATGAAAAATGCAAGCACCTGAGAGAGAGAGATCTATTCAGCCAAAAGAATGCTATAGCATTTATCTTTCAGAATAACTGTTTTCTAAGATGATTTTTAATTAGCTAATGGCTTTGGTTGGCCAAAATAAAGCTAATATTTGCATAGTATCTTAACAGTTTATACTTTGATAGTTATCCCTGGTATAGACTGAATGTTTGTCTTCCCAAATTCATTTGTTGAAACTCACCCCCCTATGTGATGCCATTAGAAGGTGGGTCTTTGAGAGGTCATTAAGGTTAAATGAGGTCATGGGGTGGAAACCCTCATGATGGGATTGGCGTCCTTATATGAGTCATGAGGGAGCTTTCTTCCTTTTTCAGCTTCCGCAATGTTGAAGACACAGCAAGGAGCAGGAAACAGGCCCTCACTAGACACTGGATGTGCTGGTACCTTGGTCTTAGACTTCCCAGCCTCCAGAACTGTGAGGGATAAATGTTTGTTGTTTAGCTACCCAGCGTATGAAAGGTTTGCTGCAGCAGCCCAGGGGGACCAAGATAATCTCCATTTTATATTTATGGAAAATGATGTTAAGAGGTAATACATCAAGCACATGATGAAGCCAAAAGCCTGTGTCTTATCCCCAGTGGCCATATGACACGTTACACAAGTGTCAATAAATTTGCTGCTCGTGAAACTCTTTCCCCCAGCTTTGATTCCATACCATAGACACCGTGGGGTTTCCAAAAGCTGGTGTCTTCCAGAGCTGCCTGTTTGGCACAGCCTTGTCCTGTGGGATGGGTGCCCCCCTCACTTTCCACAGCCGCAACACTGTCCCTACCATCTCTCCACTCCTTGGTCTTTCTCTCCAGGCTGGCCACTTTGCACCTACCCTTCCCTTCTGGAGATGTGATTACTGACTCTGATCCATACATTCTAGGCCTATGGAAAGGCAAAGAAGAGTTCCTCTTTTCTGAAGAGAGACCCCTGATCTTGCTCAACATGCGTGAATAATAGAACTATGTCTCCAGCACACTGGCCTCTCGCTCTGGTTTACACGGTCACTCATCAGTCCAGGAGAGGGTATCACCACCATCTTGGAGTGGGAAGGATCCTTTCAAACCAATTTTGGAATTACCTCTGGAAATGCGGTGAGTTGAAGGCAGTGTCTTTTCCATTTGCTCATGACTCGCTTGTCTGGTGACCACTCAGGATGCCTGTGCTGATCATCCATCCATCTTAGTAGGTGGCAACTGGTCAAACCAAGCACTGCCACGTGCACCATGTGCATTTGCAGTGGGCCCATGGAAGATGCAGGCACCCAAACGTCCAGGAAAGGCAGCATTGTCCAAGGGGACCTCTGACACATTCAGTGAGAGGCTGGCAATTTGAGGGTTCAAATAACTCTTGGGATATTTGAGATCAAATTGTCTCTGAGTGATCACTGGAAGGCCACTATTAATAGAGCTCTGCATGTTTCTGTTTGGCCCACCACTTGGCACTCTCCCGGTGAGAGTCCCCTCTATGCTCTCCGTGATGGCATGTTCCCATTCATTTTTGTGTTTAATATCAGTTTGGGGGGACCCCAAAGTGAACCTCACACATTATCTGATCCCTTCCTCCTTCCATTGGAGCTGTAACTGGGGGGACATACTTGGACCCCCCGGCAATCTCTGGGTAGAGTTTTCACCTCTGGAGCTGCCAGCCTTGAATTTTACTGTGACATCCTTGGGGCTCCTCAGAGAGGACTCCTCTGGTCCTCTGCACTCCTTCCTGACTTCAGCCTGCAGGGATGCCTCCCCAGGGGAGGGAACATCACTTAGCACCATGGTTCTCCACACGAGTATGCTGTCACTTGTGGGAGACAAGGCAATTCCTGAAAAACCTCTACAGATCCTGCCTAGAACACACTTTCTAGGTGTCCTTTTACTTTCTACAGTTTCATCCAAATGTTCCTCCTCTGAGCTATCTGTGAGTGGAGTCTAGAAGTAACTATTTCTAGAAGGACTCTGCCTGGTTTCCTCTAAAACCTTACTTTCTTCAGAAGTGCAGCTGAGTTGTGGCTGGGACCCCAGACTCTCAGGAAATGCCTCTTCCTCATTGGGGATCTGAATGCTATTTCCTGTTCTGGAATACTTTTGTTGAGCAGAATCTTCCCGTTGAAGACTGTCAGGAGGGCATTCGGCAGCTCTTCCGTCCCTCTTGTTCCTGACTATTGTTTCTTGGCACTCATAGGACCCACTGCCAGGAAAATCCTTCCTCAAGAAGGAACTTGGAAATTCTGAAGACAAGTCCATTTCTGACCAGTTATCTGGGGGGTTAAAGAGAATCTCTGAATGTCTGTTTGTGAGATAGACTGGTCTGCTCTGAGCAGGGGTGGGGAATCAGGTGACTTCAGATGAGCATTCTTCTTACTTCCTAGAGCTTCTGAACATTGGTAAGGGTTAGACTGCAGGAATCCTAGAGAAGCTGTGGGACCCTTAAACCCATTCTCTTCTGGAGGTTTGGACAAGAACTTCTGAGCCCAATTTATAACATGTCGCAGCCTCTTTGTCTCAGGGAACAAGGCATCAGCCAGCAGCTGGAGATCCAGTTCTGTTGGGTGTCTCTCTCCCGGGACCCTCCCAGGCCCTCTGGTCCTGATCCTGCTCTGTTTCTCCAGGAACCACTTTGGACACTTCCTGGAGCAGAGGTTTCTTTACAATTGCCAAACAACCTGATGACCTCTGCAAGCCTCTCAGCCCAAAGGTTTCATTTTCTGAGGGATTCACTCTGCTGTCTGAGGCAGCTGTCCATACTGGCTGACTATTTCTGGAAGCATCACCTTTGATGATCCCAATGCTTTCATAGTAAGCCACACGTTTGGCTCGTAAGTGCTTTAGGTCATAGGTCCGAGGAGTGTCTGCCTCATGCCATGGAGGAGAATGTCCAGTCAGTGTAGGGGGTAAGGCATCCATCTGTAAATAAAAAGACAGCGTCAATTCAAACACTAAAAGAAACCCATCAATGACTCTTCTGTCTACACTGTGGCCCTACCACATTCACTAATATCCTACAACCCATCTAACATTTTTATAAGAACTTGAGGGCAGTTTTGTAAGTACAAGAGCAAGACAACTAATGTGATAAGAGAAACTAAGAAAAACTTCACCACTAGTAGTTTATCATCTCTGGTCATGCGATGGGTCTTTGTCACTGAATGAGAAAGGTTAGTTTTGTCTTTTGAAGGGATACATGCTAATTTAGTGAATATAAAATGGAAAATGATTTTTAAAATAAAGGTAGCCTGGTTGATTTCACTGTTTTTTCTACTGCTTTTCTTTTCTTTTCTTTTCTTTTCTTTTCTTTTCTTTTCTTTTCTTTTCTTTTTTTTTTTACCAAATATATAAGTTCTTTTTCATTTTTATAAATTGCATAAGAATTTTAAAAGAACAAAAGAAAAAAGTCTAAAAAGGGGAGGAAGGAGGAAGAAGACAAGACAGGTAAAGAACGTTTATTCAGACCAACTCAGTGTACCCATCTCATACTAATTGGTCTTTCTTCTGTACCTGCCCAACCTGGCCAGACAGGGAGAGACAGGATGATGAAGATGGACTGAAAGATTCCAGATCAAGCAAAAAAAAGCCAGCAAGTCCTCTCAAGGTCACCTGTCAATCGAATACGCTACTCACCAAAACTGGACTCCTGACACACCCACACTTAAGAAAAAATTAAATCATTAGAGTCCTTTATTCCTAATGTAAGGCAAATTTCTTAAAACAAAACTCTCTTCCTCTCTCCTCTGCCTAATCTGATAGTCTCCCTTGAAGCAGCTCCAGCAGTTTGAAAACAACTGATATAAAAAAAAATACTGTTCACAAAAATACTATGCATAGCATTCTTCAATGTCTTTGCCATACATGTTCGGCCCAAGGAAATTTCTGAATGGATAAAACGATGAATGCAAGCACAACGGACACTAATAATTTAGAGATTTACAGCCTGAATGCATGGCCACGCTCCACACGGTCTCTCCTTCGATCTTTACAGTGATCCTGAGAGCACTTCAGGTTGGTAAGTGAGGTTCAAGGGTGTCAGTCATTTGTCTAGACACAGACTCACACCTGCCAAGCAAAGACCAGAAGTCACATCTTCTGGTTCATCCAAGGTGCTCAGTGGTTAATAACTCCCCAGTCTGAAAACAGGACCACCCTTCCTGCAAGAGTTCCATGAGAACTGGAACATTTTGAAGGGGTTCTTGATATTTAAAAAAAATAAAGTGATTTTTTTTTTTTTTAATTACCAAGAACTGTGTGAAATAGACATCTCTGAGTTTCTCACCAACCCTACTTCCAGGCTGGACATGACTCTGAATTGATGAAAGAGTGTCTGTTCCAGACATTATTTGATTTTAAAAAAATGTTTATTTATTTTTGAGAGAGAGAGAGATAGAGACAGAGTGTGAGCAGGAGAGGGGCAGAGAGAGAGAGACACAGAATCCTAAGCAGGCTCCAGGCTCTGAGCCTGATGCAGGGTTCAAACCCACAACTGTGAGATCATGACCTGAGCTGAAGTCAGACACTTAATCAACTGAGCCATCCAGGCGCCCCATTATTTGATTTTTTGAAGTGCCCATTTGGCCTTGTCAAAATGGTCCCTGTTTCACAATGTTACTTAAAATGTTTGGGATCTACTCAATTGCTCTGATCTAGACCCAAAGTTCTTAACTCAGCTGACTTTTACTGAGGATCTACTATGTGGTATGCTTAGGAGGAACAGTGCATAGATACTTGGGAGTTTAGAGCAGGGAACAGATGAGCAAAGAGATACCTGATGTATGGCTGCTTCCTTGAATATGCTGGTGATTCTATTTTGGCCCCGTGCCAATCAATACACTGAAGTTGGCCTCCTTTATATATATATATAAAAAAAAAAAAAAGCCTAAGCACATCAAGTACTCCTAAGTTTGAATTAGCCTTTCTGATTTCCCAGAAATGGTAGGCTATATAACCCAGAGATATAACTTCATAAACCCCTATTCAACATGAAGTACCCCTGATTCCCAGTTAATAGGGGTTTCTCCTTACCTCTCCACAATTCCCCATGCAGGACACCACCCCAACTTTTCAAACATCTCTTACATGGGAAAATTGGGTTTGGATCCAGCTCCTCCAAGCTAGAGGTCCCTCCAGTTCCTAAACCCCAGTTCACTCACAGAGACCAGATGGAGGAGGGGAGTACTAATAAACAGTCTCTTATTAGACAAGCAAACAGTGTAGTGTGATGTGCATAACTGTAGGAGCTCAGGATGCAGGGGTGCCATTGGAGAGGCACATCAACAGACTTTTGGAGAGCTAATACTTCAACTGAGACCTAAGGGCTGTACCACGTTAGCCCAGCCAAGAGAAGGGAGAGAAGAATGTTCCAGGCAGACAAAATAGCGTGTGTGGAGAAGAGAAAAATTAGTCAGAAGACTTCTGGTCCAAGCATAAGGTTACAGAACTCTAGGGGTAGAGTGAGTCACAGTTATTGCAAATAGTTAGAGAATCTTTATGTGAGCTTATTTAAGACTGACCTAGATAATAAACAAATAACACTAGAATTCATTAAAAAAAAAACCTTCTGAGCTCAGAGAAGTATTTTGACATTGTGAATTTTCTTTGTTTTTTAATGTTTATTTTAGAGAGAAAGAGCATGTGATTGTGCAGGGACAGAGAGAGAGGGAGACATAGAATTCAAAGCAGGCTCCAGGCTCTGAGCTGTCAGCACATGGGGCTCAAACTGGGAGATTATCACCTGAGCTGAAGTCAGACATTTAACCAACTGAGCCACCCAGATGCCCCAAGATTGTGAATTTTCTATCATTATACTAAAAGTGTAAGGACTCTCTTGTTGTTTTTGGAGGAAGAAATTTCAGGTTGGAACGAGACTTCCATTAAAAAAAAGTCATGTTCCACTGACCTATACTTCACCTTGACCCTCCCTTTCTCCAACCCCCGTTTAGTGTCCTCAGGCTGATCTGACTCTCTGCCCAATAGGAAATCAATCTCATAAATAAATGCATTCCTAGGTGTTACTAAAAGGCAGTAAATTGTAATGCCATACAAATAATGCTGAAAATAGATAGTATTAAGTAGACACTCTCTCTGAAACATGTATTTATGCAGTTTGACAAATTTCTGAAGACACCAGATCTGTCCTGGAAGCTACAGATGTTTGAATCAATGAATTTTCTAGAAGAAAGGGACCCATCCATCTTAGGAGGCAAGGTAACCTCCACTGCTTTCCATGGTGGCTGCACACAATTTTACATCACCACCACAGTGCACAAAGGTTCTCTTTTCTCCACACCTTCCCCAACACTTGTCTTTTGCTTCTTAATAACAATCGTCCTAACAGGTGTGAACTCATTGTCACTTTGATTTGCATTTCCCTGATGGTCAGTGGTGTTGAGCATCTTGTCATATCCCTACTGGCCATTGTATGTTTTCTCTGAAGAAACATCTATTCAAATCTTCTGCCCATTTTTAATCAGGTTATTTTTGTTTTATTTTACTTTTTGCTATCAACTTGTAGGAGCTCCTTATATATTTTAGATATTAACTCCAATCAGATACATGGCCTGCAAATATTGTCTCCCATCTCATAGGTTGCCTTTTCATTTCTTTGTTTCCTCTCTAAATAATTAATTAATTAATTAATTAATTAATTAAAAATAGAACTACCATAGGTTCCAGTAATCCCACTTCCGGTTATATATCCGCAGGAAATAAAACTTAGTATCTTGAAAAAATATCCCACACTCTTATGTTCATTGCAGTATTGTTCACAATAGAGAAGATATGGAAATAGCCTAAGTGTCGACAGATATGGATAAGAAAATATGATACACGTGTGAATATTATTCATGAAAAAAGAAGGTAATCCTGCCATTTGCAACGTGGATGAACCTGGAAGATGTGATGTTGAATGAAATAAGCCAAACACAAGAAGACAAATACCACATGATATCACTTGTGTGTGGAATCTAAAAACATCAAATTTACAGAAACAGGGAGTACAATGGTGGTCGCCCAGGACTGGGAGATGGGAAAATGGAGAGATGTTGGTCAAGGAGTAGAAACTTCCAGTTTTAAGATGAATAAGTTCTGGAGCTCTAGTTGTACATCATGGTGATGATAGTTAGTAATACTGTGTTATATACTTGAAATTCGCTAAGAAAGTATATCTTAAGTATTCTTACACACATGCACAGACATACAGACAAACTAGTAACCATGTGAAGTGAAGAAAAGAAGGTGATCATAAATAACAGAGACATTTTCCGGCCTAGTGCCTTACACGCTGCATTCTGCAGAACTCCAGGCTTTCAGGGAGGATCGGAATGCAAGGTGGCGGGCGTGGGTGGTAGGTGGCGGGCGTGGGTGGTAGGTGGCGGGCGTGGGTGAGGCCATGGAGCCAGCAGGATCGCAAATCCTTCACCCACTTCAACTGGAGCAGTTCCATTACGTCTTAAATATTTGGACTGCCTTTGTGGAAGGCGTTCTGCTGATAAAAAATGTAGGAAATCCACATTCCACAACATTCTTTTTTTTACAGATGAGCAGACTGAAGGACGGAATGGCTACGTAACCTGTTCAAGATCAGCCAGATTGAGACCACAGGGTGCAGGCTCCACCGCACACGCACAGCGCACACCAGGTGGAGCCCGGAGACTGCGGCACTCCCGCCAGCGCTCATGCGGTGCCATCGCCCACCTCTGTCCACTGCAGCTTACCGTGATCGCGTCTACCAACGACACCACTTACTGTCTGTACCACTGCTTGGAAACTAATCACGTACTGCCTCTCGAACCATGCTTGTACGGGTCACTTGAATTATTACTTGAATTATTTTACTTTTTACCCAAACATATATTTGGAAACAACGGAAACGTACAGAACAGTTGCTGGTACTGTATAAACAGAGTGACCAATCACCCCCATTTGTCTGGGAGAGAGACGGTTCCCGAACACACAGCTGTCAAGGCTAAAACTGGGACCACCCCAAGCACACCAGGGTGGTTCAAAGGAAGTTTTACCCTACAGCGAGTTGCTAACCTGACACTTCACCACCTCTGAATACTTTAGTGTAGATTTTCTATGAGCCAGAACATTTTCCTTTATAAAGCAGCAATATAACCATCAAAATCAGGAAAATAACATTGATACATTATGACTCTCTTATTCTAAGACCCCATTCATGTTTAGCAATTGTCCCAACAATGTCCTTTCTAAAAAGATTCACTTGTGACTCGTGCTTTGCATTTAATGGTCATGGTTTCTTAGTCTCCTTTCATTTGGAACAGTTCCTCAGTCTTTCCTTGACTTCAAAGAAGTTTTAAGGTAGCCACACCTGGTTTCTCTGATTAGCCAGGGTCCAAGTTCTTTTGGAGTACATGTTGCATGCTATGATAGTGTGTTCTACAGAACCAAGAACATTTTCATTCTTGTGTAAGATGCTCCAGAAATAACTGGCCAAACAACATGAGACAGCTGGTAAAAGTAGCCAGGACTGTACTGTAATAAAGTCATTGTTTTCAGCAATAACTAAAACTCTCAAAGAGGGGCGCCTGGGTGGCTCAGTCGGTTAAGCGTCCGACTTCGGCTCAGGTCATGATCTCACGATTCGTGGGTTCAAGCCCCGCATTTGGCTCTGTGCTGCCAGCCAGCTCAGAGCCTGGAGCCTGCTTCAGATTCTCTGTCTCGCTCTCTCTCTCTCTGACTCTCCTCCGCTTATGCTGTCTCTCTCTCTCAAAAATAAATAAAACATTTAAAAAATTATAAAAAAAAAAAAACTCTCAAAGAGCCTGGTGTTCCCACTCTAGCAAAGCTGAAGAATGGAAAGACTCTCCTCCTCAGTCCCTCACTTCTCTCCATTCTCTTTTAAAGTCAAGAACATATTCATTCTCAGCTGGCCCTGAAAGCCTTGGCAGCACTAGACTAAGCCATCAGGGAGTGAGACACTGGGACTATGGAAATCAGTCAGAAGGGCATTTATGGTCTCCACTTTTTACTTATTTCTAATCATACTGCCCATTGCCTGGAATTGACCTTATTGTTGTCATGATGTAGAGTGTCATTAGGGCCATAGTGGAGTAAAGAGGACTTGGCTCTCATTGAGGCCAACAGTCACTTGTTAGAAATGGATTCTCATCCAGGGAGAGTAGGACCACAGCTATGCCCACAGGCAGTAGTGGTCAAGTTTCAAGGAAACTTGAAAGTGGCTTCTGGAAGCCCAGTGCTCTTGCCACAGCTTTCTGACTGTAAACAACGATGGCATGAAGACCACTGTCAGGACATTGTATACCAGTGACCTCAGAAATCCAGAATCCAGTAACTTAAAAAGGGAGTGGGAAAACGTGTGTGTGTGTGTGTGTATGTGTATGTGTGTGTGTGTGTGTGTGTGATATCTATTTATCTATCATCTATCTATCATCTATCTATGTATCATGGTCTAGTCCAGGTTATCTATGGAGAACCATGTAATTACAATAACACAATAATTGCTAACACATGGAGCTTAATGCCTTGAAAACAGAGGCACAGAGCAGCTAAGTAGCTTACCCAAGGTCACACAGCTCATAGGTGGGAGGGCCAGAGTTCTTGCTGTTAACTCTTGTATATACTACTACCTACTTAATTATTTAGTTGGCTCTGCATTGACATAAGCAATGAATACTCCAAGTTGACATGTGATTCATTCAAGTACAAACAGACTGGCCTGACCATGGAAAAGAAAACATCTGAAACTAAACAGAAAAAAAAAAAAAAAGTTTTAAAATCACTGGCTGGCAATGACTCAAGAGCACGGTGCAGAACCAGCAGGGGCAGTATATGCAGCTAACAGATGTCTCCTTAGCAGGTCTGTGTCTCATTCCTTCGTAAATGCCAAGATTTCTTTCTAGAGCTCAGTGCTTCATTGTTTCAATACTGTTTTCTTGCCATCTACTGAAATCTTCCAAGAATTCAGCCTTACCTCCCAGCCCCTCCTCAGACTGCAGTGCACATATGCCACCCACAGGCACGACAGGATGCTGGTTTTCTCCAGGGCAGCCGACAGGATCACTTAACTCACTGCCATCCGGAAAGATGCTAGAAGACAGCGCAGAAGTGGAGGTAAAGGCAGAGGATGATTAGCACAAAAACTAGGGACACCAAGAAAGCCATCGGAGGGGAGTAAAGTAAATAGCAACCCAATGGGAGAGAAGAAAACAAAAGTGTCAACCACATTAAATGAACTGCTGGGGAAAGTAGGAGACTGTATGTTACAGACTAGAAGCGGAGCATGGCTTTTACCTAAAGCCAAACCCCAGGCGCTCTGGTAAACGGTTGGAGTGCAAAAGGGAATCTTTTAGGAAAATGAACCTGGAAACACGACACAAAAGAGACTCTACATATTCCACAGCAAACCTTTCCCCCACAAAACCATCAGACCCCACTACTCTGTTTCTTAGCTTAAAATAAAATAACCCGCAATTCCATCTCAGGCAAGCCTGTGATGGGAGGAGCTGATAGAAAAAACACTTCCGGTTTTCTCTATTTTCTCATAGAAGCTATTTTCACATAGAAGCTTCAGGAATGTCTAAACCACAACCCAAGTGAAACAAGTCTGCCAAGGAGGAGCTTTCTCGGGCTTAAGCACTTGGCTATTATTTACAGGCTTTCTCTCTCCCATCATGCATGTGCTTGTTGACTGGCTAAAGGATAATATATCCACAATCATATTTTCACTTTTCATTTTTCACTTGGGAAAAACATCTACCTTTCCCTTGGCCATCATTCCAGAAGTGCCAGCAGGAAGTGTGGTACGTTGGAAATTGTGGATTTTGGATTCTGGCAAACAGTCCTGAGTTTAAATCCTAGCTCCATAAGTGACCAGTTCCTCTTAACTCTAGTTTCCTCATTCATTTAAAAAAAAAAAAAGGGATGGGGCACCTGGGTAGCTCAGTCAGTCAAGCGACCAACTCCTGATTTCAGCTCAGGTTGTGATCTCATGGAATGTGGGTTCGAGCCCCACATTGGGATCTCCGCACTGACATTGCGGAGCCTGCTTAGGTTCCTCTCTCTCTCTCTCTCAAAATAAACTTTAAAAAGGGGGGGGGTGGGGAGTGAAAAAGTGAGGCTTACAGTACTTCCTTATCTCATGGTACAGAACTAAATAGGGATAAAAATACCTTAGGTGCCTAGCCCAGAAAAGGCAATTATAAATCTCCGTTAGGTTTCCTGCTCCTCCTAATTTATACAACAAATGCAAAAATTCTGAAGCACTCATTCTCTTTGTTCTTTATTCACTTGCCAAGCTTTTCCTGGGAGACTTCCGTATGCCAGATGCAGCCCTTACTGTATGGATAGGACTGTCTCTGTCCCTGTGGAACTAAGGTCAAGGGAAGGGAGTGGAGGCAGAAATGAAACCGCTCGCTGATAAATTAACCAGGGGGCTGGACTTGAATAAAAGCTCTATTAGGGCAAAAGAAAATGAACCTAAATTCAGAGCACTGCTTGTGACCACTTAAGCCAGACCCTGAGTGGGTTTAATTCTGGACTCCACCACTGGGCAGGTCTCTGAAATTCCCTGTGCTTCCCTTCTCTGTGTCTTTGGTAAACTGGGGACAATCATAATTCCCACTGGGTTACTGAGAAAAGTGAAAGCTAACACTCCTTCTTAGAGCTCCCGCCTTCTCTGACGTACTCACTGTGCAAATCAACTGGCTTCCTTTAGAGGGAGGCCGGAAATGTCCATTTAGCCTCCAGGCATTTTGAACTGCCCCCAAGGAAGCACTTCAGAGGTAGCCCAGTAGTCATTAACAATAACCAAAAAAAAAGCTGACATTCCTCACCCCAGGGTAGGACCTGACGAGCTGAAACTTGCAGACCCAGTTACCTATGGCAGCTTTTGAGGGGTAGGCTCAGGACCAAGTGTTGACAACAGAAAACCTAAACTTCTGAAAGCTACGGCCCTCTCCTAAGGGAGGCTGACTGAAAAGAGCTGGGTCTCATGGATGAGAATTACCAGCTTCAACCCAGATGTATCTGCTTTACAGTTTTCATTCCCACATGAGCGCCGGAAGAACCTGACTTCCTCCATCTTGGTTCAGCTGAGGCAGCAGCCCTTAGAGAAAAAGGCAGGGCTGAAAGGGACAGAAGTCCACGGTATGGGAAAGCCCTCCGGGTGGCGAGTTACTGCCACAATTGCATAAGCCAACCACCTGAGGGTCCTCGTGCATTACAGGAGGATCATGCAAAGGTAAATAGCTGAGGCAAGTAAGAAATCACGGACTGTTGTAGCCAAGGGGTCAGTCTGTCCCAAGGATTTGAATTGAAGGTGAAATGTTACATAAAGGTACTAGAAAAGCATGTATTCCTCTTCTCCACCGCAAACAAACAAAAATACCTCTTAAAGCTTATTTTAAATAAGATTGGGCACAAGAAATACTCAAATCAATAATAATAGTAATAATAATAAGTTACTTCAAGGGGCGCCTGGGTGGCTTAGTCGGTTAAGCGTCCGACTTTCGCTTAGGTCATGATCTCGCGGTTCGTGGGTTCGAGCCCCGCGTCGGGCTCTGTGCTGACTGCCAGCTCAGAGCCTGGAGCCTGTTTCAGAGTCTGTGACTGCCTCTCTCTCTGACCTTCCCCTGCTCACGCTGTCTCTCTTTCCCTCTCCTAGAAATAAATAAAACATTAAAAAAAAAATAAGTTACTTCTTAGCCTGCCTATTCTGAACCAGAATCCCCTTATCCGTAGGGCGGTGGGCGCAGGAGCAGACAGGTGGAACCTGACACAGTCTTAAGGAAGCAGCGCGCAGTGCGCGGCCCGGGTCACCATGGAAACCGCAGCGGCCAAGGCCAAGGCTGGTGGTCCGGGCGGATCCGCGGCGGGTGGGCGGGGTCAGGCAGTGGCTGCGCGGGGGACGCAGTGGGAACAGAGCTACCGACTTCTGGGTTCCCTTGACTCGCGAGCCGCTGGGCTTCTCCGCGGGATCCGGAAACAGAAAGTTGCTTCCCAACTCAGAATGTCCAAATCTGCCAGATGATCAGAATCACCTGATTCGAAACCAAAATCTGGCTTAGAAACCCAGACCCCAGGTACCCACTCCTGGCCTGCTAAATCAAAATCTGCGCAGCGAGGACCCAGAATCAGGATTTAACCAGACGTTACATAAGGTAGGGAGGTTGGGAGACACTGGGTTCGCCTATTCTTCTTTCTCAAAGCTCCCTTCTCCTCCCCATACACACACCACCTCATAATGATAAAAGAATCTGCACCCAGTTTCCTCCCCAGCGGGTCTCAAGGTTGGTGGGGAAGTCTTGGAGCTGGAAATGCAGAGTACGTTCAGTTCCTGGAACTAGAGTGTAAGCTGATTGAAAGCTTCGCTGCTCTTTGTGGGTTTCCCACTTGGGGGCAGCCTAATCCTTTGCTCCCGTTCATTCCGCAAAATTGGCCCACGTGTTTATTTCAGTTTATTTCTGCTGCAGTCTCGTTAATATTAAACTGTTCTAGAAAACTGAGTTTGGATGCAGGAAAAGAGAGAGAGAGAGGCGTGTCCTTAGGAGGAACGGGGCAGTAGCAGAGCCTGAGGCTCTAAATGTATGAAGCTCCTAGCTTCTATTCCTGGTTCACTTTTAGGGTTCAAAACAAAGAATCTGTGCTTGTAAAGCAACATTCTCCTTAAGAATAATGCATGTGCACGGATGACAGATTTCTCAATTCATTGAGCCCTGTCCTTTATTGGACTGTTGGATGGGACCTAAGGGTTGATGTATGATGAAGTTTTGGGGCAGTGGTGGGGTTCATGGAGTCAGCAGCTCACAGCCAATAAAGAATTCTTGAAGATGTCTTTGGTGCAAAAATGGTGATTTTATTAAAGCATGGGGACAGGACCCGTGGGCAGGAAGAGCTGCCCGAGGACCCAGTGGAGAGACGGTTATATATTTGGGAGTTGGGGGAGGTAAAGTCCAGGGGAAGTTTCCAATGAGGTTTTCATATGTCAAAGAAGACTCACAGAACACTGGGAGCGTAGCCATTGTCAAGCTAAGGTTGTTTTCCCTCTCGCAGAGCATTAGCATTCTCAGGGAGCTCCTGGAGAAACATTTTACTCTGCCTGCCTCAAGTATTTGTCAATGGACTGCAGGTTAAAAGGAAATTGACTTCTATCTGCCATTTTCCTTCTGCCTTTGTTTCCCACATCACTATGGAGGGGTGATGTTGAGGCTCCAGGAAACGGAGTCTATAGGTTTCTGGAGATTAGGCTATTGATAAGAGTGCCTTTTTCTTATGATTTACTACAATATTTGTAAGCAGATGGAGACTCAGGCCCTGCAAGACTGTGCTCTCTATCAGTTAACCATTTGTTTTTCCCCTTTCCTTTGTTCTTGGCAGCCAGGAGTGCCTAGGAAGATCACACATATCCCACCTGGGGGTGGGGTGGGGGTGTTTGCGCCTGTCAGCTTGCCGTATGCTCCCTCTTCAATGACACTTAACTAATCATCCGACTCTTGATTTCAACTCCAAGCCTGATCTCGCAGTTTGTGGGTTTGAGCCCCGCATAGGGCTCTGCACTGACTGCTCAGAGTCCGCTTAGGACTCTCTGTGTCCCCCTCTCTCTGCCCCTCTCTGCTTGTTTTCTCTCTCTCAAAAATAAACATTGGAGAAAAAAAAAACTCAGTCTCTGGAAAGCATTGTGACTTTTTAGAAGCCTAAGAAACTTGTCTCTCTCCTGTTTTAGGCTCACAGTCAAAGAAAGGCTGAATCCCTGAAGTGAATGAATCAAACGTTAAAAATAACATAAGAGTCTGTGTGCTGAGCCTGCTCTTAAATGTTTACTGTCATGTGGAGACCCAGAGGGATCATATAGAAGGCCTATATCAACACAACAGAGATGCTTACTGGAGCTGGGAAGGCTGCCAGGTCAGCTGGCGTCAGGTTCCTGACGCAGGGCTTCTTCCACTGTGGTCAGGCATGTCCAGAATGTCTTTCAGTCTTTGGCGTTAGTCAGACTCAAAGCACACGTGTCTGGGGAGAGAGAAGGAGTTAGCCAGCAGTCAGTGCCCCTCTGTGAAACCGAGTAAGAAGTACAGCTGGAACGTGTGGATCAAAGATTTGAAGCCGGTCAGGGCTCACACACTCAGCTGCTGAAAGAAGGGCCTGGGGCCCTCCACTTTCATGTGTGCTTACGATGATTAACTAGCTGGTGTCAGAAAATATCTGGCGGCTCTCGGGCTTCAGCAACTCTTTGATGAGAGGCATACCAAATGTTCAAAAAAGTTGATTCCCAAAGTCAATTGTATGTCAGCTGTTTGAGCCTGGAAATGCTTGCTTCTCATGACAGGGCCTCTCAATTCTTTATCCTTATAGGCATTCATTCATTCTGTGGTCACCAGCACATATTTAATATGCACCTACTGTGTGTCCATAAAGTGTGAAACATAAAGCAGTGAACAAGCAGGCAAAAAGCCTAGCTACTGTGGAGCATATAGTCTAATGCGAGGGGACAGACAATGAATAAGGAATATATAAGGAAAGCATGTTGTAGGAGCCCAGGGTGGCTCAGATGGTTAAGCATCAGACTCTTGATTTTGCCTCAGGTTGTGATCTCACAGTTGTGGGATCAAGCATCAGGATCCAGGTTGTCAGCTTGGGATTCTCTCCCTCTCTCCCTCTCTGCCCCTTGCCTGCTTGATCGCGCATGCTCTCTCTCTCTCAAAAAATAAACATTAAACAAATAGAAAAGCAAGTTACATGCTTTCTCCTCTAGGGTTTTGATAGTTTCCTGTCTCACATTCAGGCCCTTCATCCATTTTGAGTTTATTTTTGTAGAAAGCAATCTAGTTTCATTCTTATGCACGTTGCTGTCCGGTTCTCCCAGCACCATCTGTCAAAGAAGCTGTCTTTTTTCCATTGGATACTCTTTCCTGCTTTGTCAAAGATTAATTGGCCATACATTTGTGGTTCCAATTCTGAGTTCTCTATTCTATTCCATTGGTCTATATGTCTGTTTTTGTTCTAATACCATACTATCTTGATGACTACAGCTTTGTAGTAGAGTCTAAAGTCTGGGATAGTGATGCCTCCTGTTTTGGTTTTCTTCTTCAATATTACTTTTGCTATTCAGGGTCTTTCCTGGTTCCATACAAATATTAGGATAGTTTGTTCTAGTTTTGAGAAGAATGCTGTGCAATTTTGATTGGGATTGCACTGAATGTATAGATTGCTTTGGGTAGTAATGACCTTGTAACAATATTCTTCTGATCCATGAGCATGGAATGTTTTTCCAATTCTTTGTGTCTTCTTCAATTTCCTTCATCAGTTTTCTGTAGTCTTCTACTTTTGGTTTTCATGACTCTTCATTCAACCAGTCTTTCTGAACTTTAAAGAAAACCACGTCATTTTTCAGTGGTTTCAGGTGCTCTCTTAAATGAACATCCCAACCAGAATCTTATGATTTCTAAGCCTCATTACCAGAAATTTCTGAATGTAGCTCCTCTTCAGTTGCTGCTATCATTCATTTTCTCATTTCTCCCGTCTGCTTTTAGTTCATTCTTGATGACTTAGTCCTTTCCCTAAACACAGCTTTTCATAAGGTAACACAGCAAAGTGACGAAAGTCTAGATGGTATGGTTTCAAATCTTGGGTTTTGCCATCTACTTACGTGTGACATTGGACAAGCTACTTAACCTCTCTGGTTTCCCCCCAGAAGTGGCTATTAGGAGTGATACCTACTGCTGTTATGAAGAGAAGTGAGTTGATATTTGCTAGGTCCTTAGAATAGTGCTAGTCACAGTGCAAGCACCACAAACGTGCCTGCCAGCATTGATACATGCAAAGTTCAAACATACAACTTTCTCAGCCTTCTGTCATAACTTCGAGATATGTATTTGGTGAAATCAATATAAGTCTTTTCAAGGGAAACACAAAGATATTTATATCCAGGAAAATAGTATTCAATGATCGTCCATGTGGCTAGTTTAGGTATTTCACCTCAGTGTTTCCAAATTTCTATATGACAGAACCTGGCTTTAGTCTAGTGAAAAATTAGAAACGTGAGCTTTTGTTTGAAACCCTTTACCTTAAGGCCCCCCTACCCTCATCGCTTTGCCCATTACCTTTCATGTGTCCTCCATGCTCTGAAAATCTACTTCTAAGAAAGTCTCTGATGTCCTCCTTAGCAAGGATTTAAGACAAAGGCACTGTTTACATGAGAGAGACGAGTTTTCAGGACTAGCTTTGTCTTGCTTTGTTTGGTTGCCATCCTAAAAGTGGCAGCCTCAGACCATATCCAGAAATCCATGTAGTGGCTCTAATTCTTAGCACCTGTTTGATTATGCGAGCCTCAGTTCTCCTGTCTGGAAGGAGTATCTGAGGGCAACGCTCTGTCTTCGGGACTGCTAAGGAGAACATTTCCAGCTCAGGTGTGAACTGCTGCAGGAAGCCTGGTTATGTGACATCACCCCGGGATCCTAGCAGGCATTGGGTCAGGAAGGGCCTGAGCAGGCTTATCACAGTCAGGTCGTTTCTAGATCTCTAAAATGAATATATTTAGGGCAAGAAAGATGCATCTGGGAGTCTGAACTACTGAAAATTGACACAAGCTACCTTGTGGTTCTTGAAAAATAGATGTAGGGAAAATGTCCTGCTTGTTGCTAAGAGTTTCAACCCAAAATGCTATACAAAATGTTTAATCTTATAAAATGTTGGGGGCCTTTGGTGACCTCTCACGTAAGGCCTAGTCCAGTGTTTGGTACAACGTGGAACGGGGACTACCTGGAGCACTGGCTGAAGTCCATATGGCTGTTTCTCCTACAAAGCTACACAATTAGGATGATGGGGCCGGAATGATGCATTTTTCATAATTAGTGATTAGTGAGCATTTCCGGCCTAGCCTAAAGGCAGTCTGAGGAGTCCCTCTGTCCCCTTTTCTTCTTAGATCCTATCTCTCAGTGTTATAGCTTCCAAACTGAGGAGGGAAGGTGCAACCATTCTAGAAAAGGAAGGGACCCAGGCAAGTAAATAAAAGAATATCAAGTTTGAAAATAAAATATTTTTAATGTGCAAATAGTGCAAGGATTAAAAGAGGGAAATAATTCAAATTTTAGGGAAAATAATTTAAAATATATGAGAAGCATAAACCAAACTAAAATGTAGCATGATTTTGAACAACTGCTATTAAAAACAAGAAGGAGCGCTATACTGGCAGAGTAGGAAATACAGTCTGATCCCACTATTTTCCCCAGGACTAAGCGATACTTTCTCAATACAGTTTACTGCTTTTCAACCCTAGAGCCAGTCTGTGGAGAAAACACACAACACTTTGCTACAACTGAATGGCAAAATGTAAATGCTAACAGCACAAATAAAGGCAAGCACGTATTCATAGAAGGTGATTTGCACGAGGTGAAAGGAAAGGCAGAGGGGCTACAGAGCACGGCCTCATGCACTGAGAGAATCATGAGATTAAGGTGAAAGTTAATAACATGAGATATAAATAACAATAGCTAACGTTTCTCGAGCTCCCCTGTGTGTTAGACACTAAAGGCTACAAATGCATTATTAGTTGCATTATCACAAGCAACCCCATGAGGTAGAGAGGAATCCTTTCCCCTGGTTTATGGATGAGAAAACAATGGACACAGGTAGGATGTGGACGATTCACAGGGTACAGAGCTAATAAAAGTTGAACAACAAGGATTCTAATTCAAGCAGCCCATCTCCAGGACCAGGCTTTCAGCCCTCTGCTGCCACTTCCCTCACCAATAGAGTCAGCAAAGTTACATGAAGTTACAGGAGAGAACCAGCCAAATTAATTAAATATGACGTATTGGAAAGGAAGAGGGAGGGAAGACGGGGAATGGAGTTTTGTCTTCCTCCATCATGGTAGAGTAGTAAAAATATTGTTTAAAATGAGTATGTCATGATGCACCAAGATAAACATGATGTTTAGAATTAAGGGGATGACATCAAAGTAGCAAAAATCTGTCTCTGGAGAGGGGAACTCGGGAGAAAAGGGCTACATTTCAATATGATCCAAGTTGCTATTATGCTTATGTATTATTTTAATACCAATAAAATATTTCTGTTTATTTAGAAATTCCTTCTAGGGGACGCCTGGGTGGCTCAGTAGATTAAGAATCCAACTTCAGCTAGGGTTATGATCTCACGGTTCATGGGTTTGAGACCCATGTCTGGCTCTATGCTGATGGCTCAGAGCCTGGGGTCTTCTTCAGATTCTGTGTCCCCCCCCCTGCCCCGCCCCCCCGAAATAAACATTAAAACATTAAAAAAAAAAAAAGAAATTGCTTCTACCGTGTAAGTGCATCAAAACATGAAATTCAAGTGGCACTTGGGTGGCTCAGTCAATTGAGTGTCCAATTTCGGCCCAGGTCATGATCTCATGTTTTAGTTCAAGCTCCGCATCTGGTTCTCTGCTGTCAGCTCAGAGTCTGCTTTAGATCCTCTGTGTTCCTGTCTCTTGGCCCCTCCCAACTCGTGCTCTCTCTCAAAAATAAATAAAAAGCATGAAATTCAAAATCTTCTGTACATATTTGTTAAATGTTTGTCTTATCAGGATATTACTTTTAGCTTGAAGGCTTAAAAACAATCAGCAGGTACAAATGTTTAAAAGTTGTCTCTGGTGATATTAGCAGGCATGGCTGAGAGAGGGTGCAGGACTATTAGAAGCAAACTGGATTTCAACCCTGCTTCTGAGAGGCAGCTCTGACTACAAAGGGCAGGTGATTCTCTGCAGTCACAGAGCAGGAGCAATGCCATGCATTTTTAGGCTCACTTATATTTTTCTCACTTTCATATTTTTATAAAGTGTTTACTTATAAAAGTAGGCACTTTTATGCTCCTGTTAAAATGGAATCTCCTATTCGAATTGCCTGGTGAAGGCAACTAAAGCATTATTGCCTCAGGAACTCAGTAAGTATAGATATAGATACCTCCTATCTCCATCCATGTATGTAAGTATGTATGTATCCATCTATCTATTTACAGTGCATTATCCTTATTTATAGAACAAAACATTGACAATGATTTAAATTACTTCCTTACCTTATTTTTAGCCTTCCCCAAATCTTGCAAGGTAAGTAGGCCATGGAAAAAGCACTGGGTTCACTGAGACACTTGAAAGATGGCTCTGCTGTTTGTCATTGTGCCAACAATAAATGGTGCAGGGAATTGAACCCACATCTTCTCTGTCCTCCTCTCCTACCTCCCTTTGCTGACTCTATTCCAGGCATATTAGTTTATAAATGCTCCCTGAGGATATCAGGTACCTTTCCTCTGAGCTTTTGCAGTGATTATTCCCATTATCTGGAATGCTCTTCCCTCAGACATTTGCTTTACTCACCTCCCTCTAGCCTGTTCACATCCCACCTTCCTAGTGAGGTTTATCCTGTCCACCATTTAAACTGAATGCTCTGATTCTGCCTATAATCTCAATGCTCCATATGCTGCTTTATTCTCCATAACAGTATTACTAGCTAACCTACTAGATAATTTGCATGTTTTTATTTCTGCTCCCCTGCATCTAGAATGGAGGCTCCACACAGTCAAGAATTTTGCCCTTTTTAAGTCTACTGGAGATCCAGCAAAAAGAGTCTAGGGTCAACCAGAACTGGGCACAATTGTAACCAGTGTGATTTGATACGTTAGTGATTTAGATCAGAGCCGGGCCAGTTACTGAAGAGGATCTCTTCCACTGCATTGAAGCACAATAAGTTCAAAAAAACTGAAATTTCCAGCAATTACAGAGCAGATAGGTGCTCTTTCTCCCTTCGTTCGTCCAGGCTCACATCTGTCCTCCCTGGGTGATAAGGGAATGTGTAAGAATGACTGGCCTAAGTCTAAATTAAATATGAAGACATACAAGAAAACATCTAAACATTTCTTTTAAAAAAAATCATTGAGTGGTTTCCTTTGACACATCAGGGGTTCTCTAGCCTCTAGTAAGGTCAGAGCAGGGGGAGAGAAGAGCAAAACACACAGGGAAGAGGCAAGGGTAAGTCACCTCATCTCTCCCTCCTTTGTACCTTCCTTCCTCCTGGACTGTCATCACTTACATTCAAAATACAGAGTGCAGACGTCAGCGCATGCAGGTAGAACATGCAGCCACTTCCACAACCCAGTCACTGTGACGTGGAAAATTCTGCATCCTTAAGTCTGGCTCAACCCGTCACCATTCACACAGGTTCATTCTTTCTCTACTGCTGAGTCAGAAAGACACATGAGTGAAGGCAGATTAATAAGAACAAAGGTTTATATACATATGTGTAGAAGTACACAATGTGGGAATGATAAAAGCCCATCGAGGCAAATGGGTTGGGGAGACCACTACACACAGCAGGGGTGTCCTGCCGGTTCCAAGACCAGAGAAAACTGGCCAGACCTTGGGTCAGCCGAGTTCACGGTCACGCCAGGGATGGCACCGTTGATGATTTATGCAGCTGTCTTCAATTTTCCACCATTGGAACTTCTTGAATCTGGCGTCGTTCTGCAGTAGTTCTAAACTGGGGCTCATGTGCCCTTTGCGCTCCAATACACACACATGCACAGAACAACACAAAAATACACGTGTACACATAATGTACACACTTAGTGTGTGAAGAGAGCAGGTTAAGTTTCACTTAAAGCAGTTGGGTCCCTTTCTGGTGCAAAAAGCCCATTCCCGGTTATATACAATTTGCAGAGGAATATTTGGTCCTTATTTGTGGAGACTCAGGACAAGAGAAAGGAATTATTTGGTGGCTCTGATGAAGCCCTAGGCAGGTGATGAAGGTGCTCTAGTCACGCCCAGAGCACAGGCACAGTTGCCCAGGATAAACACAGAGCTTGCTCCCCCAGAGGAGCACCTGACTAGGGTGAGCCCAGGTTCTGTTTAAACTTTCATGGTGCCATCCCCCGTCGCACAACCAGCACTGAGCTTAGTGGGGGCATATGCGCTGGGTGTGGATGAGGGACCGGAAGTGTATCCAGTCATAGCAGGCGTGGAGCTCTTCCCCAGAGCAGCACCTGTGTTAGGGGTAAGTGAGCTCCCAGTGTTCTTGGGGGGGGGGGCGGTGACACAGAGGCCTTGCCATCACAGATGTGATAGTGTCTACATCTGCTACAGCACTTGCTGCATCTGCCGTGGGTCCTCCACAATTATTCTGCTGTGAAGCAAGAGTACCAGGTCTTACCATCGTGAGAATGACCTTGCCCCCTCCGAGCTTACTGACTGTCTGCTGGGCAGGTAGACCACCGTTACTGGGAAGGAACGTGGAAGTACAAGTGGGTCCAAGCACAGAGTTGGTGCTGCCACTTGCAACTGCGACTGAGGCAGTGTGGCCCGGCAAGCCACAGGGGCTCTGTGCTGGGTCAACACACACGTCTCTTGACACACGTGTCTTCGCCAAGATAGGGACTTTCACATGGAGTGATTTGTTTTTGTGTTGATGAGTCCCAGGAGCGCTTACGGTTTCGATGAAGAGCTGAGTCTCCATTCCTGGGAGCAGCGTGGCCCTCTCCCACTCCTCCACCACCTGGGTTTTTGACGGTTGGCCCCCTGCTGCTCGGATTAAAGGGGGAGGCTGCCTGATCTCCTGACCGGCACTTCTCCGGGATGGCAACACTTTCACATGCAGGACGTTTTCTTTGCCTGGATGAGCCCCCAGGACACTTACTGGTCATGCGGACTGTAGAGTCTCCAGCTGTGGGAATGCTGGAGTCCCGGCCCACTGCTCCACTAACTGGGTATATGGGTGGCCCCCAGTGCCTGGATTTATGTTGTGTCCACATGCTACCTGGGCCACAACAGTACTGCTACCGGGTGGTGTGTTCTCAGAACCGGGAAGCACTATGTAAAGTGGCATCTGGTTGTCCCTGGACACAGGGGAGGAATAGATGATGGAAGCCTGACATGGAGATGGAGTGTCCATGGCTTCGCTGTCCGAAGCTGAGTGGCAGTTTGCAGGGGGCTTGCCTACTGGAGTGGAGGTGACACCAGAACCCCCAAGGGGCAAGCTCGTGGAAACAGCAACACTTGGTGGTAAAGATGGAGGGACAGATGGGACTGGGGGCCTCGCAGACTGGTCAGCCAAGTCCGATGTAGGAGTAGGGACTTGCCCAGTGTTAATGCCCGAAGGGAGACAGTTAGCAGTCTCTGTTGCCAGTACGGAGAGAGCAGGGACAGGCAGACTGTCCGAGCAGTCTGCTTTGATCTCTCTTCTGTCCTACAAGATCTTATTCCAGGTGTCCAGGTTTTTGTCCATGGCTACACAATGATGCTTAGGAGGTGGGGGCAACTCCCCACGGCCCCACAACTGTGGCTGTGGTGGTGGCAGTGGCAGAAGGTGGCATGGATCTCTTCCGTTTGCGGGGCCTACTGCTGGCAGACACAGGGTGAAAGGAGCTCCCTGATGACATGCCTGAAGGCTCCTCAGCCCGTTTCTCTTCGCTCTCTAGGAGTGTGTCCCCGACAGCCTGATGGTTTTCACCCGACACTTCCTTGGTTGATGTCTCCCGCAGTGAGAGGCAGCACGGGGCTGGGTCGGAGAGCACGGCTGCATCTGTATGAGGCACAACATCGCTGGCAGGGCCACGTGAGGTGGTGACTACACGGCCTTCAGGGGAGGAGTTCATCAGAGACTTGTGGGTGTCCTTCCTCAAACTGTCTCCTGGAGGACTAGGATGAAGGTCCGAAGGTGCAGGGCCGCACTGGCGGGAGCTGAGAAGTCCACTGGTCTCCAGGGGACTAGATGTTAACGGTACATCCCCGAAGCTACGGGGGGCTCTGTTCCCACCTTCCCGCCCTTCGGTCTCTCCAGGATCCTCCATCTTTTCTGTGGCTTCTTCTTGGGCCTTCTCCTCCCTCCCATTTGGACACAAAAGTGGGAGGTACCGGGACGGGACCGGCTCCGCAGCCCCCTCTCCAGTCTCAGATGACGAACGCTGGAGAGTTAATATTTGCCCCTGAGGAGGGATTCTTATGGCTCGGAGGTGTCCAAACATCGTGGAGTTAGGAGAAGACACCACAGGATTTTTCGGAGGGTTACTCCAGTTCACCAAAGGGAGGATGCCCAGAGAGGTACCTGCAGCCTGTGGGATGGGGTACCGCCTCCTCGGGTCTGGTAAAGGCCTAAGATCCTGGTGGAAGAGGCTGCGCCCAGGGTCCAGGGCAGGTGAAGGAGCAGCGGGGTGGCCCCTGCCAGGTGGTGGATGGGGATCACGGGCGAGGCGGACCAGGGGCCGATCACGGCCAGGCAGGGGACGGTGGCGGCGGAGTGGGAAACGTAGAAACTTACTCAGGAGATTGCCCATAGTGAGCTGGTTGTGCGCCAAAGGATCGCGAGGTTGGAGTCGAAAAGCTGGAGAGCCCGTCCGGAGCTTCTGACTCCTCTCGAGGTCAAACACGCACTGAGCCTGAATCGCCCAGCCTGGCCCTAGTGACGCATCCCTGGGACACGTCACAAAGAAGGGCGCGCATGCGCAGCTTGGCAGGAGACCACATCACAAGGCCCCAGAGCCCCGCCCCTTAGGCTCCAGAGCCTGGGACTTCCGGTCGCAAGTGGAGGTGTGTAGGCTGCCTGCTGCCCTTGGCCAGTGCGCCCGTTGGCATGTGACAACCAGCAAGGCCACTGCGTGGGGACTGTAGGGGAGTGCAGTGGTTGTTGGGCCCCTCAGTGCCTCTGTGTGTGTCGCCAGCCTTTACCCCAAGAAAGACGAGCGCTGGGGGGCTCCCAGCGCTGTGAGGGAGCGGCCCGCTGCCCCCGGGACCCTCTCTGCTTCGAGCCAGCTGCATCTTCGCTAGGGCTGCCCAGGCTTTCAGCATCGCCCTCCAGACGGCGCCAGTTTCCAAGAGTCACCAAACCCTGACCTGACTGGATGCAGTGCCCCAAGACCTCCCTTCCTGGCAGGCAGGTTCTTGCTTTCTTCCTTTTGAGGAATTTGACAAAACAACATTTACAATTTAGACCGCCCCTCAGGTCACACAGGTGGTGGTGGCTTAGCTGGGACTCAAGCCCAGCTAGTGACTCCCAGAGCTCTTACTCTGGACTGTGGTGCCTCCTTACCATATATACATCATGTGTTACGATGTTCTCTCTCTTTTTTTTTTTTTTTCCTGGTTATTAGGGTACTTAGCGTGGTGTCATATTTACAGTGAGCAGAGTCCTGCCCAGGACCAGGCCTTCATTGAACAAAAGCTCAATTCATAAATTAATCAAGAACCACAGGGGGCTCTGGTCTCAGAAGATGTAGGTCATGGACCACCAGTGGTAAGCATAGTACCATCCCACATTTGTAACTGAGACTTGCAGCCCAGATTTTCTCTTTGGTCTACTCTGAAGAATCCAAATACATAAGGTTATATGTAAAGACTGTATGTAAAAATATAAAAGATTATATTATAGATACGTTGTGGTCTACCTGGAAGAAATTCACTAGTGGATTATTCCATATGGATTAGAATCCAGTTTCTATGGCCTTCTAGAAATGTCTAGTAAGGCATCTCACTAATGTCTAGAAAGCAAATATGTCATTTATTGTAAGTTAAGAGGGCAGCAAAGTATTGGATTAAAGAAAAGTCAACACAATTAAGTGGTTGTGAGCCTGCCAGCCAGGTTCATTCTTTGTTGGCATTTAAACAGAAGTCTAGAGATTCTTATGACCAAGAGAGGAGAGATATGCTTGGGTGTCTGGCAAGAGAAACATGTCTTATTTTCTAGGAGCTGGAAGCTTCAACATGAGGAAGAAGGTTTGAAAAATCTTGGCCTACATGTGGCTTTACCTAGTTTGAATCTTGTTTCTGTGGCTTACTTCAATGAAGTGTTTTCTCTCTCACGGGACTGATGTTGCATATCCGGAACATGACATGCATACGTTTCAGAACCAAGAATCCTCGAGTGCCTGGTGGCTCAGTTGGTTAAGCCTCCAACTTCAGCTCAGGTCATGATCTCATGGTCCATGGGGTGGAGCCCCGCGTTGGCGTCGGGGCTCTGTGCTGACAGCTAGCTCAGAGCCTGGAGCCTGTTTCAAATTCTGTATCTCCCCCTCTCTCTGACCCTCCCCTGCTCACGCTGTCTGTCTCTCTCAGGAAAAAAACAAAAACAAAAAACATTAAAGAGGTTACTGCCTGTAGTAATCTGCTCTAGGATTTTAATGTTTTCCTGTCTCACTTTTAGCTCTTTAATCCATCTTGAATTTTCTTTTGTATATGGTATGAGAAAGTGGTCTAGCTTCACTCTTTTGCATATTGCTGTCCTCTTTTCCCAACGCCATTTGTTGAAGAGATGGTCTTTTTTCCACTGGAAATTCTTTCCTGCTTTGTCAAAGATTAATTGATCATATAGTTGTGGATTTATTTCTGGGTTTTCTATTCTGTTCCACTGATCTATGTGTCTGTTTTTGTGCCAATACCATACTATTTTGATCACTACAGCTTTGTAATATAAACTGAAGTCTAAAATTGTGATGCCTCCAGCTTTGGTTTTCTTGTTTTGATGTTGCTTTAGCTATTCAGAGTATTTTGTGGTTCCATACAACTTTTAGGATTATTTTTTCTAGTTCTGCGAAAAATGCTGTTGGTATTTTTATAGGAATTGCATTAAATGTGTAGATTGCTTTTGGTAGCATAGACATTTTAACAATATTTCTTCTTCCAATCCACAAGCATGGAGTGTCTTTCCATTTCTTTGTGTCTTTTTTAATTTCTTTCATCAGCATTCTGTGGTTTTCAGAGTACAGGGTTTTACCTCTTTGGTTAGATTTGTTCCTAGGTATCTTAAGGTTTTTGGTGTAGTTGTAAATGGGCTTGACTCCTTGATTTATCTTTCTTCTACTTCATTACTGGTATATACAAATGCAATAGATTTCTACACATTGATTTTGTATCCCGCAACTTCACTGAATTGTTTTTCAGTTCTAGAATGTTTTTGGTAGTCTTTTGGGTTTTCTACATAGAGTGTCATGTCATCTGCGAAGAGTGAAAGTTTGACTTCTTACTTGCTGATTTGGATGCCTTGTGTTTCTGTTTGTTGTCTGATCGTTGAGGCTAAGATTTGCAGTATTATGTTAAATAACAGTGGTAAGAGTGGACATCCTGCCTTGTTCTTGTTACAGAGGCAAAGCTCTCAGTTTTTCCCTATTGAAAATGATATTAGCTGTGGGTTTTTTGTATATGGCCTTTATTATGTTGAACTATATTCTCTCTAACTGTACTTTTTTGAGGGTTTTTATCATGAATAGATGTTCTACTTTGACAAATGCTTTTTCTGCATCTATCGAAGTGATCATATGCTTCTTATCATTTCTTTTATTAATGTGGTGTATCATGTTGATTTGCAAATATTGAACCACACTTGCAACCCAGGAATAAATCCCACTTGATTGTAGTATATGATTCTTTTAACATACTGTTGAATTCGGTTCACTAGTATTTCATTGAGAATTTTTGCATCCATGTTCATCAAGGAAATTGGCCTGTAGTTTCCTTTTTTAGTGGAGGTTTTTATCTGGTTTTGGTATCAGGGTAATGTTGACCTCAAAGAATAAACTTGGAAGTTTTCTTTCCTTTTCTATTTTTTTAGAATAATTTGGGAAGAATACATATTTTTTTTAAATTTCTAATGTTTATTTTTGAGACACACATACCCACACCCACACACAGTACAAGTGGGGGAAGAACAGAGAGAGAGAGAGGGAGACAGAATCTAAAGTAGGCTCCAGGTTTTAACTGTCAGCACAGAGCCTGCGGGGTTCGAACTCACAGACCACGGTATCATGACCTGAGCTGAAGTTGGGTGCTTATCTGATGGAGCCACTCAAGCGCCCCAAAAAGAATACGTATTCACTCTTCTTTATTTTTTTTTTTTAATGTTTTATTTATTTCTAGGAGAGAGCGAGAGACAGCGTGAGCAGGGGAGGGTCAGAGAGAGAGGGAGTCACAGACTGAAACAGGCTCCAGGCTCTGAGCCGGCAGTCAGCACAGAGCCCGACGCGGGGCTCGAACCCACGAACCGCGAGATCATGACCTAAGCGAAAGTCGGACGCTTAACCGACTAAGCCACCCAGGCGCCCCAGTATTCACTCTTCTTTAAATGTTTGGAAAAATTTGCCTGTGAAGCCATCTGGCCATGGACTTGTTGGGATATTTTTTTTATTACTGTTTCAATGTTTTTGCTGCTTATTGGTCTTTTTAAGTTTTCTATTTCTTCCTGTTTCAGGTTTGGTAGTTTATATGTTTCTAGGAATTTATTGGTTTCTTCTAGATTGTCCAATTTGTTGTCGTTTTTCATAATATTCTTTTATAATTGTATATCTGTGCTGTTGGTTGTTATTTTTCCTCTCTCATTTGTGATTTTGTGTCCTTTGTCTCTTCTTTTGGATTAGTCTGGCTAGAGGATTATCAATTTATTTTTTTTTTTTTTTTTTAAGAACTAGCTCCTGGTTTCATTGATCTGTTCTGTTGTTTGTTTGTTTTTAGTTTCTATAGCATTTATTTTGGCTCTAATCTTTATTTCCTTCCTTCTGCTAGCTTTAGGCTTCATTTATTGCTCTTTTGCTAGCCCTTTAGTAAGATTACTAATCTATTTTCTTTTTGCTGAAGTCTAGTTGACATCCAATATTAGTTTGGGATGTACAACTTAATTTCAGTAGTTAAATATATCAGGAAGTGATCACCATGATAAATCAAGCTACCTTCTATCATCATACAAAATAGTTACACATTATTAACTATGTTCCCTGTGCTATACATTTTTTTCTCGTGTTTTATTTATTTTCTAACTGGTAGTTTGTACCTTTTAGTCCCTTTCATCTATTTCACCCATTGCCTCACCATGTTTCCCTGTGGCAGCCACCAGCTTGTCCTCTGTATCTATGTGTCTGTTTCTCTTTTGTTTATTTTTTCATTTGTTTTGTTTTTTAGATTACACATATAAGTGAAATCATATGATATTTGTCTTTCTCTTATTTCACATAGCATAATATTGTCTGTTGTTGCAAATGGTAAGATTTTATTCTTTCTTTAAATTTTTTTAATGTTTTATTTATTTTTGAGAGAGAGAGACAGCGTGAGCAGGGAGGGTCAGAGAGAGAGGGAGACACAGAATCCGAAGCAGGCTCCAGGCTCCAAGCTAGCTGTTAGCACAGAGCCCGATGTGGGGCTCGAACCCACAAACCGTGAGATCATGACCTGAGCCAAAGTCAAATGCCCAACCGACTGAGCCACCCAGGCGCCCCTCTTCTTCTTGAATGGGGGAATCGGTGCCCCGATTTTATTCTTTTATATGTCTGAGTAATATTCTAGTGTGTGGGGGAGGGGAATCTTCTTTATTCATTCATCAAATGATGGACACTTAGGTTGTTTCTGTATCTTGGCTTTTGTAAATAATGCTGCAATATACATGGTAGTAAATATATCTTTTCAAATTAGGGTTATTATTTTGTTCAAATAGCCAGAGAAGGAATCATGATATCATATGGTAATTCTATTTTTAATTTTTTGAGGAACCCCCATACTATTTCGATAATGGCTGTACCAATTTGTGTTCCTATCTACACTGCATGACAATTCCTTTTCTCCATATCCTCACCAACGCTTGTTATTGTCTTTTTGATACTAGCTGTCTGACTACTGTGACATGATATCTCATTGTGGTTGATGTGCATTTCCCTAATGTTTAGTGATATAGAGCATCTTTACATGTGTCTGTTGGCTATCTGGGTGTCTTTTTTGGAAAATGTCCATTCAGGTCCTCTGCCTATTTTCTTATTGGACTTATTTTAAGTTGTATGAATTCTTTATTTTAGACATTAACCCCTTGTCAGTTATATTATTTGCAAATATTTTCTTCCATATATTGTCTTTCCTTTTGTTAATTCTTTTCTTCACTGTTAAAAAGCTTTTTCATTTAATGTGGTCCCATTGTTATTTTCCTTTAGTTGCCCTTTCCTGAAGAGACAGATTTTTTAAAAAATACCACTAAGACCAATATTCAAGAGTTTACTATCCATGTTTTGTTCTAGGAGTTTTATGGTTTCCAGTCTTACCTTGAAGTAATCCATTTTGCGTTTATTTCTGTATATGATGTAAGAAAGTGGTCCAGTTTCATTCTTCTGCATATAATTGTCCAGTTTTTCCTAATACTATTTGTTGAAAAGACTTTCTTTTCCCCATTGTATGTTCCTGCCTTTTTGTGGGAGATTAACCGATCATATAAGTTTGATTTTATTTCTAGAATCCATTCTATTACGTTGATTTGCGTGGTTTTGTTGTTGTTGTTGTTTTGTTTTGTTTGCCAATTTCATACTTTTTTATTACTGTACCTTATAGTTTGAAACCAGGGAGCATGATACCTCAAACTTTGCTCTTCTTTCTCAAGATTGCTATGACTACTTAGGTTTTGTTTGTTTATTTTGTTTTGTTTGTGGTTCTATACAAATTTCAGATTTTTTTGTTTTACTTATGTGAAAAATTACATAGAGATTACTTTGTATCCATAGATTGCTTTGGGTAGTATGGGCATTTTAATAGTATTAAAACTTCCAATCCATGAGCACAGTGTATCTGCACATTATCTTTGCATTATCTCTAATTTCTTTCATCAATGATGTGTACTTTTCAGAGTACTGATCCTTCACCTCCTTGGTTAAATTTATTCCTAGATATTCTTTTTTGATGCCTTTTTTTTTCTTTTTTCTTTTTCTTTTTCTTTTTTCTTTCTTTCTTTGGGGTCTGATTGCTGTGGCTAGGACTCCTAGTACTACATAAATAAAAGTGGCAAGAGTGGACCTTGTCTTGTTCCCGGTCTTAGAAAAGCTTTGAACTTTTCACTATTGAGTATGATGTGAGCTGTGGGTTTGTCATTGTTTTTATTATGTTGAGGTATGTTCCCTCTGTACCTCATGCTGAGAGTTTTTGTCATAAATTGATATCACATTTTATCAAATGATTTTTCTGCATCTATTGAGATGATCATATTATTTTTACCCTCATTTTTGTTGCTGTGGTGTATCATGTTGATTGTATCGAACTCTCTTGCATTCCTGGAATAAATCCCACTTGGTCATGGTGTATGATCCTTTTAATGTATTGCTGAATTTGGTTTGCTAATATTTTGTTGAATTTTGCATCAGTGTTCATCAGTGATATTTTTCTATAATATTCTTTTTTTGTAGTGTACAGACACTATTTTTAGTATTAGGGTAATGCTAGCCTCATAGAATGAACTTGGAAGCATTCCTTCCTCTTCAATTTCTGGAATAGTTTCAGAAGGATAGTTATTAGCTCCTCTTTAAATGTTTGGTAAAATTTATCTGTGTAGCCATCTGTTCAGGGCTTTTATTTATTGGGAGTTTTTGGATTACTGACTCAATTTCATGACTGGTAATTGGTCTGTTCTGTTTTCTGTTTCTTTTTGATTCAGTCCTGGAAGATTGTATGTTTCTAGGTATGTATCCATTTCTTCTAAGTGATCCTATTGGTTGGCATATATTTGTTCCTAGTAGTCTCAGATCTTTTGAACTTCTGGGTTATCAACCGTAATTTCTCCTTCATTTCTGATTTTATTTGGGTCTTCTCTTTTTTTTAATGAGCCTCGATAAAGGTTTATTATCTTTTCCAAATACCTCTTAGTTTCATCAATTTTTCCCTTTTGTTTTTTAGATTTTATTTCCACTCTCATCTTTATTATTTCCTTCCTTCTACTAACTCTGGGCTTGGTCTTTTTTTTTTTTTTTTCTAGTTCTGTTAGGCATAAATTTAGGTTTTTTTAAAATATATTTTTGTTTGTTGAGGTGGGTCTGTATTACCATATACTTACTTCTTAGCTTTTGCTGCATCCATTACATGGAATATTTGTTTTCCCTTAAATTTGTCTAACGGTATTTTTTAAATTTTCTATGTTTTTGTTATTGACTCATTAGTTGTTTAGTAGCATGTTGTTTGTATTTTTCCCAGTTATAGCTCTTGTAACTGATTTCTAATTTCATACCATTGTGATCATAAAAGATATGATTTTAATCTTCATAAATTTATTGAGACTTATTTTATGGGCTAACATGGTATTTAACCTGGAGAATGTTGTATGTGTATTTGAAAAGACTGTGTATTCTGTTATTTTTGGATAAAAATAAATTGGACTTATTTTAAGTTGGACTTATTTTAAATTTTTATGGCCAGGTAATAGTCTTGTGTGTGTGTGTGTGTGTGTGTGTGATTTTCTTTATTCACCTATTTGTGGACACTTGGGTTGCTTCCATATCTTGGCTATTGTAAATAATGCTGCAATAAATATAGCAGTGCATATGTCTATTTAAATTAGTGTTTTAGTTTTTTGGAGTAAATACCTGGTAGTGGAATACTGGATTGTGTGGTATTTATAGTTTTAATTTTTTGAGGAACCTCCATACTGTTTTCCACAGTGGCTGCACTAATTTAAATTTCTACCAACAGGACAAAAATGTTCCTTTTTCTCCACAACCTCACCAACACTCGTTATTTCTTATCTTTTTGATACTAGCTATTCTGACAGGTATGAGATGATATCTCATTGTAGTTTTGAATTGTATTTCCTTGTTGATTAGTATCAAGCATCTCTTTTATCTGTCTATTGGTCATCTGTATGTCTTCTTTGGACAAATATCTATTCAGATCCTCGGCCTATTTTTTAATCAGATTATTTGGGGGTTTTTTGGTGTTGAGTTGTAAGAGTTGTTTATATATTTTGGATATTAACCCCTTATTATATATATCATTTGCAAATATTTTCTCCAATTCAGTAGCTACTTTTTTGTTATTTTGATGGTTTTCTTCAGTGTGCAGGAGCTTTTTAATTTTGTGTAATACCAATAGTTTATTTTTT
This sequence comes from Hyaena hyaena, assembly GCF_003009895.1. Taxonomy (NCBI): domain Eukaryota; kingdom Metazoa; phylum Chordata; class Mammalia; order Carnivora; family Hyaenidae; genus Hyaena; species Hyaena hyaena. The sequence continues at coordinate 540,882 of NW_024081000.1, forward strand.
CTTCTGTTTCCCTTGCCTGAGGAGACATGTCTAGAAAAATCTTGCTAAGGCCAATGTCAAGATTATTACTTATGTTTTCTTCTAAGATTTCTGTGGTTTCATGTCTCACATTTAGGTCTTTATTTTGATTTTATTTTTGTGTATGGTGTGAGAAAGTGGTCTAGTTTCATTTCTGCATGTAGCTGTGCAGTCTTCACACACTTCATTGAAGAAACCATTTTTCCCTATTGTATATTCTTGCCTCTTTTATCATAGATTAATTGACTATATAGGCATGAGTTCATTTCTGGTCTCTCTATTTTGTTTTATTGATCTATGTGTCTATTCTTCTGCCAGTACCATACTGTTCTGATTGCTCTAGCTTTATAGCATATCTGAAATCTGGGAGTGAGATTCATACAGCTTTGCTCCTCTTTCTTAAGATTACTTTGGCTATGCGAGGTCTTGTGTGGTCCTGTACAAAGTTTAGGATTAATTGTTCTAGTTCTATGAAGAATACTATTGATAGTTTGATAGGGATTGCATTGAATCTGTATATTGCTTTGGGCAATACGGACATTTTAACAACATTCTTTCTGTCCATTAGCATAGTAAATATTCCCATTTGTTTGTGTTGCCTTCAGTTTATTTCACCAGTGTTTTGTAGTTTACAAAGGATAGGTCTTTTATCTCCCTCATTAAGTTTATTCTTAGGTATTTTCTCCTTTTGGTGCAATTGTAAATGAAATTATTTTTTAAATTTCACTTTCTGCTACTTAGTTATTAGTGGATAGAAACACAGCTGATTTCATTGTATTAATATTGTATCCTGCAACTTTACCTAATTCATTTATTCTAATAATTTTTGTTGGAGTCTTTATGGTTTTCTATATATAGTATCATATCATCTGCAAATAGTGGCAGTTTAACTTCTTCCATTTCAATATGCATGCATTTTATTTTTCTTTTGTGATTACGATGGCTAGAATTTCCAGTACCATACTGAAGAAAAATGGTGACAGTGGACATCTTTGTCTCATTCCTAATATTAGAAATATTAGGAATATATAGAATATATATTTGAATAGAAATATTCAAATCTCCAATATTCTTCAATGAGTATGATATTAGCTATGGATTTTTCATATTGAGACTTTATTATATTTTTATATTTAGGTGTATTACCTCTAAACCCACTTTGTTGAAAGTTTTTACCATGAATGAATGTTGAATTTTGTCAGATGCTTTTTCTGCACCTATTGAGATGATCATATGATTTTAACTCTTCATTCTGTTAATGTGATGTGTTACTTTGATTTGGGAATATCAAACCATATCTGCATCCTCAATCAATCCCACTTGATGATGGCAAATGATGCTTTTTATGTTGTTGAATGTGACTGGTTTGCTAATAATGTTGTTGAGGATTTTTGTGGGATATTGACCTGTTCTTTTCTTTTTTTGTAGTGTCTTTATTCCGGTTTGGTATCAGGGTGATACTGGCCTCTGAATATATTTGAAAGCTTTCCTTCCTCTTTTGTTGTTTTGGAATAGTCTGAGGAGAAGAGGTATTAACTCTTTTTTAAAATGTTTGGTAGAATTCACTTGTGCAGCCATCTGATCCTGGACTTTTATTTTTTGAGAGTTTTTTTTTAATTACCAATTCAATTTCATTACTAGTAATTAGTATTTCATATCTATTTCTTTCTGATTTAGTTTTAGAAGGTTGTGTGTTTCTAGGAATTTATTTCTTCTAGGTTGTCCAATTTGTTGGCCTATTACGTTTTTGTAGTAGTCTCTACAAACCTTCATATTTCTGAGTATCAATTGTTACTTCTCTTTCATTTCTGATTTTATTTATCTGGGTGCTTTCTCTGTTTTCTTGATGAGTTTGGCTAAATATTTGTTAAATTGGCTTATCTTTTCAAAGAACAAGCTCTTGGTTTCATTGATATTTTCTAATTTTTTCGTTTCTTTTTATGCATTTCCACTCTTTATTATTTCATTCTTTCTACTAATTTTCATCTTTGTTTTTCTTTTTATAGTTTTTTTTAGTTGTCTGGTTAGATTATCTGAGACTTTTATTGTGTCCTGCAATAGGCTTGTATCACTATGAATTTCCCTCTTAAAATTGCTTTTGCTGCGTCCTAGAGATTTTGAACCTGTGTGTTTTCATTTTCATTTGTCTCAAGGTATTTTTTGTCCTTCTTTTATTTTTTTTTTTCTGTTGGCTCACTGGTGTTTAAGTAGCATGTTGTTTAGCCTCCATGTGTTTGTATTTTTTTGTGTAATTGAGTTCTAGTCTTATATTGTTGGGATGAGAAAAGATGCATACTAGGATTCCAGTCTTTTAAAATATATTGAGACTGGTTTTGTGGCCTAACATGGTATCAATCCTGGAGAATGTTCCATATGCACTTAAAAAGAATATGTAATCTGTTGTTTTTTATAGAATGTTCTGTATATATCTAAGCCTATGTGGTCTAATGTGTTGTTCAAATACATTTTTATTGATTTTCTGGCTGGATCTATCCATTGACTATGTGAGGTGTTAAAGTTCCTGACTATTATTATATCTTTATGTTTGCTAATATTTGTTTTATGTATTTATGTGCTCTGATGTTGTGTGCATAGATAGGTACCCTTGTTATATCCTCTTGTTTGATCCTTGTTACCATTATGTAATGCCCTTCTTTTCTTTTGTTATACTCTTTGATTTAAAGTCTATTTTGTCACATAAGTACTACTACCTCAGCCTTCGCCCCCCTCCCCCTCACTTTTATTAGTATGGAGTAACTTTTCTATCCTTTCACTTTCAGGCTGTATATATGTATCTTCATGTCTCAACTGAGTTCTTGTAGACAGCATATACATGGGTTGTTGTTGGCTTTTTTTAATCCATTTTACCACCCTATGTCTTTTGATTAGAGCATTTACACTATTTACATTTAAAGTAATTATTGATAAGTATGTTCTTGTCATTTTGTTATTTTTTGGTTGTTTTTGTCATTCTTTGTTTTTTCTTATTTTGATCTTTTTCCTTACAATTGATGATTTTCTTTAGTGTTCTGATTATCTTTCTCTTTATTTCTTCATTTATTATAGGTTTTTAGTTTATGGTTACATGAGTTATATAACATTCTAAATATATAGTAGTGTACATTAAGTTGATGGTCACTTAAGTTTAACACATTCTAAAAAATAGATATTTTTACTCCCCCCCATTTTATGAGTATGTTGTCATAAACCTTTTGTGAGTCCCTTTAATATTTTAGATATAAACTGATTTTATTGCTTTTGACTTTTAACCTTCATTACTAGCTTTATAAGTGTTTGATCTACTACCTTTACTATATGCTCCCCTTTACTCATAAAGTTTTTCTTTCATTAGTTTATCCTCACTGTAACCATTTCTTTTCCACTGAAAGAAGTCCCTTTCACATTTCTTATAAGGCTGCCACCCTGTCTTCCATATTGCTGATCTGTCCTCTGCATCACCAAACTGCTGTTCATTACCTCTAGTATATTTTTTATTTCAGATATTGTATTCTTCAGCTCTAATGATTCTCTTTTATAATTTCTGTCTCTTTGTTGAAGTTCTCATTGTTTCATCCATTTTTTTACTGAGTTTAGTGAGCATTTTTATGACCATTACCTTGGCTTATTAATGGTAGATTGTTTATCTCTGTTTCATTGCATTTTTTCCCTTGAGGGTTGTCTTGTTCTTTAGTTCAAAATATATTCTTTTATCTCCTCAATTTTCATAAGTCTCTTTTTCTAGGTACTGAGTAGATTAGTTAGGTCTCCCTGACTTGAAGGAGTGGTTTTATGTAAGGTGTCCTACGGGACACAGTCCCTCCCTTGTCATGAGAGCCAGGTGCTGCAGGAATGATTCCTTTGTGAGCTGTATGGGCAGGGTCACCATTAGTGTGAAGTTGCTGGTGTGCAGGGCTGCCTCCTTGTGTGACTGTGTGCCAGGTTTGGCCATAACTGCTAAGGACATACCAGTGCTTGTCCCCTGTTTGTCTAGCTGTGAGGCCTGGTTGTGACAACTCGGGCATGCTGGTGGATAGGGCAAGTGTTAGGTGCAGCTTACTGTAAGGTCTAGCTACCACTGCTATAGGTGGTCTAATGTGCCAGGTCGGCCCCCTTGGTGGGAGCACTCGGAAGAGACTTCCACCCTAGCCATGGGCACTTTCCAAGAGTGGCCAGGCAGGGAGCTACTGGTGTTCGTTGGGGGTACTCACTGAGGACATCTGCCAGGTGTGCCATTGCTTAAAGCCACTTGTGAGGGGCTCCAGCTGGGTAGACAGGTTGGGTGAGGTGAGTCCATAGGGGAATGCTGGGGCAGGAGGAGAGGTAGTAGCATGGTAGATGGAGAGTTTCAGAAATGTTGCTCACCAGTGCTGGGCCGCCTAGGTGGGCCAGGAAAGGGAAGAGAAAGGGGGAAAAAGTGGGGAAAAAATGGTGCCCACTGGTGCCTCCACCCCAGGAGACCATTCCAACAGATCCCTACCACTATAGCACATGCTGTAAAATTAGTCAGTGGCTCTCCTTCACATGTAACCTAGGGGCTTGTCAACTGAGACTCAGAGCGAATGAGATGATACATACACATTTTAAGAATGGAGTCTCAGTTTCCCACTGCTTTCTGACTCCCCAAACCAAATCCCCTTTGGTTTTCAAAGCCAGATGTTATGGGGCTCATCCTGCCTGTGCAGAACCCTCAGGATGTGGAGCCCAACATGGGGCTCAGTACCCTTATTCATCAGCGAGGGTTTCTACAGTTGTGTGTGTTGCTGCTCCCCAGGGTGTGAGTCTTGACTATACCACATTTCCACCCCTCCTGCCTATCTGGATGTGGCTTTCTCTTTATATCCTCATTGTGTGTGATCTTTTCTGCTACCCTTGACTTCATTCTCAGAGATAGTTCTTGTAGTTGTAGATTTTGTGTATCTGGGAGGAGGTGAGCCCAGGATCTTCCTACTCAGACATCTTCATCCTGCCCCCATCTGCCTTTTAAGTGAAGTGTCTTAGTTCTCTTACACTTAATATAATTACTAATAACACTCTTGTCTACTACTTTCCTGTCTTTTATAACTTTCATTGTTTCTTCCTTCTTTATTGCCATATTTTGTCCTAATAGCTTCTAGTGTACCATTTTAGTTTCCTTGGGATTTCTTTTCCTATATATCTTTTCTCCTGTTTTCTTAGTGGTTGCCGAGGGTGTTAACATTCTCAGTTTATAACAGTCTGGTTCACATTAATAGAAAGATATGAATAAACAATATACTTATATTTAATATTTACCTGTTTATGATTATTAGTTTCCTTAGGTACACTGCAGTAACTGCCTGGTGTATTTTCATTTCAATATTAGGGACTCCTTTTAATATTTATTTCAGGGCTATTTTGGTTCTGTTTGGGAATGATTTAATTTCTTCATTTTTGACAGTAGTTTTGGTGAACATAGAATTCTTGGTTGATAGACTTTTTCTTTCAGAACTTTGAATATGTCATCCCATCACATCCTGGCTTCCATGTTTTCTGATGAGGAATCGCTATTAATCTTCTTAAGTATCCCTGAACATGATGGGTCATTTCCTTTTATTGCCTTTAAGATTATCTTTCATGTTTTTGATAATGATATATCTAAATATGGACTTGAGTTTATCCTGCTTGAATCTCGTGGAACTTTTTGGATGATTGATGTTTTTCATCCAGTTTAGGATGTTTTCAATCATTTCTTCAAGTATTCTTTCTGCTTTTTTCCCTCTCTTTTCCTTCTGGGACTCCCATTATGTTTATGTTGATACACTTGATGGTGTCTTACAGATCTCTTCCACTGTATTCATGATTCTTCATTCTTATTTCTCTTCCTCAGACTGGATAATCTCAATCAACCTATCTTCAAGTTTTCTATTTCTTGCTGCTAGTTTAGATCTGCTGTTGAGCTCTTCTAAGGAATTTGTCATTTCAGTTATTGTAGTTTTTTAATCCAAGTTTTCTATTTATTTTTATAATTTCTCATTTTACTTGTATTGTTTGATGAGACAGTTGTTTTAAAAAAAACTCCAGTTTTTTAAGACCTGATTGACACACTTAAAATTATTGATTTAAAGTCTTTATCTAGCAAGTCCAAAATCTGGCTTCCCTTGGGGTCAGCTTTTATTTATTCCTTTTCCACCTTGTTTATGGACTGGATTTATTTCTTTGTGCTTATAATGTTTTGTCGAAAACTGTACATTTCAAATAATGTGGAATCACTGGAATTTAGTTTATCCTCCATTGGGGTTTATTTTTGTTGCTTTTTGTTGTTTATTTAGTGACTTTACTTTTCTGAACTAATTATGTTAAGTTTGTATTCTTTATCATGTGTAACTACTGAAGTCTCTGCTTGCTTAGTTAGTGCTCAGCTAATGATTGGGCAGAGATTTCTGTTAACTTTCAAAAAACAAAAGTTTCCCAGTTTTTGCCAATGGGTAGAGTGTGTGTACATATGTATATGTGTGTACTGGGCATGTAGTGAACTTTCAGCTAGGCAGTTGAAAACTCTGCATGAATGTTTGCTTCTTGCCTTCCAAGAGTCTAAGGCGAGAGGTTAGGGCCTTCTCAGGTCTTTTTGGGACATGGGCACAGCCCTATGTATACTTGTGGCTTTCTAGATTACTAGCAATTTGTCAGAGCTTTTTGAAGGCCTTTGGGGCATCTCATACCCCAGATTTTCCTTTTAAGCTTTTTAATAAGTCTGTTTCTTGCCATAGCAGTTATCCCCTGGTTTGGGCAAACTTGAAGTTAAACAGTTGAGTCTAAATGTGTTAGACAAGTGTCCCTGGAGAAGAGGCTGTTCTCACTCAGGGAAAATTTAGAGTCAGTTCAAATCAAAACAGCATTTTAAGTGGAGTCTTCCAGACAACCGTTAGGTCACATAATGACCGTTCTTTGAGAATAAGGCTTGGAAGAAGCTCTAGCCTTGTGTTTCTAGGCTGCTTGTTTTCATCATAATTTAAAGCTGTTTCAAGGCTACCAGAGAGATGGAGAAAGAAGGATGGGAGTGGAGGAAGTTAAAATGCCCCATAACTTCTTATTCTCACCTAGATTCAACTGTGTCTGTTGAGTAAATGCTCCCCAAATTGCTGCAAGTCTTTGGTTACTTTCCAGAGTTCTGGCAGAGTTGATTCTGACCATTTTTGCCAAGTTTTTTTGTTGGTTTTATGGAGGAGAGATTTTAAGAGGCCATTGTGCCACCATTTTCATGTGACTGTTTAGAAGTTTTTGTTTTAGTTTTTCTTGGAAGAATGGACAGCAAGTGGGAAAAAGTGGAAGTGGGGAGACCAGTTAGGTTATTGCAATAACTCAGATTATGTAGTGGTTTGGGTTAGTGTGGCAGCAGTACAGATGGTTAGTAGTGATTGGACTCTAGACATATTTGAAGATAGCAGGTTTTGCTGATGAATTGAATATGGCCTGTGAAAGGTAGACTCTGAGCAGAGTCTGAACAACTAGAAAGCTGGACTGCCAAATAAGGAAGACTGGAGAGGAACAGTATTTTCCCGAAGCTGTTGGTGTATATTGATAATTAGAAAATGTAACAAGTGGGCCCAACATTGCATTTTCAGGAAATAATCATCTGAATTGCCACTTTGAGAGCAAGGAGCTCACTTGTCTCAATGGAAGTGGAACCAAGTTCTCCTTTAGCTCCAGTATGTCCACATTTGCCCCCCTAGGGTGAGGGCCAGCTCACATGAGGTGTGGAGTTGTTGATGAAAACCAGTGAATGGATTCTCAAGTAGCTGCTCTGGTGAGTCATCAGAAGGAAGTAACGGGAAGCAATCAGACCAAAGGTAGAGTTAGTCTGAAGTCCTTGAGGGGGTATCAGGAGCCCAGACAAACAAACAAACCCACACACTCTCACAGAAGTAAGAGGGCTGGAGCCAGATTTTAAGTGCAAAACAGTCATTAATTAAGCAGGATTGAAACGGTGCAGATGCGGAACAGGATATAAGCTTTTTGATGATTGCTTCTCTTATGGTTTTACACCTGTATATGTGGGATGTGGACATGTTGCCCCAGTGGTATGGGGTGGGGAGAAATATAAACTACTTGATGCCTTTTTCTTTCATAACACCACAGGGTAGTGTTCTTACTACTTTCTTTATCTGTGTTTTTGACCAGAGAGTGGGCTTTTGAGGGGAGAGACTGTGCACTAGTCTTTTGTATGTCCCCAAGGCTTGGTAGAATGCCTGGGACATATTAAGACTAATAAACGTTTGTCAAATAATTTAATGGTGGCTATCCTGTGTTTTAGAACAGAAGCTAAGAGCCTGGATGAAGGTTCAGGAGAAGATGAGGGAAACAAGAATGTTTTGCTGAGGTCTCTTCCTTGAATGTGTTAACATCTTGATTTTCTTTGGTAACCCCAGTCCTCTGTCAGCCTGGAAACAACCCACCACTGGTTGGTTATCGCATCCTTGGTTCACAGGGAGTCAGAACAACCAGAGCTTCATAGCTTTACTCTTCCTACCACTGTCCACATTTGGGGATTTTCTCAAAGTGGTATTTTTGGAGACCAACAGAAATAAAGGGTTTTTCCTAGAGGAGAAAGCAGGAAACAACCTCTTTGACCTCCACCGCAGCAACTTCTTACTTGACACATCCCCAAAAGCAAGGGAATCAAGAGCAAAAATAAACTGTTGGGACCTCATCAAGATTAAAAGCTTCTGCACAGCCAAGGAAACAACCCAGAAAATTAATAGGCAACCAACGGAATGGGAAAAGATAGTTGCAAATGACATATCAGATAAAGGGTTAATATCCAGAATCTATAAGGAACTCACCAAACTACACGCCCGAAAAACAAACAACCCAGTGAAGAAATGGGCAGAAGAGATGAACAGACACTTCTCCAAAGAGGACATCCAGATGGCCAACAGACACATGAAACAATGCTCAGCATCCCTCCTCATCAGGGAAATACAAATCAAAACCACACTGAGATACCACCTCACACCAGTCAGAGTGGCTAAAATGAGCAAATCAGAGAACTCTAGATGCTGGTGAGGCTGTGGAGAAACGGGCACCCTCCTACACTGTTGGTGGGAATGTAAACTGGTACAGCCCCTCTGGAAAACAGTGTGGAGGTTCCTCAGGAAACTAACAATAGAACTCCCCTATGACCCAGCAGTAGCACTGCTAGGAATTTACCCAAGGGATACAGAAATGCTGAGGCATAGGAGCACATGGACCCCAATGTTCATAGCAGCACTTTCAGCAATAGCTAAAACATGGAAAGAGCCTAAGTGTCCATCAACAGATGAATGGATCAAGAAGATGTGGTTTATCTATAGCATGGAATACTACATGGCAATGAGAAACAATGAAATCTGGCCATGTGTAGCAACATGGATGGACCTTGAGGGTGTTATGCTGAGCGAAATAAGTCAGGCAGAGAAGGACAAATATCATATGTTTGCACATATAGGAGGATTAGGAGGAACTTGACGTAGGACCAAGGGGGAGAATAAGGGGGGAAATGGTGGGGGAAAGGGAGAGAGGCAAACCATGAGAGACTCTTGAATGCTGACAAAAACTGAGGACTGATGGATGTGGGGGGGAGGGGGGGAGGGGCATGGAGGAGGGCACTTTGGGGATGAGCACTGAGTGTTATGTGGAAACTAATTTGACAATAAACTATTTGTAAAAAAATTAAAAAATAAAAAAATAAAAGTAAAAAAAAAAAAGAACTTTAAACACCAGGAAAAAAAAAAAAAAGAAATAAAGGGTTTTTTCCCTTTTGCCATTCCTTCTTCTTTCCACTTGGATTCTATTTAGGCCATAGATACTAGTGAAGCATCTTGGTACATATAGTGGGGGGAAACCCCTCACTGGATCTGGTAGATGGACATGGAGTAAAGAGCAAGATGGAGTCGGGGCAGGGACAGGGAGGAGATGAGTGGTGTATGCGAAGCTGCAATAGCTGGATAGGCCTTCCAGTTACAGATTAAGGGGCAGGTGTGTGGGTGGAATGTATGTGTGCAGCAGGAGTTTCAGAGTAATCTTTGGACCATCCATTTTTTTTAGATCCATCCCCTGAACCACATCTACAGACCTGAACTTGTTTCAGTCCCTAGAACTGAGGAGCAGAGAACAGGGAGAGTTAGGATAGCAGAGCCATCTGGAGGGGAGGAAGGTCTAAGCTAGGGCAACAACATAGGGCCAGGACATTCCAGTGGCCTCTCTTCCAGTGACCACCATGCCCCTGAGAGTGTGACCAGGATTGTTCCTGGAAGGCTAATGCTGGTCCCAGAGATACAGTCAACAGTGGATCCTAGGAGAGACACTGTATAAAAGGTCTCTCTACCTTCAACAAGGAGCCTGGTAAAAGATATTCTTGACAAGAAGTAGCAGCCTTGGATATAAGGGTCTATATAGAGAGTAGGATGGAATTTGAGGAGATTGAAAACTATATAGTCAAACTTAGCCTCTTTATCTTGGTTGTGTCAGTTGGTTCCCATGAGTTGGAGAAGTTACCTAGAAAATCATAAGAAGTGTGGCCGTTGCCACTTTTAATTACTTCTCCCTATATGCACTTTTAGGAGGGAATAGCTAGCCCTGAAACTTCCTTTCTTTTCCTTGGGGTAATTTCTTTGGGTTATGCTAAATCTTCCCAAAGCAGATGATTCTTTGCTTCCCTGTTTTCTGTCTTTACAAAAAGAAAAGTCTGACTTATTCTCTAAAATTCACTTCTTTTGGGTCTTTTATTACAAAAGACATTCTGCTTTCTTTCCAATTAAAATCATTGATTAGGAAAGTAATCCCACCCCATAACAGTAAGCTTGAAAAAGAAAGTTACAAAGAACAAAATTGAAATTACCCATATTTTTACTCAAAATAAAAGTAACCCTACAACACAGGAATATCCAATATTGAGATTTTTATTTTTTCAGAATTGGAATCAGAATTCACAATATTTTCAGACTTGGAATCCTGAGCAAAGGTTCTTGCAGAGGGTTATACTTTATGATTTCTCACAATAAAAATATACCCATCTGTGTTTATCCTAGGCTTTCTGCCTCTGTCATCTGCCCGCCACCACCCTTCCCCATGACAGTACTGGGCTCTCATTTGGGGATAGCCTACTTTCCCTGACTTCATGACTTCTCTCCCTTCTACTCCTATATGCCTCCTAATTGGCTCCAAATATCCAATTTTCTGATACACAGACTTGCATGTAGTGCTCTCCCTGACCAGCTATTGGGCCATCTCGGAGGCCATTTGGCACAGGCCATTGCTTTGGCCCAACAACATTAAACCTCAGTCTTCTTTTCAACCACATTCATTTTTGGCTTCTCTAAACAGCATGACTATTAGATCTCTGGGCTCCAGCCCACAGGTCTGACCAGAGGATTAAGTTTCCAAAAGTTTGGCCTGTCATATGCAGGTCACATTTAAATTGGGTGCAAACTACTTACTGCCTTTGCTGGATTCCTCATGGACTGCCCCTACTCCTCCCACAAAAGTAGATCTCTAACTTTTGCTTAAGTATTTTTGCAGACAACCTAATTCTAGCTTGACGGAAAGAGTCTGTATTATTCTGGGGGAGAATTCCATAAATAGTGCCATCATCTGCTCCAAAGACCAGAGGAAGGCATGCGTTCTGTACTTTTCTTAGACATTCCTTTCCATATAAGCACAACTGGGATTCCTTTGATCTCTGCCTCTTTGTGTGACTAAGGTTTCCCTTTATTTGCAATTCATTTATTTATAGCAAAAGGAACATCGTAGTTTTCCCTGAGCACGTATCTTTTGAAGAAAGATGATCTCCTGCCTACTATCAGAAGCTGACACTGCAGACTTTCCTCTTTTATTTGATGGCTGATTGCTCTCTACTCCCACTTGTTACCATTAATTACTTAGATGATCATAAAAATGAAACCTGTTGTTCTCCTTGCTGGCTGTCCTGGTGCTTGGTCTGGGTCTGCCATGCACTGAGAATGCTCTGGCTCCAAATATCAACCCTATCACTTCCTGCTTAGACACGATATTTGAGTAATTTGTGTGTTTCAGCTTCTTTTATTTATTATACAAAACAGAATACCAGAAAGGACAGAGTTGTACAGAAAGAGAAATCTGGAGATCTATAGAAGGTTCTTCTCAAGCATTGAGCAAATGATCAACACATGTATGTGAGGAAACTACTTGATAATTAAGAAAGAAGTACCAAAAATGATCAGAAGAAATAGTGTCTGTGTGGCACTTACAGAGAGTAGGAAATAGTGCCTATTCCCCTCGACAGTGCTGAAAAACTCATAATTCATAGGGCTTTCTTTAGAATACATAGAAGATTCTTGCCTCATAAGCAGGGAATTTTTAGCCCTGCAGTAAATTCCGCCCCCTCTCTTTCCTAACAAATCTTAAATTAAGCAAGACCCAAAGGATCAAACTGTCTAAGAATACTAGACGTATCTCAGAACAAGCAAAAGAATATTTATAGGAATACAAAAGTATCCAGCACTCAACAAAATAAAATTCACAATGTATGGCATTCAATTAAATATTACCTTTTAAAAAATTACCATATATACAAAAAAGCAGGAAAATATGACCCAAATGAGAAGAAAATAAAACCCAGAAATAGCAAAGATGTTGTAATTAAAAACTAAGAACATTAAATATGTGTCCTATATGTTCAAAAGGTTAAGTAAGGGTGCCTAGTGGCTTGGTTAAGTGTCCAACTCTTGGTTTTGGCTCCGATCATGATTTCATGGTTCCTGGGTTCCAGCCCCGTGCTGGGCTCTGCACTGACAGTGCCGAACCTGCTTGGTATTCTCTGCCTTTCTCTTTCTCTGCCCCTCCCCTGCTCACTCACTCACTTGTTCAGTCAAAAATAAAAGATAAACTAAAAACTTTTTCTAGAGATGAAAACTACATGGTGTGAGATTTAAGTATGTATACACACACATGCATACATACATACATATACACTTGGTAAGACTAACAACACATCATCAAAGGAGCAAAAATTAGTGAATTTGAAGACCGAACAATAGAAACTCTCCAAAATGAAACATAAAGAGAAAAAAAGAATCTAAATAAGTGAAAAGAGGATGAGTGGCCCTATTATACTTGCAACTGGAGGCCCCGAGAAGAGAAAAGAAGAAGACAGGAAAAGTGGACCTCAGGGTTAAATGAAAAACCCAAAATTGTAAAATATCTAGAAGAGAACACAGGAGCAAATCTTTCTGTCCTTCAGGTAGGTGAAGATCCCTTTGCTATGACACAAAAAGTATGAGGCATAAAAGAAAATAAAAATCAATACAATGTACTTCATCAAAATTTAAAACTTACAGTCTTCAAAAGGTACTGTTAAGAGAACAAAAAGACAAGCCACTGACTGGGTGAAAACATTTGCAAGCTGTATGTAATAAATAATTCTACTTGGACTGTATGAAGAACTCTCAAAACTCAAGAGTAAGAAGACAACTTAGTAAAAAATGGGTGAAAAATTTGAATGCACACTTCACCAGAAAACAAACACCTAATATCCTCAACATCATTAATCATTAAAATGAAAAATGAAACCACTGTGAGATACCACTGCCCACTATAGGAGAGATGAAAATTGGAAGGATTGACCATTCCAGATGTTGTCTGGGATGTTAAAGAATTGGAACATTTACATACTGCTATTTCTTTGCTTTTCTCTTCCTCCTCCTCCTCTACCTCTTCTCCTCCTCTTCCCCCACCTCCTCCTCTCCCCCCGCCTCCTCCTCTGCTTTTTTTGGTTTAAGAGCAGAGTTTATTTTACTTCTGATTATAAGCAAATGAAGTATTTATACACATCTGTCCAAGAAATTGCGCACGATGTGGCTTCTACAAGATTAAAACAAGACCAGAAAGCGGAACTTTTGAAAGAGGCCCCATCAGGGAACTGAGGTCGTGGGACGAACCACCACCCTGGAATATGGGGAGAGCGATGACTCTAGAGTCAAAGCTGAGATCTGTGTGCCTGGGACAAAATCAACTGGAGCCATAAACTGGTAGGAATTGTAATTCTGACAAATCGTCAGAGGCTCAGTATAGACAAAATTAGAGTGAGCAAGTCTCAGGGAAGCTCTTGTGCTTTGATGGGTTTTACCTCAGGGAATGCCATCAGGCCCTTCTGATGAGGAACCTAGAAAGGTCTCTAGGAATAGGAGGGAGAGTAACCATTGTGAAATACATGACAAGCATTCTTTCTAGCAAAGGCTTGCCCATGTGGGAAAGAAATACTTGACCAGGTGGTGAAAAGCATTCCTCCCCCTTCAGCCCCCTCTTAGCCTCCCTGTCTCATCTAAGGAAGAAAAGAGCTAAGGAAGGTCAAGGTCCAGGGACAGAGACCCACAAAAAGACTGAAACTTAACCATAATATTGTAGAATGCTTCTCCTCCCCTGTACCTATCCACCACACAAACAGGACCCTGTATGATAATAGTGAATTAAAGCAGTAAGAGAGATGCAGTCTCTCTTTGAAGAGAGGTACTTAACGAAGCCCACCATAAACGCTGAAGGTGAAACAAGGAATCTGAAGGAAGTGGAATCTTCTGGCACCTATAGCTACAGCAAATGTCAAACACAGCCCAACTGTTAGGTAGATTAGCACAAAAGCTCACGCCAAAGATCTACTTGCAAAACAGTCTTGTTATCTGATATATCTGGCTTTCAACCAAAAATATTAAGCATAATAAAAATACAATAAAAAACATAGTCTGGGAGCACCTGAGCGGCTCAGTTGGTTACGCATCCAACTTTGGCTCAGGTCATGATCTTAAGTTTCAGGAGTTCAAGCCCTGCATCGGTCTCTGTGCTCACAGCTTGGAGCCTGCTTCAGATCCTCTGCTTCCTCCTCTTTGTGCCCCTCCCATGCCTGTGTGCAGGCTCTCTCTCTCTCAAAAATAATAAACATTTAAAAAAATATAAAGTCTTAAGAGTCAAAAGCACAGTCTAAAGCAGGCATTAGAATCAGACATAACACAGTATGACACATGTGTTAGAATAATTGGACAGGGAATTTAACTATGATAGGTTAAAGGCTCTAACAGAAAAAGTAAACATATAAGAACAGATGGCTAGGGGCACCTGGGTGGCTTAGTCTGTTAAGCGTCTGACTTTCGCTTAGGTCATGATCTCACGGTTCGTGGGTTCGAGCCCCGCGTCAGGGTTTGTGCTGACTGCCAGCTCAGAGCCTGGAGCCTATTTCAGAGTCTGTGTCTCCCTCCCTCTCTGACCCTCCCCTGCTCACGCTGTCTCTCTCTCTCTCTTAGAAATAAATAAATAAGTAAAAGAACAGATGGCTAATGTAAGCAGAAAGATAGAAACTGCAAGGAAGATTTAAAAAGAAATGCTAGAGAGGCACCTGTGTGGCTCAGTTGGTTAAGCATCTGACTCTTGATTTTGACTCTGGTCATGATCTCATGGATCATGAGTTTGAGCCCCATGCTGGGCTCTGCACTATCAGAGCACTATCCCTATTCTTTATTCTCTTTATTTCTTATTCTCTATTCTCTATTATTTCCCTCTCTCTCCCTGCCTCTCCCCTGCTCAATCTCCCTATCTTTCAAAAATAAATAAACTTTATTAAAAAAGTAAAAAGAAAAAGAAATACTAGAAATGAAAACTACTGTAACAAAGAATGCCTTTGGACTGATGAATAGACTAGACACAGCCAGGGAAAGAATCAGTGAGCTCGAAGACAGGTCAATAGAAACTTTCCAAATTAAAATGCAAAGAGAAAAATAGAAAGGAAAAAAAAACAACAACCCAGAACAACAATGGACAAAAGGGAGAAAATGGAAATACTGTTATAAGGTACTTGATGTATATTATTTGAAATTTGACTAAGACTAGTTATAAATGAATACTATGAACTTGATGGAATCTACTAAAAATTTTTTTAAAGAAGTACAGTTACTATGCTAAGAGGAGAGAAATGGCATATGGAATGATAAAAAGTTTTCAATTAAAACAACAGAATGTAGAAAAAGAAGGAAAGATAAAGAAAAAATAAAATGGACAGGAAACAGTTATCAATATTGTAGGAATTAATCCAGCTATCCCAATCCCTTCATCCTTGGTCCCCTGATGTCTGTTTGATATCTGTTGATCTCCAGTACACACTCTTCCTCACATGAATAAAGAATTCAGCTTCTCTTTTCATCCCTCTGAAGGGATGCACATTGTTACATGTGGACACTGACGTTTAATAAGGATTCTATACCACAGACTAGCAGGAGCTAAAATCCTATGATACAGAGAAAAAAATTATAAATGTATAGTAATATTTTTTTTCTGCAGATTTTCTATTTGGCCATTCTGTTACTTAGAAGTTTTTGCTTCCTTTTTTGCTTTTTTCTTTCTTTCTTTCTTTTTTTTAATGTATGTTGCTTCTCGTATTTTTCACTTTTCTTTCTGGTTCATAGAGTACTGCATCAAGCCCCTCTGACTTCTCTCTCTAGTTTCCCTGGGTTTCTCACCTCACTTTCAACTCCATTACCTACCTTCCCCTTTACTGTGCAGGGTAGTTGGGATCTGACCCAGTTTCTACCCCCAAACTTTGTGTGAACAGAAACTAAGAGCTCCAGCAGCAGGACAGCATCTTCCTTAAGAGGCAATTTAGACCTGCATTTGTAACTTGACCTTACATTTTAGCCTGTACTCCCCACCCCACAACAACTTATCCAAGCATTTCTTCCTTATGAATACAGTTTTCTTCCTGAAAGGAATTTTAATGCATTATATTTTCTCTATCTTCTACATTAATATTCCACAGGAATCCATTATCTAGGATAGTTTCCCTTATTCTTTACCTAACAAAATTGCAAGAATACCATGCTTTTAGACCATGTGGCTGTGGACACATTCCTAGCACTTTAACTTGGAGCAGAGTTAAAGCTCTTTCAGATGCCTATGCACTTTACAGGCCACAGAGTGTTTGGTTTATAGATAAATATTTAAGGAAAACAGAAGCTTACTTTTTTAAAAAGCAAATTCTGATCCTTGTTGTATCTTCTGAAACTCCCAAATCCAATTTTGTTATTTTTGTTTCAAAGATGCTATTGCTTTGGGGGAACAGAATGTCCTAGATAACTGACAGGATTACCGTGAATCTGTGATGCCCTGGAGGTATGGGACTATCCATCCCAACTCCTAAAGCAGGCACTGTGTGTCCAGTAATCTTCTAAAGGTTTGGCAAATACAAACCCGCTTAAATCTCACAACTCTGAGATACATTTTGTACATCGTGTCACTTTAAAAGTGAGGAAATCAAGACAAAGATGAAACCACCTGCCCAAGGTCACACCCAAGAGCAGCAAAGCTGGGATAAGAGCGCAGGCTATTTGTCTCAGAGCCCAAGTTCTTCATCATCATACTATGTCGATTTCTTCTCCAGGTATATCAGATGCATTTGCTGATGCCTTCTGGCAACAATTTGTATACTTTGGTCTTTTGTCATTATTACAAAAGCACTAAATCACCACCATCATCATTACAGTTACTTTCATTAAAAATGCACTATATGTTTTACTTAATATGTTAATTTTTTTAGATTTTATTTATATTCTAGTTAACATACAGTGTAATATTAGTTGCAGGTGTGCAATATAGTGATTAGCACTTCCATTCATCACCCAGTGCTCATCACAAATGTACTGTCCTTAATCACCATCACCTATTTCACCCATCCCTCCACCCCCATCCCCTCTGGTAACCATCAGTCTGTTCTCTACAGTTAAGTCTGTTTCTTGGTTTGCCTCCCTCTCTCTTTTTACTACTTTGCTCATTTGTGTTTTGTTTTTTCTTAAATTCCACATATAAGTGAAATCATATGGTATTTGTCTTTCTATGATTTATTTTACTTAGCATAATACTTTCTAGCTCCATCCATGTATTTGCAAATGGCAAGATTTCATTATTTTTTATGGTGTAGTAGTATTCCATTGTGTACACACACACACACACACACACACACACACACACCACATCTTTGTCCATTCATCAGTCCTTGGGCACTTGGGCTGCTTCCATAGTTTGGCTATAGTAGATAATGTTGTTAAAAACATCACCGTGCATGTATCTCTTGAATTAGTATTTTTGTATTCTTTGAGTGCAATTGCTTTGAGTGCAATTGCTGGGTCACAGGGTAGTGCTCTTTTTAACTTTTTGAGGAAACTTCATACTGTTTTCCAGAGTGGCTGCACCTGTTTGAATACCCAACAGGTAAGAGGGTTCCCCTTTCTTCACATCTTCACCGACACATGTTGTTTGTTGTGTTGTTAATTTTAGCCATTCTGACAGGTGTGAGATGATATCTCATTGGAGCTTTGATTTGCATTTCCCTAATGGTGAGTGATGTTGAGCATCTTTTTTCATGTCTGTTGGCTCTCTGTATATCATCTTTGGAAAAATGTCTATTCATGTCTTCTGCCCATTTTTAAATTGGATTATTAATTTTTGGGGTGTTTACCTTTACAAATTCTTTATATATTTTGCATATTAACCCTTTACCAGATAATATCATTTGCAAATGCCTTCTTCCATTCCATAGGTTGCCTTTTAGCTTTGTTGATTCTTTGCTGTGCCCAAGCTTTTTGTTTTGATGACGTCTCACTAGTTTATTTTTGCTTTTGTTTCCCTTGCCTCAAGAGACATGTTTAATAAGAAGTTGCTATGGCTGATGTCAAAGAGTTACTGCCTGTGTTCTTCTCTAGGGTTTTGATGGTTTCCTGTATCATATCTAGGTCCTTAATCCATTTTGAATATTCTTTTGTTTATGGTATAAGAAAGTGGTCCAGTTTCATTCTTTTGCATGTTGCTGTCCAGTTTTCCCAACACCATTTGTTGAAGAGACGCTCTTTTTTCCTATTGGATATTCTTCCTGCTTTGTCAAAGATTAGTTGACTATATAGTTAGGGGTCCATTTGTGGGTTTTCTATTCTGTTCTATTGATCTGGGTGTCTATTTTTGTTCTAGTACCATGCTATTTTGATCACTATAGCTTTGTAATATAACTTGAAGTCCAGAATTGTGATGCCTCCAGCTTTGCTTTTTGTTTTCAAAGTTGCTTTGTCTATTCAGGGTCTTTAGTGGTCTTTAGCTCTGTGAAAAATGCTGTTGGTATTTTGATAGAGATTGTGTTGAATGTGTAGATTGCTTTGGGTTGTATAGACATTTTGACAACATTTGTTCTTCCAATCCATGAGCATGGAATGTTTTTCCATTTCGTTTTATGGTCTTCAACTGCTTTCACAGTGTTTTATAATTTTCAAAATCCAATTTTTTCCCTTCTTTGATTAGGTTTATTCCTACATATCTTATGATTTCTGGTGCAGTTGTAAATGGGCTTGATTCCTTGATTTCTCTTTCTGTTACTTCATTATTGGTGTATAGAAGTACGACCAGTTTCTGTACATTGATTTTTGTATCCTACAACTTTATGGAATTCATTGATCAGTTCTAACATTTTTTTGATACATACAGTCTTTTGGTATGGAGTATCAGGTCATCTGCAAACAGTGAAAGTTTGACTTCTTCCTTGCTGATTTGGATGCCTTTTCTTTTTGTTGTCTGATTGCTGAGCCTAGGACTTCTAGTACTAAGTTAAATAACAGTGGTGAGAGTAGACATCCCTGTCTTGCTCCTGACCATAGAGGAAAAATTTTCATTTTTCTCCCATTGGGGATGATATTAGCTGTGGGTTTTTCATAGATACCCTTTATGATGTTGAGTTACAATCCCTGTAAACCCACATTGTTGAGTGTTTTTATCATGAATGGATGTTGTACTTTGCCAAATGCCTTTTATACATCTATTTAAAGGATCATATTGGTCTTATCTTTCTTTTATTAATATGGTGTGTTGATTTGCAAATACTGAAACATGCTTGCAACCCAAGAATGAATCCCACTTGATTGTGGTGAATGGTTTTTTTTATGTATTATTGTATCCAGTTTGCTAATATGTTATTGAGAATATTTGCATCCATGTTCATCAGGGATACATTAAATAATTATTAAAATGGTTGTTACTTAATAGTTTAATAAAAATAAAATATAAAATTTTATTAGAAGTTCATCTCTTAATGTTACAAATGAGATTATTCTTGATTCTTTATCCAGAGAGAAATATTACTGTTGCTAAAGAACAGCTGGGTTCAGTATCAACCTCTTTTTCATTTTGATAGAATTAAGTGCTGAAAAAACTTGCTGACAAGGAGCTAGAAATGGAAAGATGTGGTTATTGCAGAACCACTCAATTTATAAACCCCTTATAAAATGTTACAAAAATAACATAGGGAACTAAAAACAAATGTAATTTTTATAACAGATTTATTGAGATATATATAATTCACACACCATTAAATCACCAATTTAAAATGTACGAGTCATTGGATTTTAATCTACTTACAGTTGTACAACTGTCCGCATCACTACTATATAATTCCAGAACATTTCATCACCTAAAAGCTGTATCCATTAGCAGTCACTCACTCCCTCTTCTCCCTGCTTCCTCGTCCCTGAAAATCAGCAATCTACTTTCTGTCTCCACAGATTCGCCTATTCTGGACATTTCATATCAGTGGAATTATATAATGTGTAGCCTTTATATCTGGTGTCATTCACTTGGCATAGTATTTTCAGGCTCCATGTTGTAACATGTGTCAGTACTTCATTCATTTTCATGGAATGGATAGATATCATTTTGTTTATCTAATTTATGAGTAGATGGATATTTGGGTTGTTTCCATCTTGCGCTGTTTTCAAAAATGCTGCTGTGAACATTTGTATATTATTTTTCGTGTGAATATGTGTTTTCTGTTCTGTGGGTATATACCCGAGGGAAGAATTGCTGGCTCATATGTTAACTTATTTAAGTTTTTTTGGGGGGGGAAGGGGTATAACTAACAAATAGTTTTTCAAGGTAGATGTAAAAATTCTGTTCCCATCAGCAGTGTGTGAGGGTTCCAATTTCTGTGCATCTTCACCAACACCTGTTATGGCCTGTCTTATTTATTATAGCCATTCTCATGGAGGTGAAGTGGTATCTCATTGTGGTTTTGATTTGAATCATATACTTGCCATTTGTACATCTTCTTTGGAGAAATGACTATTTTGATCCTTTGCCCATTTTAAAAATTGGGGTGTCTTTTTTATTGAGTTATAAGTGCTCTTTATTATGAATATAACCCTCTTACCACATATATGAGTTGTAATTATTTTCTCCCATTCATTGGCTTGTCTTTCCATTTTTTTGATGTTGAGTCCATTGAAGCACAAGTTTTTAATCGATTACTATGGAGTTCATCTCATCACTACTATGCTTTTACTGTCATCTAAGAAATCATTGCCTAATCAAAAGGTCACAATTATATATTTCCATGTTTCTTCTGAAAGTTTTCTAGTTTTAGCTCTTAGACTTAGGCCATTGATATTTTGAATTAATTTTATATGTGGGCTAAGGTTATGGGTCTAAATCATTATTTTGCATGTAGATATTCAGTTGTTGCAAAGATTTTCCTTTCTCCATTGAATTGTCTTGGTGCTCTTATCAAAAATCAATTGTCCACTGATGTATTAGACTTTATTCCTGGACTCATAATTCTATTCCATGGATCTAACTATCTTTATGCCAGTACCACACTGTCTTGATTAACATAGCTTTGAATTCAGTTTTGAAATCAGGACTTGTGTGTCTTTCAGATCTGATATCCTTTTTGAAGATTATTTTAGCTATTCTGGATCCCTTACACTTCCATATGAAATTTTGGGATCGGCTTGTCAGTTTCTGCCTAAGACGTAGCCGGAATTTTGATAAGGATTGTCTTGAATCTGGAAATCAATTGAAGAAGTATTGCCATTTTATCAGTACTAAATCTTCTAAGATTTCCTTTCATTTCTTTAGGTCTTCTTTAATTTTTCCCCATGATGTTTTATTTCTTACAGTGTGTAAGACTTGTGCTTATTTTGTTAAATTTATTGCTAAGTATTTTATTCTTTATAATGTACTTTAAATTGAATTTTTTAATTTCATTTTTGGATTGTTAATAGTGTATAAAAATATAACTAATTTTGCATGTTGATCTTATACCCTATAACTTTATTTTAAATTTATTTGTTAGCTTAATAGGGTTTTTGTGAATTCTTTAGGGTATTATGTATTACAGCATATCACTTCCTTCCCAATCTGGATGCTTTTTCCTTTTCTTACCTAATTGCCCTGGATAGAACTTACAGTACAGTGTTGAATAGAGTTGGCAAGAGAAACACCCTTGTCTTGTTCTAGTCTTAGGGGAAATAATTCATTTTTTACATGTTCATTGGGACAGTAACACAACCCTAAGAAAATGAAGATTGAAATAATTCAGTTCTTGATAATGAAGTATGATGTTAGCTATGGATCTTTTCATGGATAAGTCTTCACCAAGTTGAAGAGCATTCTTTTCATTTCCTAGTTTGTTGAGTATTTATGATTATGAAAGTGTTTTTGTCAAATGCCCCTCTCCTTGAGATGAGCATACAGTTTCTATACTTTATTCTACTAATATCATGTATCATATTCATTGATTTTCATATGTTAAACTACTTTGTGTTCTTGTGATAAATCCCACTTGGTCATGGTATATAATTCTTTCTATATGTTGCTAGATTCAGTTTGTAATCTTTTTTGAGGATATTTCATGTTTATAAGATATACTGATCTGTTCTTTTCCTGTCTTGCAGTGTCTTTCCTTTTGAAATCAGGGTAATACTGACCTCAGAATGAATTGGGAAGTGTTTTATACTCTTCTGTTTTTTGAAAGATTTTTCTGAAGTACTGGTGTCTTTTCTTTAAAACCTTGGTGGAGGAGCACTTGGATGGCTCAGTTGGTTGAGCATCCAACTCTTGATTTCAGCTTAGGTATGATCCCAGGGTTCTGGGATCGAGCCCCCCTTTGGGCTCTGTGCTGACATGGAGTTCCCTCTCCCTCTGCCCCCTCCTCTGCTCATGTGCTCCTTCCCTCTCTCCCCCCCCGCCCCCTCAAATAAAAACACCTAAAAGGCTCAGTCAGTTGGGTGTCCAACTTCGGTTCAGGTCATGATCTCCCGGTTCATGAGTTCTAGCCCCAATTTTGGCTTTCTGCTGTCAGTGCAGGGCCTGCTTTGGATCCTCTGTCTCTCTCTCTGCCCTTCCCCTCCTCACTTTCTCTCTCTCAAAAATAAATAAGCATTAAGAAAATTAAAAAAGCAAAATTTTGGTGGAATTCATCAGTGTAGCCATCAAGTTATGTACTTTTTACTGTGGGAAAAATCTTTTATTACTAATCTAATCTTTTTATTTATTACATATAGATTGAAATTTTCCATGTTTTTTAAAGTTAGTTTGGATAGTTTGTCCATTTCTTCCATGCTAGTTAAATTACTGGCATACAACTGTTCATAGTATTCCCTCAAATTCCTTTTTATTTTTGTTAAGGTCTGTAGTGACATCCTCTATTGTATTCCTGATTTTAGTAATTTGAATTTTCTTTTTATTTTGGTAAGTCTATCTAAAAGTTTTTCAATTTTGCTGACATTTTGGAAAGAACCAACTTTTTTGGTTTCATTAATTTTCTTCATTTTTTTCTATTCTCTATTACATTTATTTCTATTCTATTCTTGATTTTTCCCTTACCTTTGTTAATTTAAGGTTTAGTTTACTCTTCCTTTTTATGGGTTCTTATGGAGATCATATTTTTTAATAAGGGCATTTACAACCATTAATTTCCCCCTCAGCACTGTATAAACTACCCGCTATAAATTTGGTATGTTGTATTTTCATTTTCATTCATTTTCAACATACCTTTCTACTTTTTCTTATGATTTATTCTTGATCCATTGGTTATTTAAGGATATGTTAATTTGTACATATTTGTGAATTTCTTAGATTTCTTTATGTTCTGTTTCCTAATTTCATTTGATTACAGTCAGAAAACATACTTTGTATGATTTTGATAACTTCAAACTCACTAAGACTGTTTTATGGCTTAACATATGTCTGTCCTTAACAAAGTGTCCATGAACACTTTGGAAATGTATATTCTATGGTCAGGTGGAATGTTCTATAAGTATCTCTTAGGTCTAGTTGGTCTATTGGGTAAATCAAGTCTTTGTTGATCTTCTATCTAGTTGATCTATCAACTCTTAGAGTATTGAAATCTCCAACTATAATTGTTAAATTGTTTGTTTATTTTTTCCCTTCAAATCTGTTTTTGCTTCATATATTTTAGCATTCTGTTCTTAGGTGCTTATATATTTATAGTTGTTATACCAATACATTGACCTCTTATCATTACAAAATGCCTTCTTGTCTATGTTAAAAATTTCTTTATTTTGTCTGGCATTAATACTGTCATTCCAACTATCTTTTGGTTACAGTTTGCATGGTATATCTTTTCCCATATATATATTTTTTTACTTTTAACCAGTTTGTGTCTTCAAATCTAAATTGTGTTGCCTGTAGATAACACATAGTTAGATATGCTTTTTTAATTATTTTGTGTAGCTCTGCTAGAGTGTTTAGTTCATTTACTTTAAATGTAAATACTGAAGGGGTGCCTGGGTGGCTCAGTTGGTAAAGCATCCGACTTCGGCTCAGGTCATGATCTCACAGCTTGTGAGTTCAATTGCCACATCAGGCTCTGTGCTGACAGCTCAGAACCTGGATCCTGCTTCAGATTCTCTGTCTCTCTCTCTCTCTCTCTTTCTGTCTCTCTCCCACTTATGCTGTCTCTCTCTCAAAAATAAATTTTTAAAAATTAAGAAATTTAAATGTAAATACTGAAAAATAAGTTTTATATCTATTTTGCTATTTGTTTTCTGCATATACTTCATCTTTTTGTTGCACTTCTTAAATTACTGCCTTTTGTTATTCTAGTTATATATGTTTTAATGTACCATTTAAAATTCTTGTTACTTCTGTTACTGTTATTTTTTGGAGTTATTTTCTTATGCTGAATTGGGGATTAAAATTAATATTTTAACTTTAAAATATCATTTCAGTTACTACCAGCTTGATATCAACAGCATATAAAACTTTGATCCAATATAGTTCTGTCTACTATTTCTTCCTTTATATATCTCTATACCTGATGAGCCCCATAAAACACAATTATAGCTTCATGCAGTTTTTTTAACTTTTGCATGTATTTTGCATGTTTACTTTCATAGCATAATTTTTTTAGACTTTAATTCTTAGAGCAGTTTAGGGTTCACAGCAAAATTGAGGGCAAGGTACAAAGACTTCCCATATGCCCCCTGATCTAACATATGCATGGGCTCCCCAGTTATCAATATCCTCAACATGAGTGATACACATGTTAAAATTGAAACACCTATATTGACACATCATACTCACCCAAAGTCCATCACTTTACATTATAGTTCACTCTTGATGTTTTTATTCTATGGGTTTATGTAACAGTATAAATACATGTATCTGTCACTGTTGTATAATACTGAGTATGCAGACTGTCCTCAAAGTCCTCTGTGCTCTACCTATTCAGTCCCCTTTCCTAACACCCTGGAAACCACTGATCCATAATTTTGCCTTTTCCAGATGTCACATAGTTGGGTCCATACAGTATGTAACCTTTTCAAGCTGCTTCCTTTCACTGAATATATGTATTTACAGCTCCTCCATGTCTTTTCATCAATGGCTCATTTTTTTTAGTACTGAATAATAGTCCGTTATCAGGCTGTATCACACTTTTTTGTCCATTCACCTACTGAGAGATATCTTGGTTGCTTCTCAGTTTTGCAGTTATGAATAAAGCTGCTGTAAACATTTGGGTGCATGTCTTTGTGTGGACATAAGTTGTTAACTTCTCTGGGTAAATTCTGAGGAGCATAATTGCTAGATCATAAGGTAACAGTACCCTTGGTTTCGTAAGGAACCACTAAACTGTCTCCCGAAGTGGCTGGTCCTGTTTTGCATCCCCACCAGCAATAAATGAGAGCTTCTGCCAGTACTTGGTGTTGGTTTTCTGGATTTGGGCCAAGTAGGTATGCAGACATATTGTTTTAATGTTCATTTCCCTAATGAAATACCATTTGGAGTATCTTTTCTTATGCTTTTTGTACTCTGTAACAGAGGTGTCTGTTAAGGTCATTAACCCACTTTTTATTCAGCTTGTTGGTTTTCTTAATTTAGAGTTTTAAGCATTCTTTGTATATTTTGGATAACAGAGCTTTATCAGGTGCATCTTTGGCAAATATCTCCTTCCAGTTTGTGGCTTGTCTTTTTTTTTTTTTAAGCCATTATAGGTAGTAAATGTGGAAGTCCCTGAATAATTTTTTCAATAGTTTATTGTCTAGTTGGTTTCCATATAACACCCAGTGCTCATCCTCACAAATGCCTCCTTCATGCCCACCACCCTCCTTCCCCTCCCCCTCACCCCCACCCCATCTGCCCTCAGTTTGTTCTTGGCATTCAAGAGTCTCTCATGGTTTGCCTCCCTCCCTCTCCCCCAGTATTTTTCCCCTTCTTCTCACCCATGGTCCTCCGTTAAGTTCCTCCTAATCCATCTATATGTGCAAACATATGGTATCTGTCCTTCTCTGCCTGACTTATTTCGCTGAGCATAACACCCTCAAGTTCCATCCATGTTGCAACACATGGCCAGATTTCATTCTTTCTCATTGTCATGTAGTATTCCATTGTATAGATAAACCACATCTTCTTGATCCATTCGTCCGTGGATGGACACTTAGGCTCTTTCCATGTTTTAGCTATTGCTGAGAGTGCTGCTATGAACATTGGGGTCCATGTGCCCCTATGCATCAGCACTCCTGTACCCCTTGGGTAAATTCTTAGCAGTGCTATTGCTGGGTCATAGGGGAGTTCTACTGTTAGTTTCCTGAGGAACCTCCACACTGTTTTCCAGAGGGGCTGCACCAGTTTCCATTCCCACCAACAGTGTAGGAGGGTGCCCATGTCTCCACATCCTTGCCAGCATCTAGAGTCCTCTGGTTTGCTCATTTAAGCCACTCTGACTGGCGTGAGGTGGTATCTCAGTGTGGTTTTGATTTGTATTTCCCTGATGAGGAGGGATGCTGAGCATTGTTTCATGTGTCTGTTGGCCATCTGGATGTCCTCTTTGGAGAAGTGTCTGTTCATGTCTTCTGCCCATTTCTTCACTGGATTGTTTGTTTTTCAGGTGTGGAGTTTGGTGAGTTCCTTATAGATTTTGGATACGAGCCCTTTATCTGATATGTCATTTGCAACTATCTTTTCCCATTCCATCAGTCGTCTATTAGCTTTATGGATTGTTTCCTTTGCCATGCAGAAACTTTTAATCTTGATGAGGTCCCAATAGTTCATTTTTGCTCTTGATTCTCTTGCCTTTGGGGATGTGTCAAGTAAAAAATTGCTGCGGTGGAGGTCAAGGAGGTTGTTTCCTGCTTTCTCCTCTAGGGTTTTGATGGTTTCCTGTCTCACATTCAGGTCCTTTATCCATTTAGAGTTTATTTTTGTGTATGGTGTGAGAAAATGATCTAGTTTCATCTTCTGCATGTTGCTGTCCAGTTCTCCCAGCACCATCTGTTAAACAGGCTGTCTTTTTTCCATTGGATACTCTTTCCTGCTTTGTCAAAGATTAGTTGGCTGTACACTTTTGGGTCCAAATCTGAGTTCTCTATTCTATTCCATTGATCTATGTGCCTGTTTTTGTGCCAATACCATACTGTCTTGATGATGGCAGCTTTGTAGTAGAGGCTAAAGTCTGGGATGGTGATGCCTTCCATTTTGGTTTTCTTCTTCAATATTACTTTGGCTATTCAGGGTCTTTTGTGGTTCCATACAAATTTTAGGATAGTTTGTTCTAGTTTTGAGAAGAATGCTGGTGCAATTTTGATTGGGATTGCATTGAATGTGTAGGTTGCTTTGGGTAGTAATGACATTTTAACTATATTTATTCTTCCAATCCATGAGGATGGAATGTTTTTCCATTTCTTTATGTCTTCTTCAATTTCCTTCGTAAGTTTTCTATAGTTTTCATCATACAGATCTCATATCTTTGGTTAGGTTTATTCCTAGGTATTTTATGTTTTTTTGTGCAATTGTGAATGGGATCAGTTTCTTGATTTATCTTTCTGTTCCTTCATTGTTGGTGTATAAAAATGCAACTGATTTCTGTATGTTGATTTTGTATCCTGCAACTTTGCTGAATTCATGGATCAGCTCTAGTAGGCTTCTGGTGGAGTCTGTTAGATTTTCTATGTAGAGTATCATATCTGTGGCTTGTCTTTTTATTCTTTTGCCAGTGAATTTTCCAGAGCAAAAGTTTTAAATTTTAATGAAGTCCAGGTTATCAATTATTTCTTTCATGGATCCTACTTTTGGTGTTGTATATAAAAGGTCATCACCATTCCCAGGGTCCTTTAGGTATTCTCTTAGGTTATCTTCTAGGGGTTTTATAGTTTGACATTTCACAGACAAGTCTGTCATCCATTTTGAGTTTGTAAAGAGGGCAAAGTCTGTGCTTAGATTCTTTTTATTTTTTATTTTTTGCAAATAGGTATTGAATTGTTATGCATCATTTGTTGAAAAGACTCTCTTTGCTCCATGATATTGTGTTAGCTCCTTTGTCAAGGTCAGTTGACTATATTTATGTAGGTCTATTTCTGAGCCCCCGATTTTGTTCCATTGACCTATTTGTCTATCCTCTTGATAATATAACACTGTCTGGATTAGTATAGCTTTATAATGTAACTTGATGTTGGATTGTGTCAGTCTTCCAACTTTCTTCTTCTCCCTCAATATTGTGCTGACTATTCTAGATTTTTTACCTCTCTGTATAAATTTTAGGATCCATTTGTCAATATCCAAAAGATAACTTGCTTGGATCTTGTTGGAATTGCACTGAATCTATAGATCAAATTGGGAAGAACTGGCATCTTGACAATATTTAATCTTTCTGTAGTTTTCCTCCGGTGCATATTTTGTTACTATCTAAGTATTAGTTTCATTTTTAGAGGGCAGTGCTAATGTAAACAGTATTGTATTTTTAATTTCAAGTTCCATTTATTCATTGGTCATATATAGGAAAGTTTTTGACTTTTTTGTTATTATTTTTTATTTTAGAGAGAGAATGCAAGCAGTGTAGAGGAGGAGGTTGAGGGGAAGAGAGAGAGACAGAGAGGGAGAGAGAATCTTAAGCCTCACACTCAACATGGAGCCCGATATGGGACTCCATCCCACAACCCTGGGATCATGACCTGAGCCAAAATCAAGAGTCAGTTGCTTACCTGACTGAGCCATCCAGGTGCCTCAGAAAGTGTTTAACTTTTAAATAACTTTAGATCCTGCTACTTTGCTATAATCACTTATTACTTCCAGAAGTTTCGTTGTTGTTGTTATTCTTTAGAATTTTTACATAGATGATCATGTCATCTGTGAGCAGAGACAGTTTTATGAGTTCCTTCCCAATCTGTACACATTTAATTTAGGTTTTCTGTCTTATTGCACTAGCATATTTAAATTTAAATATTTAAATTTAATTGAATTTAAATTATTGAATTTAAAGTACAATGTTAAAAGTGATCTTAGCAGGGACATTTCAAGTTTCATTTACATTAATTGCTTTTCAAATGTTGAATAAGCCTTGCATACCTGGGATAAATCCCACTTGGTCATGGTACATAATTCTTTTTATTCATAATTTGTTACAATTTGCTAATATTTTGTTGAGAATTTTTGCATCTATGTTCATGAAAGATATCTTTCTGTAGTTTCAGGTTTTAGGTGATACTGACTTCAAAAAATGAGTTAAGAGATAGTCTCTCTGTTTCTAACCTCTGAAAGAGATTGTAGCAAATTGGTATAATTTCTTCATGAAATGTTTGGTAGAATTCAGTAGTGAATCCATTTGGTACTAGTGCTTTCTGTTTTGGAGGGTTGTTAATTATTGATACAATTTCATTAATGGATATTGGCCTATTCAGATTGCCTATGTCTTCCTGTGTGAATTTTGGTAAATTCTGTCTTTAAGATATTGGTCCATTTCATCTAGAATATTAAATTTATAGGCATAGAATTCTTCCTAGTATTCTCTTAATATAATTTTAATTTTCATAAGATCTATAGTGTGTAACAACACTATTTCTTCCATTTCTGAATTTACTAATTTTTGTCCTCTGCTTTTTTCTTAGCCTGGCTAACGGCTTATCAATTTTATTGATCTTTTCAATGAATCAGCTTTTGGTTTCATTGATTTTTCTCTCCTGGTTTCTAACTTTTGATTTCATTGATTTCTGCTTTAATTCTTACTATTTCTTTCCTTATGCTTACTTTGGATTTAATTTGCTCATCTTTTGTCTACTTTACAGAGGTGGAAATTTAGATTATGGTCACAGACCTTGAGTTTGGAGTTTTCTCTTGTCCCACAAGAGAGCAGATGCAGAATGAAATATGAGAGAGGCTAATGTCTGGGAGGAGACAAGAGCCCTGAGTAAGGGCCCTTGCTCTGTATTTATTAGGATCAGAAGGCTTACAAATGTGGTAGATGCACAGAAAGAGACAATGAAACAGTGATCATTAACTCAAGTGTGTGAGAGAAAGTGGGGTCCAAAGATATGTGGTGTTAGGGATTTGGGTCAATACAAAACAAAATCCTGGTGCCGAGCAGATGGCTGTTTATGGCAAGGCACCAGGTGCCTTGTCTGTTCATCTTAAATCACCTAGGGAATAAGACAGTAGAACATGCTACCTCAGGGTCAACAAGGCACCTTTCTTTTGCTAAATACCTCCCAGCAGCTTCACCATGCTGTGGTGGTCTATTGCCCTGCTTACCTGTTTACCTATTCTGGACGTTTTCATCCTGTGGAAGCAGCTTTCTGCTTTTGTTCAATGCCGGGGTCGCTTTTGCCCTGATTACGTATTCTGGACGCTTTCATCCTAAACTTTGTTAACCCACTGGTGCAAGCTCAGGGAATTCCTAAACTGACTCCCCACAGATTATTGATCTTCCTTGTTTCTTTTTAAAAAAATAATGCTTTTAATTTTTCTCCACTTACACTGAGGTATAATTGACAAAAATGTAAGACATTTCAAGTGTACAACGTGATTTTTTGATATATGTATACATTGTGAAAGGATGCCTCTTATCATGTTAATTAACACATCCATCGCCTCACACTTCTGTTCTAATTTTTGCTTTCTCTGTTTATTTTTGGTGAGAACATTTAAGTTCTACACTCTTACCAAATTGCAATTATATGATACAGCGTTATCAACTGTAGTCAGCATGCCCTGCTTTAGATCTCAGAACGTTTTCATCATATACTGAAAGTTTGTAGCCTCTTAGCAAATTCCTTATTTTCTCCATTCCCCCAGACCATGACAATCATTTTCCTACTGTCTGTTTCTATAAGTTTGACTTTTCTTAGGTTTCACATATAAGTAATACCAAGCAGTATTTGTCTGTCTTTGTCTAATTTCACATAATGCCCTCCATGTTCATCCATGTTGTCACAGAAGACAGGGTTTCCTTCTTTTTAAAGACTGAAAAATATTACATTGAGTGCATATGCCACATTTCCTTGATCTGTTTATCCATTGTTGGATGCTTACATTGTTTCCATACATTGGCTACTGTGATTAATGCCACAGTGACCTTGGGAATACAGATAACTCTTAAAGAAAAAGGGTTCCCTTTGAGGGGAGGTGAGTGAGATATATACCAGAAATGGGATTTCTTGATCATTGGGTATAGTTCTATTTTTAATTTCTTGGTGAACCTCCATGCTGTTTTTCATAGTGGCTGTACCAGTTTATATTCTCACCATCTGTGCACAAAGGTTCCCTTTCTCTACATCCTCACTGGCATTTGTTATCCTTTATCTTTTTTTTTTTAAGGTTTATTTATTTATTTGGAGAGAGAGAGAGAGAGTGCAAGTGGGGGGAGGGGCAGAAGGAGAATCCCAAGCAGTCTCGATGCTGCCAGCGCAGAGCTGGATGCAGGGCTTGAACCCATGAAAACATGAGATTGTGGCCTCAGCCAAAACCAAGGATCTAATGCTTATCAAACTGAGTCACCCAGGTGCCCCTTTCTTGTCTTTTTTATAATAGCTGTCCTACCAAGTGTGAGGTGATATTTCATTTTGGTTTTGATTTGCAATTTTCTGATGATTAATAGTTCTTTGCCCAGTTTTTAATGGGATGATCTGGTTTTCCTTGTTTATTTGCTTTTGAGTTATAACATTTCCTTATATTTTTTGGATATTATCCCCTTACTGAATATGTGGTTTGCAAATACTTTCTCCTATTCCATAGGTTGCTTTTCATTTTCTTGATTGTTTCCTTAGGAGAAGCTTTTTAGTTTGAAGCAGTCCCATTTGTTTTTGCTTTTGTTGCCTTTGCTTTTGGTCGAGTCCAAAAAATATCATTGCAAATACTAGTATTCCTATTTTGAATCTTTTGAAGAAACTCTATCCTATTTTCCATAGCAGTTTCACCAGTTTATACTCCCACCGACAATGCATGAGAGTTCCCTTTTCTGCACATCCTTGTCAACACTTGTTATTTCTTATCTTTTGGTTACTAGCCATTCTCGCAAGTGTAACATAATATCTCATTGTGGTTTTCATTTGCATTTCCGTGATGACTCATAATATTGAATATCTTTTTTTTTAACGTTTTACTTATTTAATTAGAGAAAAAGAGTGCATGAGCTGGGGAGGGGCAGAGAGAGGAGGAAAGAGAAAATCTCAAGCAGGCTCCACCTGTCAGCACAGAGCCCAGAGCAGAACTCAAACTCATGAACCATGAGATCATGACCTTGGCGAAATCAAGGGTCCCACACTTAACCAACTGAACCACCCCGGAGGCCCCTGAACATCTTTTTATGTGTCTGTTGTTATGTGCCTGGCCTTCTGTATGTATTTTTTGGATAAATGTCTTTTGAGATCTTCTATCCATTTTCCTATCCTGTACTTTTGATGTTGAGTTTAATGAGTTCTTATGTAGTTAGGATATTAACTCCTTACCAGATAAATCGTTTGCAAATATCTTCCCCCATCAGCAGGTTGTCTTTTTGTTTTGTTGATGGTTCCCTTCATTGTGCAAAAGCTTTTTATTTTGTTGTCACCCCAATAGCTTATTTTTTGCTTGTATTTCCCTTGCCTTAGTAGACAGATTTAGAAAAATGTTGCTAAGGCTGATGTCAAAGAGATTATTGCCTATGTTTCCTTCTAGGAGTTTTATGATTTCAGGTCTGACATTTAGGCCTTTAGTCCATTTTAAGATTATTTTTGTGGGAGAGAGAGGGCAAGATGGCGGAGAAGTAAGGAGCTCCGTACTTGCACTCGCGCCCATACATCACACAGAAAAGATCTGAAGCCATTGGAAACCTTACAAAACCTGAGAGATTGGGAGAAAAAAGACGCAGAATCCACTGAGAGAGCCTTCTAACGTGAGTGCGAACCGGGGAAGATAAAATCGGGCCGGGATCGGAGACTCCAGGGTGGGAGGCGATCC